>NC_138779.1:122537601-122887601 GCF_965119305.1 Pelophylax lessonae
CACATTTAAAAGTCCCGCCAAAGCTCCTCCCATATTTAAAAGTACCGCCCAAGCTCCACCCAATGCCCCCCTCAGTCAAGAGTCAGACATGGGGTGCTATGGAGAGGAGTAATGGGGGTTAGGAGAGGAGCACAGGGGGTCAGGAGGAGAGGAGCACAGGGGGTCAGGAGGAGAGAAGAGGAGAGGAGAACAGGGGTCAGGAGGAGAGGAGAGGAGAACAGGGGGTCAGGAGGAGAGGAGAGAACAGAGGAGAACAGGGGGTCAGGAGAGGAGAGGAGAACAGAGGGGAGAGGAGAGAACAGGGGGTCAGGAGGAGAGGAGAACAGGGGGTCAGGAGGAGAGGAGAACAGGGGGTCAGGAGGAGAGGGGAACAGGGGGTTCAGGAGGAGAGGAGAACAGGGGTTCAGGAGAAGAGGAGAACGGGGGGTCAGGGGGAGAGGAGAACAGGGGGTCAGGAGAGGAGAGAACAGGGGGTCAGGAGAGGAGAGGAGAACAGAAGGTCAGGAGGAGAGAGAACAGAGGGTCAGGAGGAGAGGAGAACAGGGGGTCAGGAGGAGAGCAGAACAGGGGGTCAGGAGAAGAGGAGAACAGGGGGTCAAGAGGAGAGAACAGAGGAGAGGAGAGAACAGATGAGAGGAGAACAGGGGGTCAGGAGGAGAGGAGAGAACAGAGAAGAGGAGAACAGGGGGTGAGGAGAGGAGAGGAGAACAGGGGGTGAGGAGAGGAGAACAGGAGGTGAGGTGAGGTGAGGAGAGGAGAACAGGGGGTGAGGTGAGGCGAGGAGAACAGGGGGTCAGGAGGAGAGGAGAGGAGAACAGGGGGCCAGGAGGAGAGGAGAACATGGGGTCAGGAGGAGAGGAGAACAGGGGGTCAGGAGGAGAGGAGAACAGGGGGTCAGGAGAGGAGAACAGGGGGTCAGGAGAGGAGAACAGGGGGTCAGGAGAGGAGAGGAGAACAGGGGGTCAGGAGAGAAGAGGAGAACAGGGGGTCAGGAGAGGAGAGGAGAACAGGGGTCAGGAGAAGAGGAGAACAGAGTAGAGGAGAACAGGGGGTCAGGAGACAAGGAGAACAGAGGAGAGGAGAACAGGGGGTCAGGAGGCGAGGAGAATAGAGGAGAGGAGAACAGGGGGTCAGGAGGAGAGGAGAAAAGAGGGGAGGAGAACAGAGGAGAGGAGAGAACAGAGGAGAGAACAGGGGGTGAGGGGAGGAGAGGAGAGTAGAACAGGGGGTCAGGAGTAGAGGAGAGGTGAACAGGGGGTCAGGAGGAGAGGAGAGGAGAACAGGGAATCAGGAGGAGAGGAGAACAGGGGGTCAGGAGGAGAGGAGAACAGGGGGTCAGGAGGAGAGGAGAACAGGGGGTCAGGAGAGGAGTGGAGAACAGGGGTTCAGGAGAGGAGAACAGGGGGTCAGGAGAGGAGAGGGGATCAGGAGGAGAGGAGAACAGGGGAACAGGGGGTCAGGAGAGGAGAGGAGAACAGGGGGTGAGGTGAGAAGAACAGGGGGTTAGGAAGAGAGGAGAGGCGAACAGGGGGTCAGGAGAGGAGAATAGGGGGTCAGAAGAGGAGAGGAGAACAGGGGGTGAGGTGAGGAGAACAGGGGGTCAGGAGGAGAGGAGTGGAGAACAGGGGGTCAGGAGGAGAGGAGAACAGGTGGTCAGGAGGAGGGGAAAACAGGTGGTCAGGAGGAGGGGAAAACAGGTGGTCAGGAGGAGGGGAAAACAGGTGGTCAGGAGGAGGGGAGAGGAGAACAGGGGGTCAGGAGATGAGGAGAACAGGGGGTCAGGAGGAGAGGAGAACAGGGGGTCAGGAGGAGAGGAGAACAGGGGGTGAGGTGAGGAGAACAGGGGGTGAGGTGAGGAGAACAGGGGGTCAGGAGGAGAGGAGTGGAGAACAGGGGGTCAGGAGGAGAGGAGAACAGGTGGTCAGGAGGAGGGGAAAACAGGTGGTCAGGAGGAGGGGAGAGGAGAACAGGGGGTCAGGAGATGAGGAGAACAGGGGGTCAGGAGGAGAGGGGAACAGGGGGTCAGGAGGAGAGGAGAGGAGAACAGGGGGTGAGGTGAGGAGAGGAGAACGGGGTGAGGTGAGGAGAGGAGAACAGGGGGTGAGGAGAGAACACCTACCCTGACCCTTAGATCCCGAAACCTTCACTGACCCCTAGACTGGCCCCCCCTACACTGACTTCCTCTAGACTGACCCCTTCACTGACCACCCTACACATTGACTCCCAAAATGACCACCCCTATACTGACCCCCCTACATTGACCCCCCCACATTGACACCTACACTGACTCCCCTACACTGATCCCCCTTCATTGACACCTACACTGACCCCCCCCATACTGACACTGATCCCCCTTCATTGACACCTACACTGACCCCCCCCATACTGACACTGATCCCCCTTCATTGACACCTACACTGACCCCTCCACACTGACACTGACCCCCCTACACTGACCCCTCCTACACTGACCCCCTTCCCCACACTGACACCTACACTGATCCCTCCATACTGACACTGACACTCCTACACTGACCCCCCCCCCCACACTGACACTCCTACACTGACCCCCTTCCCCACACTGACACCTACACTGACCCCTCCACACTGACACTGACCCCCCTACACTGACCCCTCCTACACTGACACCTACACTGATCCCTCCACACTGACACTGACACTCCTACACTGACCCCCCCCCCCACACTGACACTCCTACACTGACCCCCTTCCCCACACTGACACCTACACTGACCCCTCCACACTGACACTGACACCTACACTGACCCCTCCACACTGACACTGACACCTACACTGACCCCTCCACACTGACACTGACACCTACACTGACCCCTCCACACTGACACTGACACCTACACTGACTCCTCCACACTGACACTGACACCTACACTGACCCCTCCACACTGACACTGACACCTACACTGATCCCTCCACACTGACACTGACACCTACACTGACCCCTCCACACTGAAACTCCTACACTGACCCCCCACACTGACACCTACACTGACCCCTCCACACTGACGCTGACACCTACACTGACCCCCCCCCCCACACACACACTGACACTGACCCCCCCACACTGACACTCCTACACTGACCCCCTTCCCCACACTGACACCTACACTGACCCCTCCACACTGACACTCCAACACTGACCCCCCCCCCACACTGACACCTACACTGACCCCCCAACATTGACACCTAACACTGACCCCTCCACACTGACACTGACACTCCTACACTGACCCCTCCCCCCACACTGACACCTACACTGACCCCTCCACACTGACACTCCTACACTGACCCCCCCCCACACTGACACCTACACTGACCCCCACGCACTGACACTGACCCCCCCACACTGACACTGACACTCCTACACTGACCCCCCCCCACACTGACACCTACACTGACCCCTCCACACTGACACTCCTACACTGACCCCCCCCCCACACTGACACCTACACTGACCCCCACGCACTGACACTGACCCCCCCACACTGACACTCCTACACTGACCCCCCCCCCACACTGACACCTACACTGACCCCTCCACACTGACACTCCTACACTGACCCCCCCCCCACACTGACACCTACACTGACCCCCACGCACTGACACTGACCCCCCACACTGACACCTGCACTGACCCCTCCACACTGACACCTACAATGACCCCTCCACACTGACACTGAACCCCCCCACACTGACACCTACACTGACCCCCTTCCCCACACTGACACCTACACTGACCCCCCCCCCACACTGACACCTACACTGCCCCCCCACATTGACACCTACACTGACCCCTCCACACTGACAGTGACACCTACACTGACCCCCTTCCCCACACTGACACCTACACTGACCCCTCCACACTGACACTCCTACACTGACCCCCCCCCCCACACTGACACCTACACTGACCCCTCCACACTGACAGTGACACCTACACTGACCCCCTTCCCCACACTGACACCTACACTGACCCTTTCACACTGACACTCCTACACTGACCCCTCCACACTGACACTGACACTGCTACACTGCCCCCCCCCACACTGACACCTACACTGACCCCTCCACACTGACAGTGACACCTACACTGACCCCCCCCCCCACACTGACACCTACACTGACCCCTCCACACTGACACTCCTACACTGACCCCCCCCCCACACTGACACCTACACTGACCCCTCCACACTGACACTCCTACACTGACCCCCCCCCACACTGACACTCCTACACTGACCCCCCCCCCCCCCTTCACACTCACACTGACACCTACACTGACCCCCCACACTGACACTCCTACACTGACCCCCCCCCACACTGACACCTACACTGACCCCCCACACTGACACTCCTACACTGACCCCCCCCCCCCACACTGACACCTACACTGACCCCCCACACTGACACTCCTACACTGACCCCCCACACTGACACTCCTACACTGACCCCCCGCCCACACTGACACCTACACTGACCCCCCACACTGACACTCCTACACTGACCCCCCCCCCCACACTGACACCTACACTGACCCCCCACACTGACACTCCTACACTGACCCCCCCCCACACTGACACTCCTACACTGACCCCCACACTGACACCTACACTGACCCCCCACACTGACACTCCTACACTGACCCCCCCCCCCCCCATTGACACCTACACTCATGGGCATTCAAATATTTCAATAGCAAGGTACAGAGTAGATAAAAACTGTTAGTAAACAGCTCATAGAAGCTTTGGCCTGCCGCCTACCTGGTCCTGGTGATCACATCAGCACATGTCCTGTCTGACTGCAAACGCCACCAGTTCCTGCAGAAGAGGGAGGTGGCCGGTGGGTGGAGTCTGACTTCTAGGCGCAGAGGTGGAATTCTCGGGGCCGACGCGCGCTATGGCTGCTGTGCTCCTGCTGTCACCTGACGCTGCTGACGTCACGTGACATCACTGGTCGCTAGACGCCAAGCGGCAGGCCCAGTAGCAACCAGTGTGTCCGCGGCTTGCAGCAGGCCAGGAAGAACAAGTACAGCCAGCCAGGTGAGGGCCGCCCAGCAGCCAGCACAGGGTGGAGGAGGCTCGGGGGTTAATAGTTATATAACATGAAAAGGAGACCCGGGGCTTTTCTGAGGAACACTCGGGGCTATAGCCCCTGTCAGCCCCCCCCTGCCGACGCCACTGATAAAGACCTTTGTATGATATTGCACAATAGCCCAGGATCTTTAGGGAACTCCTCCAATATGACCTCCGATATTGTATGGGTCCGCTTCCGCTTCCACCATTAAATGAAAAGAAGGCCGTACATGGTGAAGTAAGTATGGACTAGTTTATTTCTCCAAAAAAGTCAAGTGAATACTTACAAGCATAAATAATGATAAGGCATGTACAATACAACTCGTGTTTCGCCGCTCTCGGCGTGCGTTCTACGAGCAGGAAGTTCCTGACCGGAAGTGACGTTCCGTCTGGTCCGCAATTTATTGTTTATTGTTCACTTTGATATATTTGATAATTCATAGCACTTGAGCACTTTAAGCATAGAATATTTGATTTTATTTAATTGTATATTTATTATTTTTTCACCTAACTAATAATATTAATGCTAGCGCTGCATAATTTTGTTTTATAATATATTACTAAATGGCCACTTCACATCTCACATCAAGAAACAAATTTCTATACTTGAATTACCCCCCTCAAGTTGTACAACACATAACAAGATAAAGTGTTTAAAACAGAAAGTGTGTGCCAAAAGTGCACATAAATGCACATACCCCTGGTGAAAATGCAGCTCTTTAATCATGAATACATCATCATATGTATTTTTAAATGCAAGCAAGCAATATAACTACATGAATTTGACTTGATATAAATATTTTGCTGTCCACTATATAGCCAAGCTCAGAGAGGTGAAGGTTGGGGAGGGGATCTGTAAAGGAAAGCAAAGGTAGGGCTGTGCTTAGAACTGGATGGACAGAAATAAGAATCCTTTGGCAAAACATTCCATCAGCATATTTATCAAACATAGATCTAACTGATTTGTAACATTCCAAATAGGCAGGTACTACAGATCACTATAGATTAAAAAATACTTGCCACACTGAGGTTCTCTTAACCACTTCTGGACCAGTGACATATCCATACATCGCTGGACTTCAAGTGGTTATAACGGGATGGTGCCTGAAGCTGCAGGCATCATCCTGGTACCGTTTTTTAGAGTGGGTTGTCAGTTCTCTTCTAAAAACAATCCTAGTGGCTAATTAGCTGCTGGATTGCTTTTACAAGCAGTGGGAGGGGATGCCCCCCCCCCCACCGCTTTCCGAAGCTTTCTTGGGCTCTGCCATCCCATCAGGAGACCCAAGCGACCAGTTGGTGCTTCCGCCTCCTGGTCAGAGAGCTGAGCAAAGCCAGGATTGGTCCTGATCGGTTCTCAGCTATGGTAACCTAGAAGTGATCAATGGAGAGAGATAACACCGCTCAGGCTAGTCAAAGTCCACGATTCAAGGTGGGTGCTGAACCTCAGCTCGCCTCCAGGAGAAGCATAAAAGAAAAAAATGGTCGCACACCACCACGGAATCCAATGAAGAAAAGTTCCATTATTCACATAAGTGGTACAAGGTACAGCAGGGTAGGACAGTAGACGCGCTTCACACGACTGCTACCTGCTTGTTCACTACCAGGTAGTATGTGTGAAAACATTCTCTTCTTTATGTATAACCCAGAAGTGATGACCTGACATCACTTCGGGTGTACCCGGATGTCAAGGGTGTCATTTTAAAAATCACAAGCATTCGAAAACACTGATGTGACCCATGGTATCTTGGTGTGCCGCTCAAGCTCAGTTAATGTGGGGTGTATGTGTAGAATATTCTGCATCCACTGCTGGGAGTTGTTTCCTGTTGGAAGATTAACCTTTCAGCCCAGTCTGAGATCCAGAGCTCTCTGGAGCAGGTTTTTATTAAGGATGTCTCTGTACATTGCTTAATTCATCTTTCCCTCAATCCTGACTGGTCTCCCAGTTCCTTCTGCTGAAAAACACCCCCACCATGCTTCACTGTAGGGATTGTATTGACCAGGTGATGAACAGTGCCTGGTTTCCTCCAGACATGGCGCTTGCCATTCAGGCCAAAGAGTTCAACCTTTGTTTCGTCAGACTAGCAAATTTTGTTTCTCATGGTCTGAGAGTCTTTCAGGTGCCTTTTGGCAAACTCCAAGCGGGCTGTTATGTGCCTTTTACTGAGGAGTGGCTTTTGTCTGGCCACTCTACCCTACGGGCCTGATTGGTGGAGTGCTGTAGAGATGGTTGTTCTTCTGGAAGGTTCTCCTGTCTCCACAGAGAAATGCTGGAGCTCTGTCAGTGACCACTGGGTTCTTAGTTACCTCGCTGACTAAAGCCCTTCTCCCCCGATCGCTCAGTTTGGCTGGGCGACCCGCTCTAGGAAGAGTCCTGGTAGTTCCAAACATTTTCCATTTACAGATGACGGAGGGAGGCCACTGTGCTCATTGGGACCTTCAATGCTGCAGAAATATTTCTGTACCCTTCCCCAGATCTGTGCCTTGATACAATCCTGTCTCAGAGGTCTACAGACAATTCCATGGACTTCATGGCTTGGTTTGTGCTCTGACATACACGGTTAACTGTGGGACCTTATATGGACAGGTGTGTGTCTTTCCAAATTATGTCCCTTCAACCAAATTTACCACAAGTGGACTCCAATCAAGTTGTAGAAACATCTCAAGGGTGATCAGTGGAAACAGAATGCACCTGAGCTCAATTTTGAGTGTCATGGCAAAGGCTGTGAGTACTTACAGTATCTCACAAAAGTGAGTACACCCCTCACATTTTTGTAAATATTTTTTTTTTTATATCTTTTCATGTGACAACACTGAAGAAATGACACTGTGCTACAATGTAAAGTAGTGAGTGTACAGCTTGCATAACAGTGGAAATTTGCTGTCCCCTCAATATAACTCAACACACAGCCATTAATGTCTACACCGCTGGCAACAAAAGTGAGTACACCCCTAAGTGAAAATGGTTGCCACTGGAGTCCTCTTCCACTCCTCCATGACGACATCACAGAACTAATGGATGTTAGAGACATTGTGCTCCTCCACCTTCCATTTAAGGATGCCCCACAGATGCTCAGTAGGGTTTAGGTCTGGAGACATGCTTGAACAGTTCATCACCTTTACCCTCAGCTTCTTTAGCAAGGCAGTAGTCCTCTTGGAGGTGTGTTTGGGGTCATTATCAAGTTGGAATACTGCCCTGAGGCCCAGTCTCTGAAAGGAGAAGATCATGCTCTGCTTCAGTAAGTCATAGTACATGTTTGCATTCATGGTTACCTCAATGAACTGCAGCTCCCCAGTGGCGGCAGCACTTATGCAGCCCCAGACAATGACACTCCCACCACCATGCTTGACTGTAGGCAAGACACACTTGTCTTTGTACTCCTCACCTGGTTGCCGCCACACACGCTTGACACCATCTGAACCAAATAAGTTTATCTTGGTCTGATCAGACTACAGGACATGGTTCCAGTAATCCATGTCCTTAGTCTGCTTGTCCTCAGCAAACTATTTGTGGACTCTCTTGTGCATTATCTTTAGAAGAGGCTTCCTTCTGGGATGACAGCCATGCAGACCAATTTGATGCAGTGTGCGGCGTATGGTCTGGGCACTGACATGCTGATCCCCCCACCCCTTCAACCTCTGCAGCAATGCTAACAGCACTCATACATTTATTTCCCAAAGAAAACCTCTGGATATGATGCTGAGCACATGCACTCAACTCCTTTGGTCGACCATGGTGAGCCCTGTTCTGAGTGGAACCTGTCCTGTTAAATCGCTGTATGGTCTTGGCCACCATGCTGCAGCTTAGTTTCAGGGTCTTGGCAATCTTCCTATAGCCTAGGCCATCTTTATGTAGAGCAACAATCTTTTTTTTTTTTTTTCACATCCTCACAGAGTTCTTTGCTAAGAGGGGCCATGTTGAACTTTCAATGACCAGTATGAGAGAGTGAGAGCGATAACACCAAATTTAACCCACCTGTTCCCCATTCACACTTGACACCTTGTAACACTAACAAGTCACATGACATCGGGGAAGGAAAATGGCTTATTGGGCCCAATTTGGACATTTTCACTCAGGGGTATACTCACTTTTGTTGACAGTGGTTTAGACATTAATGGCTGTGTGTTGAGTTATTTTGAGGGGACAGCAAATTTACACTGTTATACAAGCTGTACACTCACTACTTTACATTGTAGCAAAGTGTTATTTCTTCAGTGTTGTCAGATGAAAAGATATAATAAAATATTTACAAAAATGTCAGGGGTGTACTCACTTTTGTGAAATACTGTATGTACATGTGATTTTTTTTTGTTCCTTTTTTATTTTTAATAACTTTGCAAAGATTTCAAACAAACTTCTCTTACGTTGTCATTATGGGGTATTTTTATAGAACTTTGAGGAAAATAATGAATTTAATCCATTTTGGAATAAGGCTATAACATAACAAAATGTGGAAGAAGTAAAGCGCTGAGAATAATTTCCAGGTGCACTGTAGTAGCCTAATGAGGGAGAATGCATACTTGGGACAACACTTTTTATTATAAATCATGGTACATTCATAACTATGGTCAGGTTTCATGTACCATATCCGAGGACAACCAAAAGATGAGGAAATTTAGGATCAGCATCTAAGCTTTTCATAGACTTGGGATGACAGCTCTGGGTGTTCTTGGCCAGATCAGATGTTGATATCAATGTTATAGGTCCTGCAAATGACTGCCAGCTGAATTGCTCCGATCTTAGTGTTCCTTCCTCATTCACTTGAACGTTAGGTCAAACTTTCATGTTTGTGGTAGTGCTGTCTGATATTGGTGCTAGAGAGGGTGAATCTTTCTAATGGAGGCAGAGGTAGCAATAAAAATTTGACAGAGGTTCTACTCCCTCTCCACTCTATCCAACACTAAAAAAATAACTTTAAATAACATCAGAGAGATTTTTCATGCTTGAAGTCCAGGGTAGTGCAAAGGGGGCAGAGGAGTGGCACAACCTTTCTCTGTAGCAGTTACTACTGTTACTCTTTGCAACGCAAGAAAACAGACACTCATTTCATTATCCAGTGTGATGGAGACCCAGAGGCAAAGATATTTTCGCAGAAGCAGCTGCCTGCGGGCATTAGGGAATCCCTCAAAAAATAATATACTAAAATTCAATTTAGAGGGTATGGATTCTGTTACAAAATCTTGCTCCCCAAGAACTGTCTGATGGGCGCATCACTGATCTTCTACGGCTTGTGGCATGGAGGAGAAATGTGCCAGCCATCTGTGGACGGTACATGAGTTACCACAATGTGTGGGAATGCTCGTTATGTGTGCTGCTGTACTGCAGGGTCCTTCTTTGTGAAAGGCACCCCAAAGTGCCTCTAATACACATGTGGGCTGCAGTACAGCACAACACACTATGTCCTATGCATTGCATTGCGTTTCTCTGAACAAATGCAGGCTGCATCTATTTTTTCATGCATCGAGGTGCGTGTAACTCAATTATTTTAAATGGACTGCCTAACATAGTGTGTAGCAGCACACTTCAGTGCATGAAAACACATTTGAATGGGCCCTTCAATTTACCAGTTTAACTAGTTGAGGACCTGGTACATTCTAGAGTTTTTCCCCAATAGGTATAAGCTTGACAGTCAAGATCCAGATTCTTGTAGCAGATCTGCCATTACCAATGATTGCTATACACAGATATCTCAGCCTCTGCGCTTGTTAAAATGTACACAAAGTTTATATATTGTAATTAGGTACAACTGTCAGGAGCAGCTAATTATAACGTATTTTCCCAGGAGTTGCTGAAGAAAACCTTACATAAAAAAACTTTCCCTGACTACTTCCTTGTTGTTATCACTGACTAGTCCTAATTAATGCCTTTTTTTTTCTTGCTTTCATTAGCTACTATTTTTGCTGATTAAAAAAAGATAACCTATTTGTAAATAAAAGATTTTGTTCATCTTGTTTGATTTTTTCTTTATGTAGCATACAGTAAGTGGTAAAATAGCACATGCAAAAAGCATTATTTCGCAAGTATATAACCTGACGCTTATTAGAAATATAATTATTGTGCCAAGATAAAAAGGACAAAAAAAAAGATTACTTTAGAGAAGTGGCCCCCAAACTGTGGCCCGGGGGACACATGCGGGGCAGAGTTCCTCCCAATGATACCAACAATGGGTCCCAATAATGGGGGTCCATACCTCTCAATGAAATCAACAATAGGGCACAATTCCTCCTAATGACACCAATGATGGGGCACAATTCCTTCCAATGACACAAACTGTGGGACACTATTCCTCCCAATGACATCAACAATGGGGCCCGATGACACCAATGATTGGGCATAATGCCTACCAAAGACACCAACAATAGGCCATTGTTTACTCCAACTGATGCTGGTACTTTTTCTACAATGGCCACAGTCCGGCCTCCGAAAGTCTGAAGGACAGTAAACGGCCCTTAGTATAGAAAATTTGGGACCCCTGTTTTAGAGCTATAGTAACACTACAGGCAGTCCCTGAGTTACAAACATCTGACTTACATATGACTCATACTTACAAACGGAGGGAGACAACAGAAAGTAAGAGGAAATCCAAACTAGGAAGGAAAATTCACTCCTTTATGAGTTATCACAGGAGAAGGTGTCTCCACTGAAGCCAATGCTTGTTTCCACGACAACTCAAAATTTTCAAAATCCGATTTTCACAGGGATAGAAAGTGGTGAAATCTTCCGAACAGAGGAATCGACAGCAAAACAAACATTATAGGGGTGCTAACCCTTCCCTATGCTATCCAAAACTTAACCACTTTACTACCAGTCACGTAACCTCTACGTGATCAGACTTTGAGTGGTTATACCGGGATGATGCCTCTAGCTAGAGGCATCATCCCGGTACCGTTGTTTGAAGCCGACGGTCGGCTTTCCGTCGGTAACGATCGATGCGGCTCGGGAGCCGCTCGATCGTTACCCGGGGGGGCGGGAGGGGACGTCCCCCCCCTCCCGCCGCCTTCCGCGGCTTTGCTCGGGGCTACCGTCCCACCGGGAGCCCCGAGCACCCAGCCGGCATGTCCGCCGGCTGGATGGAGTCCCGATGAATGCCGGAAACGGCATCGATCGGGTCTCCGATGACGTAACCCGGAGGCGGCGTCCATGACGTCACGTCCGGGTTACTGTGCTGCAAAAGGCGGCAGATTTGAAAAACGGCTGTATGCAAAAATGCCGTTTTCGGCGTTTTGCATACAGGGAAGTGTAGTGGAGGGGTCTAGGGTCTTTTAGACCCTCGATCCCTCCATAAAGAGTACCTGTCACGACATATTGCTGTCACCAGGGATGTTTACATTGCTTGTGACAGCAATAAAAGTGATCAGATTTTTTTTTTTTTAAAAACCTGTAATAAAGTTTAAAAAAAAAGAAAAAATAAATAGGAAAAAAAAAAAAAAAAAAATTTAGCCGTCCCCGTCACCGTTAGCTCGCGCACAAAAAAAAACGTATACGCAAGTCGAGCCGCAAATGAAATCGCTGTTCAAACCACACATGTGAGGTATCGCCGCGATCGCCAGAGCGTGGGCAATAATTAAAAAAAAAGAGCTACACTCTAACTCTAAACTGGTAACCGTTAAATAAATTTAAAGCGTCGCAGATTGAGATCTCTATTGACCGTAGTTTGTCGCCATCCCACGGGGGGGCGCAATTTTAAACCGTAACATGTTTGGTATCTATTTACTCGGCGTGACATCATCTTTCACAATATACAAAAAAAATGGGCTAACTTTACTGTTTAGTATTTTTTAAATGCAGTGAAATGTGATTTTTCAAATTTTTTCCAAAAAAATGGCGTTTTAAAGACCGCTGCGCAAATACCGCGTGACAAAAAATTTTGCAATGACCGACATTTTATTCTCCAGAGTCTTTGCTAAAAAAATATATATAATGTTTGGGGGTTCTAAGTAGTTTTCTAGGAAAAAATACTGGTTTTAACTTGTGAACAAAAAGTGTCCGAAATAGGGCTGGGGCTAAAGTGGTTAAAAATATATATTTTTTTGCTACACTTAAAAAATGTTCTTGTTTCAACTTACAAACAAATTCAACTTAAGAACAAACCTACAGAACCTATCTTGTTCGTAACCAAGGGACTGCCTTTAGTTGTTTCAAAATGTATTACTGGTCAAAGTAAAAAAAATAAAATAATAATAATTATATATATATATATATATATATATATATATATATACCTCACATCTCTCCATGAAGAGGACCTGTCATGCCCTATTCCTATTACAAGCAATAATCCTTGTGATAGGGATAAAAGTGATTTAAAAAATAAAATAAAAATAGAAAGGAAAGTGTAAAAATAAAAAAATAAATAAACAATAAAAAATTTTTTTAAAGCGCCCCCGCAGAAGGGAACGCATACTTACATCGCACCCACATATGTAAACGGTGTTCAAACCACACATTTGGTTTATCGCCACAAATGTCACAGCGATAGCAACAATTCTAGACTAAGACCTCCTCTGTACCTCTAAACTGGTAACCTATAAGAATTTTTAAAGTGTACTCTTCTGAAAAATTACTGTACAATTACCGTGTGACATAAAAAGTTGCAATGACCGTCATTGTATTCCCTAGGGTCTCTACTAAAAAAAACATATACAATGTTTGGGGGGTTCTGAGTAATTTTCTAGCAAAGAAATTATGATTTTTTACATGTAGGAGAGGATAGGCCAAAATAGGCCTGGTATGGAAGTAGTTAAATAGCTTTTAAGTTATTGCTGCATTTAAACTATATACTGTATAAAATAAAAAAACACCAAAGGGACGCTTTACCTATTAAACATAACAAACAAAATGTCCATCACTTTTGTATAGTTAATAGGAAGGTCATTGCCAAATTAAGGCTAAAATGTGAAATGAGCTCCTAAACCCGTGGTTCTTAACCTTTTTGGAGGTACTGAACCCCACCAGTTTCATATGCGCATTCACCGAACCCTTCTTAATTGGAAAAATAAAATATGATTTTTTCAAATTCAAAACATAGGTATATATTATTTTAGGTATATATTTATACATAGGTGCACAAAATGAACAAAACCATTAAGAACAAAGAACAAAACCATTAAAACATGATTTTCACACAAAAACAAAAACATAATAATGAATATTTACTGCAAATTAGTGTGACTTCTGCTGTTGTCTTTCAGAGACCAGTTCAGAAATGCGCGGCTTTATCTTGGCAAGTGCCACTCTCATGTCATTTTCGCAACAAAGTCTGTTACTTTTCTTTGTTTTTATGTCCAGCATCCCCCCTTACAGCAGGCCAGGGTGAAGTGAGGTCCTGTCCCCCATATAGATCACCCCCTTTACAGTAGGCCTCTATATGGGGACGGGACCTCTCCTCACCCTGGCCTTCTGTAAGGGGGATCTATATAGGGGACCTCTCCTCACCCTGGCCTGCTGTAAGGGGGGATCTATATGGGGGACCTCGGACCTCACCTCACCCTGGCCTGCTGTAAGGGGGATCTATATGGGGGACCTCGGACCTCACCTCACCCTGGCCTGCTGTAAGGGGGGATCTATATGGGGGACGGGACCTCACCTCACCCTGGCCTGCTGTAAGGGGGGAAATCTATATGGGGGACGGGACCTTACCTCACCTCACCCTGGCCTGTAGATCTCCCCCCTTACATCAGTCCAGGGTGAGGTGAGGTCCCGTCCCCCATATAGATCCCCCCATACAGCAGGCCAGGGTGAGGTGAGGTCCGAGGTCCCCCATATAGATCCCCCCTTACAGCAGGCCAGGGTGAGGTGAGGTCCCGTCCCCCATTTAGATCTCCCCTCTTACAGCAGGCCAGGTTCCCCATAAAATAGATCCCCTTTACATAGTCTTCTCAGTGTTCTTACACAGTCAGTCACAAGACTAGTACAGCCAGTACTACTCCAGTCCTACCTTTTTTTTACCTGTGTCCCGACTCCCGATCACAGGCTAGGTTTTCCTCCTGCAGGCTGCAGCACCACTGTCACCACTGGCTCTCTGGCCTCTCACCTGCCAGCTTCTTCTGCTGCTGCGGCTGCCTGGCCTGGTGGTTCTCTCCCGCGCTGTGCTGGGAGCGGCCGCTGCACGGGTTAGTCCCTCCCCCAGACAGTCCCTCTCCGCATCGCACGCTTCGCCTGTCTCCCCCGCCCAACCCACTTCAGAGTGGACGACGCCGGCTCCGGCTGGATCTTATTTGGCCAGGAGCCGAGCTGCACAGCCAGCAGTGAGAGTGAGCCAGGGGCAGAGAGAGCTGCGAGTGCGAGCAGACTCAGCGGGCAGCGGCGTCCAGCATATCATGACAGAGTGAGTGACGTGACACTGCGGAGCGGATGCGCCCCCCCAGATGTTGCGCCCGGTGCGGCCGCCCCCCCCCCCCCCCCTGCACCCCCCACGCTACACCACTGGATGTTATGTATTTCCATGATGACGGCGCGGAGCGGGAGCTGAAGGACATGCCCGAAACTGGAGAAATAGTCCCTGACAGCGAAGTGGTACTAGCGGAGGGTGTGCCGAACCCTCGAGACTGACCCACCGAACCCCTGGGGTTCGATCGAACCCAGGTTAAGAACCACTGTCCTAAACTATCTCATCATTTTCTCTTTACAGAGTATGTTTCCTCATTTACAGATAATATTCATTGTAATTTCCCAACTAGGCCTATGTTTGTATAACACCTGTTTGGGTTCAGGCTGTTCTGTACCATTGAAAACCAGTTTATCTTTTTCAAAGGTCTGTGATCATACACCATTAAAAAAAATGAATGTCTGTCTAATGAAAGAGCTGCCATTTTTGCTGACTTGAGACTTAGGTGTGCTATAATAACAATACATGCAAATAAATAGGGGAAAAATTCTTCCAAGTCTGTATGTCCTGAGAAAAATGTATGTTAAAAGAAACGTTAATAAAAATGAAATAATGTAAAAAATAAATATATATATATATATATATATATATATATATATATATATATATATACATATCATATATATATCCTACATGATGTGACTGTTTATGGTGTGTGTATAGTGCTTTACTATGAGAACTGTGCTTAGCCTATTTGCATAACCTGCTCATTTTCATATTGCTGCTTGGTGAGAAGGGACATATTTTCCTAACTGAGGCCCACAGTTTTTATGACCAGTCATCCAAATGTTTGAAATTCAAATAAGGCCTATTATGTCCGCTCCACAAGAGTTAACATAAAGGAGGACTGTCTGTTAATCTGCATTTATGGCAAACACCTGTTGTCACTGAAAACCATAGCCAGGTGTTTGAAATAAAACAAAATGGGAAGAAATTTATATTCTAACTCATGAGTAAGTAATTCACTATAGTCTGTAAAATAATGTAAACAAAGTGACTGAAAAAAATAATGGAACCCCTGAGCTACATCTTTATATTAAGTGGCGGTAACCAAATCAAGTCTGGATCAGTTGCATTGCATACCAACGGGTGTACGGGGGGGGGGGGGGGCCATGTCCATGTGAAAGCAGCTGCAGTAGCTGCTCTTTCTGTCCTCGCTGCTCACGGGAGGGGGGAGAAAGTGAGTGCCCGAGCAGCCTCCCTGTGTGCCTGGATAGGAGGAGCTGTGGAGCAGCTGCAGATAGAGGAATTGATCTTTCCATATTCCTCCTGCAGCCGCTGAATGCCTGCAGAAAGGAGAGGAGGAGAATCAGGCATTCAGTGGCTGCAGGAGGAATATGGAGAGATCAATTCCTCTATATGTAGCTGCCCCACCCCTCCTCCTATCCAATTTCTTTTGCTGGCCCCCCAGCCTTCTCCAGCCCCCCCAGTGTTCTTCAGCCCCCCTCTCCAGCCCCCCAGTGCTCTTCAGCCCCCCTCTAGTGCTCTTCAGCTCCCCCCAGTGCTCCTCAGCCCCCCTCTAGTGCTCTTCAGCTCCTTCAGTTCTCTTTAGCTCCCCCCCAATGTTCTCTGGCTCCCCCAGTGCCGTCCACCCCCCTGTGCTCCCTGGCCCTTCCCCTAAGTGATCTCCAGTTCCCCCCAGTGCTCTCCAGTCCCCCCCGTGCTCTCCAGTTCCCCTCAGTGCTCTCCTCCCCCCCTCCCCAGTGCTCTCCAGTTCCCCCCCCCATGCTCTCTGGCTCCCCAGTGATCTTTGGCTCCCTCAGTGCTCTCCACCCCCCTCCCCCCCTGTGCTCTCCGTCCCCCCTCCCCTGTGCTCTCCGTCCCCCTGGTTCTACCTGCCCCCCCAGTACTCTCCACCTCCGTGCTCTCCAACCCCCTTGCCATGCTTTCCAGACCCACATGCTCTCCTATCTCCCCCTATGCTCTCCAGTCCCCCCCCCCCGTGCTCTTCAGCTCCTCCAGTGCTCTCTGCTCCTCCTGTGCTCTCCGGCCCTCCTAGTGCTCTTCTATCTTCTATCGTGTCTGCAGTCTCTGACCATCTCTTGTATCATGTCCCCAGTCTCTGACCATCTCTTGTATCATGTCCGCAGTCTCTGACCATCTCTTGTATCATTCATATCAGCCCGCATGTCCATGTAAAATCGGCTGCAATAGCTGCTCCTTCAGTCCGTGCTGCTCATGGGGGGGGGGGGGGGGGGGGGGAGAAAATGAGTGCCAGAGCAGCCTCCCTGTTTGCCTGGATAGGAGGAGCTGTGGAGCAGCTGCATATAGAGGAATTGATCTTTCCATATTCCTCCTGCAGCCGCTGAATGCCTGCAGAAAGGAGATGATAAGAATCAGGCATTCAGCGGCTGCAGGAGGAATATGGAAACATCAATTCCTCTATATGCAGCTGCCCCACCACTCCTCCTATCCAATTTCTTTTGCTGCCCCCCCCAGTCCTCTCCAGCCCCCCAGTGCTTTTCAGTTCCCCTCAGTGCTCTTAAGCTCCCCCCCCATGCTCTCTGGCTCCCTCAGGGCTCTCCACCCCCCTGTGCTCCCTGCCCCCCCTTAGTGATCTCTAGTTCCCCCCTCCATGCTCTCTGGCTCCCCAGTGATCTTTGGCTCCCCCGTGCTCTCCATCTCCCTTGTTCTACCTACCCCCCCAGTGCTCCCTACTCCCCCCAGTGCTCTCCACCCCCCGCACTCTCCAACCCCCCTGCAATGCTTTCCAGACCCCCCCCAATGCTCTCCTGTCCCCCCTATGCTCTCCTCCCCCCCGTGCCCTTCTAGTGCTCTTCTATTATGTCTGCAGCCTCTGACCATCTTTTGCATCATATCCGCAGTCTCTAACCATCGCCTGTATCATGTCTGCAGTCTCTGACCATCTCTTGTATCACGTCCGCAGTCTCTGGCCATCTCTTGTATCATGTCCACAGTCTTTGACCATCTCTTTTATCATGTCTCCAGTCTCTGATCATCTCTTGTATCTTGTCTGCGGTCTCTGACCATCTCCTGTATCATGTTTGTGGTCTCTGACCATCTCCTGTATCATGTTTGCTGTCTCTGACCATCTCCTGTATCATGTCTGCGGTCTCTGACCACCTCCTGTATCATTTACGCGGTCTATGACCATCTCCTGTATCACGTCCGCAGTCTCTGGCCATCTCTTGTATCATGTCCGCAGTCTCTGATCATCTCTTGTATCCTATCCGCAGTCTCTGACCATCTCTTGTATTGTGTCTTAGCGACTGCAGGAGGAATATGGAGAGATCAATTCTTCTATATGGAGCTGCCCCATCAATCCTCCTATCCAATTTCTTTTGCTGGCCCCCCAGTCCTCTCCAGCCCCCCCGGTGCTCCTCAGCCCCCCCTCTCCAGCCCCCCAGTGCTCTTCTCCCCCCCCCAGTGCTCTTCAGCTCCCCTCAGTGCTCTTCAGCTCCCCCCATGTTCTCTGACTCCCCCAGTGCTCTCCACCCCCCTGTGCTCCCTGCCCCCCTCAGTGATCTCCAGTACCCCCCCAGTGCTCTCCAGTACCCCCCCAGTGCTCTCCAGTACCCCCCCGTGCTCTCCAGTCCCCCCCCCCAATGCTCTCTGGCTCCCCAGTGATCTTTGGCTCCCCCAGTGCTGTTCAGCCCCCTGTACTCTTCATCCCCCTTCCCCCGTGCTCTCTGTTCCCCTGGTTCTACCTGCCCCCCCCAGTGCTCTCTACCCCCCAGTGCTCTCCACCCCCGCGCTCTCCAACCCCCCTGCAATGCTTTCCAGACCACCCCCCCCGTGCTCTTCAGCTCCTTCAGTGCTCTTAAGCTCCCCCCATGCTCTCTGGCTCCCCCGGTGCTCTCCACCCCTACCCCCTGTGCTCTCTGTCCCCCTCCCCTGTGCTCTCCATGACCCTGGTTCTATCTGCCCCCTCAGTGCTCCCTACCCCCCCAGTGCTCTCCACCCCCTGCACTCTCCAACCCCCCTGCAATGCTTTCCAGACCCCCCCCCCCCAATGCTCTCCTCTCCCCCCTAATGCTCTCAGTCCCCCCCCCAGTGCTCTCTGGCTCCCCAGTGATCTTTGGCTGCCCCAGTGCTCTCCATCCCCCTCCCCCCTGTATTCTCCATCCCCCTCCCCTGTGCTCTCCATCCCCCTGGTTCTACCTGCCCCCCCCCAGTGCTCCTTACCCCCCAGTGCTCTCCACCCCCTTGCTCTACAACCTCCCTGCAATGCTTTCCAGATCCCCCCATGCTCTCCTATCCCCCCTATGGTCTCCAGTCCCGCCCATGCCTTTCAGTGCTCTTAAGCTCCCCCCGTGCTCTCTGGCTCCCCCAGTGCTCTCCACCCCCCTGTGCTCCCTGCCTCCCCCTTAGTGATCTACAGTCCCCCCCCCCCAGTGCTCTGTGCTTTGTCTGTGGTCTCTGACCATCTCCTGTGTCATGTTTGCAGTCTCTGACCATCTCCTGTATCATGTCCGCAGTCTCTGGCCATCTCTTGTATCATGTCTGCAGTCTCTGATCATCTCTTGTATCCTGTCCACAGTCTCTGACCATCTCTTGTATCGTGTCCGCAGTCTCTGACCATCTCTTGTATCATGTCTGCAGTCTCTGACCATCTCTTGTATCACGTTCACATTCTCTGACTATCTCTTCTATCATGTCCTCAGTTTCAAACCATCTCCTGTATCATGTCTGCAGTCTCTGACCATCTCTTGTTTCATGTTCGCATTCTCTGACCATCTCTTGTATCATGTCCGCAGTCCCTGACCACCTCCTGTATCATGTTTGCAGTCTCTGAACCTCCCCAATATCATGACTGCAGTGTCTGACCATCTACTGTATCATGTCCACAGTGTCTGACCAACTCCTGTATCATGTCTGCAGTCTCTGACCATCACTTGTATCATGTCCGCAGTCTCTGACCATCTTCTGTATCATGTCTGCAGTCTCTGACTATCTCCTGTATCATGTCTGCAGTCTCTGACCATCTCTTGTATCATGTCCGCAGTCTCTGACCATCTCCTGTATCATGTCCACAGTCTCTGACCACCTCCTGTATCATGTCCACAGTCTCTGACCATCTTCTGTATCATGTAGCAGTCTCTGACTATCTCCTGTATGATGTCCGCAGTCTCTGACCATCTCCTGTATGATGTCCACAGTTTCTGACCGTCTCCTGTATCATGTCTGCGGTCTCTGACTATCTCCTGTATCACGTCCCGCAGTCTCTGACCATCTCCTGTAGCATGTCTCCAATCTCTTACTCAAACCTAAACACATTGCTAATAGTATTAGCTATCTGTTTATGCCGAAGGTAGGACTAGCAGGGGAGGCACAAAGAGTGTAAAATGGGGCATTGTGATTAAAGTAATATTCTTGAAAACATTACAAATTTTGTGTGTGTTTTTACATTTCAAAGTTGGGGGGAGGGGGGGGGGTGCCTGATATAGGATCTGCCCGGGCCAAATTCTCTGGGTACGCCACTAGTCTGGATATTTCTTAAGATACCACCAGGAACTCCATACATGCATAGACCCTGGAATGGATTCATAAACATTAGAGAAAAGAAAACTGAAATTATTTTTCCTTCATCAACCATTCAGCTTCCTATGTTCACTTCTGAAAGGTAAGTTTGGGTCAGGCAATAACACTGTTAATTCTGTATTTGAGTCCATTATGTGGCTTGTGTTCAATTTAATATAATACTGAAAGAACATTTTCTACGTGGCTACCGCAGATTTACAGTTGATGAACTTGTAGTAATGTGTGTGCTTACTCATACATCCCAAAATCTTATAATAATAAATTGGAACACTTAAACACACTTCATGTCAACTCAAAACAAAAAAAAAAACTATTCCCTAATCTCAAACCTTTTTAAAGTAAAAAATCTGCTTTAAGCGGATTTATGATGAGCTGGAATAACTTCAGGCAAAATCTTTTACAAACAATTGCAAAAGGAAAAATAACACATGCCTCTAACTTCTAGCCACAATAACATTAAAAAGAAGATCTGTTACATCACGGGTTCTTTACAGGTTCAAAGGAAGAACAACATTTCCTCACTTATGAATTTGTGTTATTTTTAAAGCTCATAACCTAAGGTAGATAAGTAAACAAGACAACAAAGGTGCCAGACCTTGTAGAGCCCAAATCCCCTGGGTCTTTATATGCAACTCATCATTTCAGTATCAGAAAAAATGCTTGGTCATGCCTTTTCTGACTTTATTGTAATATTCAAGTGATTGTAAAGTCTTGTTTTTTTGTTTAAAAAAAAAACAAACAAGTTATACTTACCTCCTCTTTGCAGTTGGTTTTTCACACAGCAGCCTAGACCCTCCTTTTCTCGGGTCCCTTGTTTCTGCTCCTGGCCCCTTCCTCCTATCAAGTGTCCCCACAGCAAGCAGCTTGCCATGGGGGCACCCGAGCCAAGCTGCAGCTCCACGTATCCATTCAGACACAGAGCTGCTGTTCGGCCCTGTCCCCTTTTTTCTGATTGGCTCACTAACTTTGATTGACAGCTGCAGGAGCCAATGGCACTGTGGCTGTATCTCAGCCAATCAGGAGAGAGAGTCCCAGAACGGCCAAGGCTCTCATGGATATCCTTGGACAGATGAGCATTAGGGGTGCTGGGGAAGCTGCTATACCCAGAAGGCCTTTTATCTTAATGCACAGAATGCATTAAGATAAAAAACTTTCCTGACTTTACAACTTCTTTAATGTTTATTTTTTAAGAAATATTAATAGTTAAAGTGTATCCAAGGCTGATTTTTCACATTTTTGGTTTGAGTGATGAGGGTTTGGAAGTTCTGTCAGAATATTTTTGCTGTGTCCGGATTTGTGAAATTCACTTTCTCAATTATCCTACTGACAGTTGTTAATGAAGTCACTTCCTCTGGTGATAACTATTTGAAGAGGAGCTCCAGGCTCCTTTAGAAAAATATTTAAAGTCAGCATCTACAAATACTGTAGCTGCTGACTTTTTTAATATTAGTGCACTTACCTGTCCATAAATCCAGCAGTTTCTTCACCGGAGCCGATTTTTCAATCAGCTGCCACCGCCATCTTAAATAAGGGACACCTGGCAGGGAAGCCTTACAGCTTTACAGCCAGTTGCATACTGTGCATGCGTGAAGCGCACTGCATTATGTGAATGGGCTGGCTGCGGGGGAAGAGGAGTGGGGCGCCGAACTTCAGTGAGAGCGGGTACTTGTCAAAATCAGATACCTGCTCCCCCCTCCACCCCAGCAGATGCCAAATGTGGCAGCGGAGGGGAAGGGGAGGAGGCAGACAAGCGGAGCTTCCCTTTTTGGATGGAGCTCTGCTTTAAGAAGGGTTTTCCCCCACTTTGGAGAATTTTTCTCTCACTTTCTTTTGTGTCTACAAATTTGGAAGTAGAGTCAAATTTCCCCAAGCATAAATGAAATAAAAATTACAATAGGTTTCTATCTATTCCCTACTACTCTGTCCAAAATAAAAGAAAAATGTCTTTAGGTATAGTTTAACACCTTTATCGGACACAGCCGTGACCAGATTATTAAAATTAAATCCGGACACATTTTTTTTTTTTATTGGCAAATGGCACAGGACTGCATATTACACAGAGCGCTGGGCACAGGACTGCATAATACACAGTGCGCTGGGCACAGGACTACATAATACACAGCGCACTGGGCACAGGACAGCATAATACACAGAGCGCTGGGTACAGGACTGCATAATACACAGAGCGCTGGGTACATGACTACATAATACACTGAGCTCTGGGCACAGGGCTGCATATTACACAGAGCACTGGGTACAGGACTACATACTACACAGAGCACTGGGCATAGGACTACAAAATGCACAGAGCACTGGCCATATGACTACATAATACACAGAGCACTGGGCACAGGACTACATAATACACAGAGCGCTGGGTACAGGACTACATAATACACAGAGCACTGGCTACAGGACTACATAATACACAGAGCGCTGGGCACAGGACTATATAATACACACTTTTCATGCAATCCATTGCATACAATTGTGTTGCTACCTGTGATTGGTCACAGTGATCACATGGTACAGACAGGGCCAATCACAGTCTATCTGTACCATGTGATTAGCTCTGGCATATCCCAACTAACCACAATAAAAGACTCTGAATGAATCAGTTTCATTCAGTAAAAATGGTTGTAATACCAATGAAATTCGTTGATACAAGTAATCATAATATGTAAAAAAAAAAAAAAAAATCCTCATAACTTCCCCAGAGTAGATTGTTACTATGGTAACACTGTATTGCTCTGGTCACAGTGTGTTTAAAAAAAAGTAAATAAAAGGAAAAAAATCTAATAAAAAAAGAAAAATAATTAAAATGTTTTATTTTAATACTGTCACCAGTCAGTATCCCTGATCACCACCACACCAGTTATATGATAACGCTGTGCTGCACTGGTGACAGTATGTAAAAAAGATAAATTATATATATACAGTATATGTATATGTATATATATATATATATATATATATATATATATATACACAAAGTGAGTACACCCCCACATTTTTGTAAATATTTTATTCTATCTTTTCATGTGACAACACCGAAGAAATTACACAATGTAATGTGGTGAGTGTACAGCTTGTATAACAGTGTAAATTTGCTGTCCCCTCAAAATAACTCAACACACAGCCATTAATGTCTAAACCGCTGGCAACAAAAGTGAGTACACTCCTAAGTGAAAATGTCCAAATAGGGCCCAATTAGCTATTTTTCCTCCTCTGTGTCATGTGACTCGTTATTGTTACAAGGTCTCAGGTGTGTGTGTGAATGGGGAGCAGATGTTGTTAAATTTGGTGTTATCGCTCTCACTCTCTCATACTGGTCATGGAAGTTCAACATGGCACCTCATGGCAAAGAACTCTCTGAGGAGCTGAAAAAAGAATTGTTGCTCTACATAAAGATGGCGCAGGCCAGGGGTGTCAAACTGGTGGCCCCTTGGCTGTTGCAGAACTGCAAGTCCCATCATACCTCTGCCTGTGGGAGTCATGCTTGTAAGTGTCAGCCTTGCAATGCCTCATGGGACTTGTAGTTCCGCAACAGCCTGAGGGTCGTTAGTTTGACACATGTAGTGTAGGCTATAAGAAGATTGCCAAGATCCTGAAACTAAGCTGCAGCACAGTGGCCAAGACCATACAGTGGTTTAACAGAGGTTGTCTTTGGGAAATAGTCGTATGAGCGCTGCCAGCATTGCTGCAGAGGTTGAAGGGTTAGGGGGTCAGCCTGTCAGTGCTCAGACCATACGTTGCACACTGCAGTAAATTGGTCTGCATGACTGTTGTCCCAAAAGAAAGCCTCTTCTTGAGATGATGCACAAGAAAGCCCACAAACAGTTTGCTGAAGACAAGCAGACTAAGGACATGGATTACTGGAGCTATGTCCTGTGGTCTGATGAGGCCAAGATAAACGTATTTGGTTCAGATGGTGTCAAGCGTGTGTGGTGTCAACCAGGTGAGGTGTACAAAAACAAGTGTGTCTTGCCTACAGTCAAGTTGCAGTCGTGCAGCCGGCACTGGGGAGCTACAGTTCCATTGAGGGAACCATGAATGGAAACGTGTACTGTGACATACTGAAGCAGAGCCTGACCCCTTCCCTGGGCCGCAGGGCAGTATTTCAACATGATAGTGTCCCTTAACACACCTCCAAGATGACCACTGCCTTGCTAAAGAAGCTGGGGTAAAGGCGATGAACTGGCCAAGCATGTCTCCAGACCTAAACCCTATTGAGCCCCTTTGGGGCATCCTCAAACTGAAGGTGATGGAGTGCAAGATCTCTAACATCCACCAGCTCCGTGATGTCGTCATGGAGGAGTGGAAGAGGACTCCAGTGACAACCTGTGAAGCTCTGGTGAACTCCATGCCCAAGAGGGTTAAGGCAGTGCTGGAAAAATAATGGTGGCCACACAAAATATTGACACTTTGGGCCCAATTTGGACATTATCAATTAGGGGTGTACTCACTTTTGTTGCCAGCTTTTTAGACATGAATGGCTTTGTGTTGAGTTATTTTGAGGGGACAGCAAATTTACACTGTTATACAAGCTGTACACTCACTACTTTTCATTGTAGAAAAGTGTAATTTCTTCAGTGTTGTGACATGAAAAGATATAATAAAATATTTTCAAAAAATGTGAGGGGTGTACTTACTTTTGTGAGATACTGTATATATACTTCAGAATATCTTCATATTCGAAAAAAATTGTGACAAAAAATTACAACATCTAAAAAATTTTCATGCCTCTTACTAAATACCTTGGACTGTTTACTTTCCAAAAAGGGGTAATTTGGGGGATATTTGTACTGTACTGGCATTTATGCCTCATGAAATGAGAGGCCGTCAGTGCATCAGAATTAATAAATTTTCAGACACAGTATATGCCATAGTTTGTGTACACTATAACCTTCCTATCGACTTAATAATAAATACTGATTTGGGTTATTTTCACAGAGGAAATGTAGTAGAATACATTTGACATACATTTATGAAGAAAGGTTATTTATTTGCAAACTTTTATAACAGAAATTAAGAAAAACATTTTTTTTTTAAATGTTCACTCTTTTTTTTATTTATTGAGCAAAATTAGAAAAACCCAGTGGTGATTAAATACCACAAAATTATAGCTCTATTTGTGTAAAAAAAATATAAAAATGTCTTTAAAGTTCAGTGTTGCAAAACCCCTGGCCAGGGTTGTTGGGAAGAGACCCTTGTCCCCATCAACATGGGGACAATGTGCTTTGGGGTGGAGGGGCAGAGCCCGCCTCTGCCCCAAAGCAGCCCCCCTATGTTGGGGGCATGTGGCCTGATATGGTTCAGGAGAGGGGGATGCTCACTTGTTTTACAGTAATGAAACCGCACTTATCCTTGGTATAATAAATCAGATGATAAAACTGTAATTCATAAGTGGATAAACCGTGGCTCTTAAGCTCTAAGGACAGTGACAGTATAAGGTGCTAATAGTGCAAAAAAAATTTGATATGGCTATGCAAAATCAGATGATAAAACTGTAATCAGTACGTAGACTCTTATGCTCTAAGCACAGTGACAATATGGTACTATTAGTGCAACAAAGGAAATTGGCTATGCAGAAATCAATAATATAAAGTCCGTAAATGAAAAGTGACTGTTGTGCTGTGAACGGAATACCACTAACAAAGTGCTGCAGGTGCAACAAAGGTGCAATAAATAACTGAGGCTTCAGTCCCAATCATTAACCTCCCTGGCGGTATGATTATGTCTGGAAGTTCATACCAAAAGCGGTACAATTATTTTCATGGAAATTTGGTGTTATGTATTATAGGCCTACAATTCTTAGTAATTACTGACTTAAACCTGAGCAAAGCAAGACTCTAGTAGACATCCCAGATGTGATAAATTTTGAAACACAAAATCATGAATTATAATCTCATAAATAATGTAATTTTATTCAATAATGCAGTAAATAAGGAAATTTGTCAAAGAAAGAAAATTCAATACAAATGCTGCGTGTGATAAATCTTGAAACAAGGAACTACACAAAGTCCAACGTCACAGTCTGGACAATGGAACCTAGTTTCCTTTCGGACTTTCTTTCCATTTCTATCGCGTTTCGAGCAGCAAACAACACACATCCTGGTTGGTGCTGCCTTTTTTGCAGTTGGCGGAATATAGTCTGCAAAGTGACGGCCGGTCAGACGCTGTGGGTTGACCACGTCAACAGCGCGACGTCCAGGTCTATTTTCAACTCCTGATGGTGTCTGGTACTTTGCAAAAATCTGCTCAGCCACCTTCCAGACAAACTCGGAATGAGCAAGAGGGTTTTCACTGTTGGCTTTGTGCAGGATGTAAGCGTTCCATAGACATTGTTCCAGAAGGTGTCTAAATATTTTTTTATAGTATTTTTTTTGCTGTTTTCGTACAGCGGGATAGAAGGTCATGGCCTGATCGGCTCTGTCCACACCTCCCATTGTTTTGTTATAGTCAATTACGACCTGTGGTTTCAGCACATCAGTCCCACGTTTTGTATGGACCGTGGCAGTGGAGGTAGTGTGAACAGTGCTCAGAAGACACACATCCTTCTTGTCTCTCCATCTCATTGCCATCATCTTTCCCTTCTGCCAGGCAACCATCTCTCCGGTTTTTAGTTTTTTTTTGGCAAAAAAAGATGGCATGTCTCGACGGTTAGGCCGAACGGTACCATATGCGTCGGTTCTATTTTGTAGCAAAGCATCATATAGTTCCGGGGAGGTATAGAAGTTGTCCGTCGTCAAACAATATCCCTGGTTCAGCAAGGGGTCCAGAAGTGTCAGGACGGATGATGTGGCAATCCCATAGTCGCTGTACCTAGGGTTGAATTTAGTGCCTTTGCCGGTGTAAATTATGGAATTCCATATGTACCCCGTGGATGACTCGCAGAGCATATATGTTTTGATGCCAAACCGCGCTCTTTTTGATGCGATGTACTGAATCCAACTTAGGCGACCCTTGTAGGCCATCAAACTCTCATCCACGCTGATGTCCCTTTCTGGCACGTAGGTCCGCTGGAAATTTCCCACAATAAGTTGCCATACCTCCCAGATCTTTTTCAGTTTGGGTGCAGGATGCGTGGCCTCATCAAATTCCTCATTGTTTGTGAAGTGGAAATACTTCATAATCAGGGAGAAGCGATACTCAGACATCACGGTCCCAAAGAACGGTGTGGCCAGTAACCTGTTGGTGGTCCAGTACCGTGGGGAACGGTTTCCCCACCAACCCCTGAAGAAAGAGGAGTCCCAAAAACAGCCACATGTCCTCTTTCGTTACCGGTTCCCACCTTCTGCTTCGGGAAAGCCTGGCTTGCAGCGTTCTGGATTGCTGCTGTTGGTAGCGATTCGTCTCGGCGACAATTAATTCAATGACCTCCTCAGTGAGGAATAATTGCAGGTAGGCCAGAGGATTGTCACGCTCGACATCTACCTTCATCCCAGGTGATCCGGTGAAGGGGAATCTTGGGGGCGCTACCTGGTCCGCATCGCAATCAATAGCGCACCAAGTGCGCACATCGCTGAGGTCAGGGTCATCGCCGTTCTCACTTGCCAGATCCGTGTCAGTGTCAGTGTCGGACGACAAATCACCGCATGACTCGCTATCGCTCACTTCCGCGAGCACCTCCGGGTCGCTGCCGCTGTCACTCAGCTGGTCCAAAAGCGGTTTAGACTGGCGCTTTTTTGATGCCATAATATATATATTTTTTTTGGGCACAAATCACAAGTTTACTGAAGAGAGGGGCACTGTACTGTCAGATGTGTGATTATCTGAGGTGATACAGTGTAATCCTATCAGATTACAGTGTATCACCTCTTTTATTTTGTTTCACTTTTCAAATTTCCCGCCCAGTTCCGCTCCCGTGCGCCGCCTCTGCTCGCAGGGAACGGAACCAGGAAGTCAGACGACGGTCACCCGGCGATCGGAGCGAAGGACATCGCTGGATCGCCGGGACAAGGTAAGTGAAATGCCTCTGGGAGCCAAGGGGGGCTCCGCTGGCACTCTGCAACTCTACCCCGAGCGTGACTCGGGGTTACCGCTCTTGATATGAAAATTCAACCCCGAGTCACGCTCGGGATTACCGCCTAGGAGGTTAAGAATAATAAGTCAGTGACATCAAAAATAGCAAATAAATGGATGGATAACGGTGATAAAAACACCAACGCTCAATTGTGAAAGGTGACTGAATGTGTAAGGTGGCTGTGTGACAACAACATTTGATCAAATAAATAAATACAAAAAAGGTAAACTTAATAAAAAATGTCCATACAACTCATAAATCAAAAAATAGCAGCATGAAACATAAATAGCAGCATGAAATAGCAATAACGTGGCGGTGGTGTGAAATCCCGTGCTGATATCAGGTGAGTGATTTAAACATCAGGTGGTGAGCGGTGAGATAATCAGTAAGTAAAGGTAAGGTTACAGCATTAGAGATGGGATCCCCAATGATCCTGCAATCATCCCGGGGGGGGGGGGGGGGTTGGTGTAATAGAAGGCTCTGTGGTTTCCTTACAGCTGCAACAGTGCAGCTACTACTGCGTTTACCCTTGTGTTTCTTCACAATTTTACTGGATGCTCCAAGTAAGGGTAGATAGACAAAGAACCTCTTCTGGTATAGTATTTTTGATAAGCGTTTTATTTAAATATATAGCAACTTACAGTTAAAATGTCCAATGTCCAGTATTGGTGCTCAGAGCGGACCGTGATGCTCCTACTTTTGCCTATACCTGACGTGCTCACTTGTTGCCCCCTTTCCTGGCCTGCCAGGCTGCATGCTCAGATAAGGGTCTGGTATGGATTTGTGGGGGGACCCCGCCCCATTTTTGTTTTTCATTTTGGTGTGGGGGTTTCCCTCAAAATCCGTACCAGACCAAAGAGTCCGATATGAATTTAGGGGGGGCCCATGCCGTCTTTTCTTTAAAGTTTGGCATGGGTTCTGCTTAATATTCATACCAGACCCGAAAACGTAATTTTTTTAAACAATTTTTTTATTGCCAGCAATGTTTTTTTTTTTAACATTCAGCTGTCACCGGGGAACCTCTCTGACAGCGGATTAGTCATCCATTGTTAAGGACGCAGCGGCTGGTTTCCTGGCCGCTCCTTAACAACCAGCTAATGTTAAAGACGCCGGTCACCGCTGGCTTCAAAAATTTGCATCTCAACCAGATCTAAATCGCAGCTAAACCGTTGAACAGCTGCTTTGGAAATTTGCACTGGACATGTATGAATCCAGCCATCCTTCACATCTCTAGCTGATTTTAATGTGCAGTAATTTAGATCCTTTAAGATTGCTACTGCCTCCTGAACCCCTCTTTTTTTTTGCTGTCAAACAGGAATTTTAAATTAGAATACCATGCCACAACTGCAAGCCCAATGTTTGTGGCCCCGTTCACTTAAATGAGTCATGTTTGGTGGCAGTACTGGCTGCCAAACTTAACATGGAATATAATTGTGGCTGCTGCATGTGAACAACCCCATCCAGTCACCATTGGAGCTCAAGGTAGGCAATTTGGTAAAACACCAGTTCAACAGCCCATTTTTCCGACCTTGTGGTTATCTGTGTGTGCAAGTCCTATGAGTTTAGAAATACCTGCTGTGTGTTTACACTGGCAGACTATCAATATTCTGGTGTAATAGAAAGTAATGAGAAAATAAATAAGATTTTAGAGTCTCAATTAATAACTTTGAAGATTAATTTTTCCATAATACCTATAGCAAAAGGAGCTAGAGGTGAGTGAAATGAAAACTACCCCCAATGTCTATGTGGGAGGCTCTTATAGTGCTACTCCATAAACCGGGGAAGGATCCCCTGGAATGTGAATCTATCGCCCCATTTCCATGATCAACATCTATGTTAAAATATTGGCGAAAGTGTTAGCGAGGCAGTTACAAAAGGTGATTACAAAGCTAGTGACCAGTCTGGTTTCATGCCAGGATGCCAGAAAGGTGCGCTCATATTAATCTTAGGTGGTTATCCTTTTATCTACAATAACTCAAGATAATGGGCCAGTAGGGTGATTGTATCGTTAGTTACAAAAAAGGCATTTGATTAGTTAGAATGGGTGTATCTATTCCCATTATTGCCCACGTTTGGCTTTGGATCTAGGTTTATTGCATAGGTGAAGCTTTTATATTGCAAGCCTAGGGCTCGTATTAGGATTAATAGGCTCATATCAGAAGCCTTTGCAATCCATAGGGGAACTAAATAAAATTGCCCTTTATCACCTCTCTTATTCATACTGGCCATTGAGCAACTGGCTGCAAAGTCGGGAGAGGATAAAGGTGTGCAAGGCCTATGTATAGGGGGGTTGGAAGAGAGCATATCATTGTACGTGGACGACATGTTATTGCACTGGAATGATTCTTATTCATCGTTGTCTATGGCCTTCTCACTTATTCAGGAATTTGGGAACTATTAAGGGTTTAGAATAAACTGGGCTAAATCTATAGTATTTCATTCTGACATGCAGCAGACAATGGTGTCAGCCCTTTGGTGCTCCCTTGAGATCTCGGATAAATTTAAATATCTTGGGGGTTATTATACAGCTTTTACAAGCCTTGTTTCTGGATAATAATCTAAAGCCAATTATACTGTACATACATAAATGGACAGACCTTCCACTAACTTTGTTAGGGAGAATAAATTTGTTCAAAATGATTTGTCTGCCGAAGTTTCTATATATTCTCTCTATAGGCTCCCGTTTATATTCCAAAAAAGATTTTTAAGTATATTACCTCCCTACTTCCTTTTTATGGGGTTCTAAATCTCCCAGGCTATCACTTAAAATACTTGAAATACTACAACTTTCTGTTCATGGGGGATTTGGCCTTAACTGACTTACGTTTGATGTATGCACATTGGAGAATGTTTCCTCAAATAAACAATGCCACCTCCGTGGCGGAAGTGGCAGTGGCTACATCCTATGAGGCTCTCCTAATTTTTTCTTATCAAGGAGAGGTTCCCTCAAAAGGAGGTATGGCAATCTTGTCGGTATCCAAAAAGATTTGTACCATATGTGCACAACATATTTCTGATATGGCTTTATCATTATTTTCAAATGCCCCTCTTTGGAATAACCTTAATATGTGGGAGTTTTATAGGTTGGAAGGGAGTCATCGGTAGGCTCAGTTTGGTATCAAATATTTCCATCATATCTATGAGGATGGTAAGCTTAAGCCCTTTTTACAATAAAAGTCATAATGGGGTGTACCTGGTTCATGGTATTTTCAGTATGCTTAACTTAAACATGCTGAAATGGCTTAGTACGGTTCTGAGAAGGTGACTCCCACTAATACTAGATACTAGATTGGAAGCTCTTCTGTTACAACTGGAGCATATTAAGCTGGCAATGTCATCCGGCTCGTGAGAGGTGGTTTGATATAGTCTCTGATTTGATAGAAGAGTTGTGGTTAGATGTTCTTGCCACATATGTAGGTACAGTTATTTATTCTAGGTATAAAATGATACAATTACGTTATCTGCACCAAATGTACTATATACCTCAGCATCTCTTTTCCATGGAGAAACAGGATAATGGCACTTGCCATAAGTGTCAATTTTGTTTGGGATCCTTTTTGCATATGGTACTTATGGTATGGTTCTTATTTTTCTGCGTTAAGGTCATAAAGTCCTCTAATATAAAGATAATTGGAATAACATAATGTATGCTCTATTTCTCCCTACTGACAACGTCGTTGCCTCCACAAATAACCTCAGTAGAGTAGATCAGCTACCACTGCCTGTTTCTTGCACATTTTCCCCATTTTGCTGTCTTTGTGGGTGCATAATGCAGTCACTGAATGCTTTGTGTTGCCTTCAGAGGTTATTGAGCATCTACAGGGTGGCATTCTACTGAGCCGAAACTTTGCATGTGTACTGAAAAGTTTCCCTTAGGACAACTAGAGTATATTTAGCAGTGTATAATCTAATAAAATGGGAAGACTTTTTCCTATCTTTGTCCAAGATCTGTTTCAACCATGGATTTGTTTATTTTTTTCCTTTGAAATTTTGGATGACTCAGTATGTGAATCATGATGGGAGCAGGTGTGTATTTCCCCTGTTTAGTGATTCAGGTATCACTAACTTTGTCACCTATAACATCACTAAGTATTTAGCCACAATCCTATTGCTCTTAAATGGCATTCCCCATATGGAATTTTAAATAATTTGTCTGCAACCTAAATTTAGAGGAATATGAGACAATATGTCCTATGATGCCAAATCCCTTTCTATTTGAATTCCATCTGTAAAGGCTTTTGAGACAGTAAGGGAACATCTGAAACTATGGAAAGATCATTGACAACTGAACAGAACTCAAACTAGCCTAAAGCCTAGTACACACTACCAGGTTTTTTGTTTAAACGTAAAAAAAACTGACAGCTCAGGTCGGAGTCACTGTACTAACAATCTGATGTTGACCGACATTCAGCCTGTGCGTACTCGGCTTAAGTATTTTCTTTATTGGACATTTTTTTCGACACCTACAGTGTGTCAGTTACAAGAACACTTTTTATAAACAAAAAAAATGGCTGTGTAAAAGGAACACCAGTGTTTCCACTGTAGCCAAGGTAGTTATTTTTTAACAAACATTGAACCCCTGTGTTTTTCAAGCCCAGTAACACAGTGAGACAAGAGCTTGTACATCCAAAAGACTCAACCTCCAAACACAAGCAAAGTAACCTGGTATATGCTATCCAGTGTAGCAAGAAATGAAAATACCTGAGCATTGGGAAGACATTTTTACAAAGTGAATTTTCTTCTCAGTCACTAAAGTTGGGGGAAAATACCCTTGTAATGCAAACCGCCTATTTGCCTTTAGTAAAATAACACCAAAATGAACACAAAACAACACACAGAATGAGTCCAGTTGAATCTGGCTAATCATTGCTAACAATGCCATGACCACAGATGGCATAGCACTTTCTCTATGCAAGATGTGATGCCATTCATTGTGAATGACATATTAAAAGTACAGTAGAGAATGTTGCAGGATACACTGCACCACGATGCACATAATGGGGTTGATTTACTAAAGGCGAATAGACAGTGTGCTTTGCAAAGTGCAGTTGCACACTGCAAGTGCAGTTGCTCCAGAGCTTAGTAAATAAAAAAAATTGTTTTTTTTTTTTTCCTTGCACGTGATTGGGTATACTTTGCAAAGTGAAGCTTTACTTCATTTACTAAGTTCTGAAGCAACTGCACTTGTAAAATGCAACTGCATTTTTGCAAAGTGCACTGCCTATTATTTTTTAGTAAATCAACCCCAATGTGAGTTGTAGTGTGGCTGCATTGTTAGAAGGCTCATGTGCATTTCTTTCATCTGTTGTGGTTCATTGGTAGCCCTTTTATAATGAATAGGATTCTCTAACGCATTGCACAAAAATGCATGCCCTGAAAAAAAAAAAAAAACACTCATTAACACGTGTATTACATGTGTGTTACATGTGCGTTAATGTACTGCAACAACACATCGCCTAAAGGAGTTGTAAAGTCAGAAGGTTTTTTATCCTAATGCATTCTATGCATTAAGATATTAAGCCTTCTGTGTGAAGCAGCCACCCCGGCACCCCCTAATACTTACCTGAGCCCCATCTCTGTCCATCGATGTGCACAAGTCCCTCATTTGTCCGAGACTCTCTCTCCTGATTAGCTGAGACACAGCCGCGGAGCCATTGGCTCCCCCAGCTGTCAATCAAAGTCAGTTAGCCAATCAGGAGAGAGAGGGGACAGGGCCAAACAGCAGCTCTATGTCTGCATAGACACACAAAGCTGCAGCTTGGCTCAGGTGCCCCCATAGCAAGCTGCTTGCCGTGGGGGCACTAAACAGGAGGGAGGGGCCAGGAGCAGCAACGAGGGACAAGGAGGGAAGGAGGAGGATCTGGGCTACCCTGTGTAAAACCAACTGCACAGAGGAGATAAGTATAACATGTTTGTTATTTATTTATTATTTTTTTAAAACGAGACTTTACAATCACTTTAAGGCCCCTTTAACACAAGGGAGTCCATCGGCGGACTCCGTTTATCTCAGCGCTGTGTGTAAAGACAGAGCTGTCAGGTCCCCGATGTTCTCTATGGGGGAATTGGATGAGAACGGACCGCTTGTCCGTTCTCATCCGATCCGATCCGATCCGCTGGACGGATGGAAAATAGGGTTTCCATCCGTCCAGATTTGACGGACTGGATCGGATGTCAGCGGACATGCCTCCGCTGACATCAGATGCCCCATAGAGATGCATGGGGCATCCGTTCAGATCCGCCTGAAAAAACTGACAGGTGGATCTGAACAGTCCGCTAGTGTGAAAGGGGCCTTCGTGTGAATGGGCCCTTAGAGTTTTGGCTGCCTCCCTTTTGCACCACTACAGTCCCTACTAGACATATGCAAATGAGGACCTTTTTTAAAATTGGTCTTTGAGGATGGCTAGGCATGCGCCCATGTAACTATTGCCTGGCTATAGGATGCAAAGGAATCCAGCAGTGCATTGCAGGAGACGGGTGAGGATTTTCAGGTTTGAGTGTTTTCAGGGCCACCATGTTGCACAGTAGAGGCAGTAACAAATGCCAAATCACAAAGAACTTGCACAGACATAAAGATGTGACTGAATACCTGTCACTTGATGTCCTACAAAGTGTAAAGGTCTACGACCTCAGATATGTCATATTAGGACACAATTTGGTCTAAACTAAGGCTGGCCATAGATGAGTAAAAAATCAAACGTAAATTCAAAAAGCAAAATTCAAAATGTACATTTGATCTAACATTCGATAGCCCAAATTATTGTATCTGAAATTTCTCAGCGAATTTCAAAATTTTTCTGATCTTTTTTAACATTAAACATCATTTTTTTCCAATCAATTTCTACTACTACCCCTACTACTCATATGCATGTAACATTTTTTTTTTTTTTAATGACCTACAAACATTTAGAAAATTGTTTGAAAAATTCCAACGCTTTTGTTCGTTCCGTTTCAATCCTGAAACAGAAATCCACTGCAGCAGTGAGCAAACTAATTGTACAAAAATTGAACAATTGGTGTGCCGACTTGATTTCTTGATCAACTTTTTATCCATGTATGACCAGCTTAATGGGCCATACACACTATAAGATTTTCTGAAGACTTTTTCCTTTAGATTTACCAAAACCATATAATATGAGGTCAAACCTAAACACTTTCAATTTGTATGCAATCTGGCAGGCCCTTGCACTACATAGAAAATCTTATAGTGTGTATGGCCCTTAAGTCTATTTTTAACATAAGTGGTCCAACAAGTCAGCATTCCGACTTCTGGCTAAATTTACTTTTAAACTACAATTTTTAACTCCAAAAACTTTAACCACTTTACCTCCGGCCACTGTGCTGCTACTGCGGCACAGTGGCTCGTTATCGTCCAGCGACGTAGACCTACGTCGCTGGACTCCTCCCCCTGTAGGCGGCGCTCGCGCGCTGCCGGAGGCGCGCTCCCACTGTTTTCATTCACAGCGGGAGTCGGGCCAGGGAAGGAGCGGCGGCAATCGCCGCCGCTCTTCCCCGATCGTTGGGGAATCTAGTTTGGAGATCCGCCCGCCTGTGTAAACAGAGCGGGCGGATCTCCTAAGTGACAGGGAGTGACAGATCGGAGTGTTCAGCATAGCTGAACATCCGATCTGTCCCTGGCTCACTCAGTCACCTCCCCCCCCACACGTTAGTAAGCACCAGGCATACATTAACCCCTCCCTCTCCAATAAAATTAACCCCTTCCCTGCCAGTGTCAGTAACAGTGCATATATATAGCACTGATTACTGCAGTAATGTCACTGGTACCCCCAAAAGTGTAAAAAATGTCAGTCAAGGGTCCGATCTGTCCGCCGCAATGTCGCAGTCCCGCAAAAAAAATCGCAGATCGCCGCCATTACTCGTTAAAAAAAAAACACCAAAAATGACAGAAATCTTTCCCTTAGTTAGTAAACGCAATAACTTTTGCGCAAACCAATCAAAATATGCCATATCAAAATTTTTACCAAACATATGTAGCAGAAAACAAATTGGCCAAAAATTTAAAAAAAATTTGATTTTTACATATTTTTTGGGAGGAATTTCATATAAAAAAATGTTAAAAATATTGTTATTTTTTCAGAATAAACGCTCTTTTTTTGTTTATAGCGCAAAAAGTAAAAATCGCACAGGTGATCAAATACCACCAAAATAAAGCTCTATTTGTTGTAAAAAAAAAAGGACCTAAATTTCGTTTGGGTACGGCATTGCACGACTGCGCAATTGTCAGTTAAAGTCGCACAGCGCCGAATCGCAAATAGTGGCCTGGACGTAAGACAGCAAAATCCTCCGGTGGTAAAGTGGTTAATCCAGCTCTGCCCCTGATATCTTTGCCTTTTAAATCACACAGTGATTCATGACCCAGTAAAGGCCTGTACACACAATCTGAAAATCGGACAACAGATTGTCCTACATTTTTTGCTTGCAAGTTGCAAGTAGAATTTGAACAGATAACTAAAGTTACGAAAATTCTCATACGACGAATGTAATGTGTTGTATTGTATTTGTATTGTATTTTCAGACAACAACTGTACTGACTAAACGAAAATCATACGATCTGGTATCATACGAGGTAAATTTTCATGCTTGAACAATCATATAATATCAGATGAACTGTCGGGATCGGCTATCAAAACCTCTGTATGAATGATCAGAAAGCAGTATTTTTCGTACGATTTTTGGAATGTGCGTATGGACTATAAAACACATCATAATAATAATTAGAGACAAATATATTTTTATAAACAGGAAGAACAATAAAGGGGGCACTCCCCATAATATACATAAAGCATAACACAAACATTAGGTGTAACATATGCATAACTGAAGAAGACATCGGGGGGTGCTGTAGTTTAAACCAGCCTTTTTCAACCAGGGTGCCCAGCAGTGGCGGCTGGTGCTCAAAATTTTTGGGGGGGCGCAAAAAGAAAAATGTAATAGGTATTGCTTCGCGCCAAAAAACGCAGTAAAAAAATTGCGTGACTTTGAAGCTGTGCCCCCTTCAATGCAATGAACACTGTGCTGTGCCCCCTTCAATGCAATGAACACTGTGCTGTGCCCCCTTCAATGCAATAAACACTGTGCTGTGCCCCCTTCAATGCAATAAACACTGTGCTGTGCCCCCACAATGCAGAGCTCAGCGTGCATGCCCCTTTCAATTCAGAGCGCCACAGCATTGTCCCCAATGATTGCAGAGTGCCCACAGCATTGTCCCCCAATGATTGCAGAGTGCCACAGCATTGTACCCCAATAAATGCAGAGTGCCCACAGCATTGTACCCCAATGATTGCAGAGTTCCCTCAGCATTGTACCCCAATGATTGCAGAGTGCCACAGAATTGTACCCCAATGATTACAGAGTGCCACAGAATTGTACCCCAATGATTGCAGAGTGCCACAGCATTGTACCCCAATGATTGCAGAGTGCCCACAGCATTGTACCCCAATAAATGCAGAGTGCCCACAGCATTGTACCCCAATGATTGCAGAATGCCCACAGCATTGTACCCCAATAAATGCAGAGCGCCACAGCATTGTACCCCAATAAATACAGAGCGCCTCAGCATTGTACCCCAATAAATGCAGAGCGCCACAGAATTGTACCCCAATGATTGCAGAGTGCCACAGAATTGTACCCCAATGATTGCAGAGTGCCACAGCATTGTACCCCAATGATTGCAGAGTGCCACAGCATTGTACCCCAATAAATGCAGAGTGCCCACAGCATTGTACCCCAATGATTGCAGAGTGCCCACAGCATTGTACCCCAATGATTGCAGAGTGCCACAGCATTGTACCCCAATGATTGCAGAGCGCCACAGCATTGTACCCCAATAAATGCAGAGCGCCACAGCATTGTACCCCAATAAATACAGAGCGCCTCAGCATTGTACCCCAATAAATGCAGAGCGCCACAGAATTGTACCCCAATGATTGCAGAGTGCCACAGAATTGTACCCCAATGATTGCAGAGTGCCACAGCATTGTACCCCAATGATTGCAGAGCGCCACAGCATTGTACCCCAATAAATGCAGAGTGCCCACAGCATTGTACCCCAATGATTGCAGAGTGCCACAGCATTGTATCCCAATAAATGCAGAGCGCCACAGCATTGTACCCCAATAAATGCAGAGTGCCCACAGCATTGTCCCCCAATAAATGCAGAGTGCCCACAGCATTGTCCCCCAATAAATGCAGAGTGCCCACAGCATTGTCCCCCAATCAATGCAGAGTGCCCACAGCATTGTACCCCAATAAATGCAGAGTGCCACAGCAATGTACCCCAATAAATGCAGAGTGCCACAGCAATGTACCCCAATAAATGTGGAGTGCCCACAGCATTGTCCCCCAATCAATGCAGAGTGCAGCGTGCGTGCTCCCTTCAATTTAATGCACTTGCTTGGCGGCGGCGGCGGCGGCGGGTTCTTCCCTCCTCGATCCAGTCTGTCCTCTCTGCAGCGGCGGCGGCGGGAAGGAGAGCGGCTTCTCCCTCGTCCTCCGAGCGGCGGTGACGGTGAGTGACTGACTCACGCACCGGCACCGCCCCCATTGTGACGTCAGGGATCGGATGTCCTGGATGATGATTGGTCCAGGCTGGAGACTGGACCAATCACAGCCAGGATATCCGAAAGTGGGGGTGTCCAATCGCAAGGACTTGCGATTGGGTTACGCCCCCAGAAGGCTGCCGATCGGCGCCTCTTCTGGGACGTAACCCCACCCCCCCCCCCCTAGCCACCACTTCCCTTACAAAGGCCGGCGAACCCAATTTTTTTTTTTTAAACTTTATTTGTTCGCTGTCATTTTTTTTTTCTTTTTTTTTTCTTTTTTTTTAGGGGTAGGGGGGCGGCGCCCTGGCGCCCGCTATGCACGGGCCGCCACTGGTGCCCAGGCACCCTGGTGTGCCTTGAGGTTTCTTCAGGGGTGCCTCAGCAAAATGCCCGAAAAATCTCCCAAAAATTGTATACAAGTCAGCGGGTGGATGAAGCTTGCCTTTTATTTACTTAAAGTCACAGGTTTTCATTGTGCACCATTATGACCCTTTAGCTGTCGACCTGCGAACGACTAATGACATCATCAGTTGATAAGGAGGATGTCAGTTGCCTGCGTAGCATGCTTGTTTGACCCTCCCCTGCTTCTCTACATAAGTTTTGGGGTTACATTAGCTGAGCGAAAGAGAAAAAATTGGGGAAAAGAGAAACATTGGAATACTAGTCAGTACCAACTTGTACCTCTAATATTGGGCGTCGTACGTGTGTGTATGTTGCTGCATTATGTAAAACTATTAGAATAGTTTTTACATTTTAGGATGGGAGGCCTCAAGACTGTCCATAATTTTAAAGGGTGCCTCGAGACTGTCCACAATTTGGGGGTGTGCCTCGACTGAAAAAAGGTTGAGAAACACTGGTTTAAACATTATCACTCAAGGTGTAGAGTGTATAAGATATTTGTGCATATATGGAAACAACAGAGAGGAAGGAGAGAAAAGAAGGGAGAAAGAAAAAAGATAGGGGGTAAGGAAAAGGAAAGTCATAGAAATAGAGGAGGAAAACTTGAGTCAACCTTTGAGCCTCGTTGGTAATGAGCTACGTTAGCGTATTGGAATATTCTATCCTGAGGATAACATGGTCTTCAAAACATCAGAATTAGAAAAGTCAAGCTAGATAAACCACAAGAGTGTATATTTCTCAAAGGTACCATTGTCTCATGCTAGCATTTCTTCCATACGCATAATATCATTAACAGCAGAAACCCACAAGGATGAGGGAGGGGTGGTTTTGGTCTTCCAGAACATTATGATCATCTGCCTTGCTGCTGAAAGAAGGAAACGTAGCAGCCTCTGCTTCTGAAAAGCCACTGAATCTGAGAGCATGGACAGTAGTGCAATCTCTGGAGAAGGTGTCAAAGATTCATCATATAATTTATTATAAAATGGAAAAGACTTGAGACAAAAAAGGTCATATTCCACTGCATTCCCACCAGATATGGATGTAAGTGCCCTCAGCAGTGTCACATCTCCAACAGGTGGGTGGTACCGCCAGGAATATATTATGTAAGGAGTGGGGTCCCTGTACCATCTGGAAAGGAGTTTGAAATTATTTTCCTGTGCATAACAGGAAATAAATTTGTGGATAAATTGGAAAGATGTCTGCCAGTTGGTAATTGTAAGTTCTTTACCCAAATCCGCGGACCACTACCTGGTGTATGTAGGTAGCTGAGTGTGTAATAAAACGTGTAGTGATTTATAAATTGAGGAGAGTAAATTTCTGGGTGTCTCAGAGAGAGAGCATAGCCATTCATATTCAGTTAAGGGTCTGTGAGCTTGAGAAGAGGTAAATAAGCTGGTACAAAAAGAAGACAGGTGAAGCAAAGTAAGCCAGTCACTCCCACCCACAGGGACAGCAGGCCTCCCATCATGAGGATGTATGAAAGTGCGTGCCACAGGCCAAGTATTTTGGGAAAAAGGACCCACTGATGGAGATCCCATACCCTGTGGGAAGGAAGGGTTGTCAAACAAGGCGGTGAGGAGTGATGGATCAGAGGACAATAGGGCACCTAGTCTTCGTTCATACCATAGATGTAATGCAGCGTGGGTTAGAGGGGAAACTGAGGTAGGTTTTCGGAAATCTCGTTTGCAAAACCATGGAAGGGCTTAGAATTATATAAAAAAGTGTTGCGCAGAATAAAAATCTATATAAAATAATGAATATCCTGAATAAATAAACTGATGCATATATAAATACAGTTAGATGAATCCCTGATAATCCTCCTCAATAAAAAGTCTGGTATATAAAATATTAATCAATATAAAATGTGCAAAGTGACCGGTGAATAATTTAGTATCATATATGATATAATGAAAACTGATAAACTCTCAATAAATCCAATAAAATCCTTATAAAAGTGCGTAGTGCAAAAACTGTGCGATATACATCAATATGCCAACCACAGTGGAAAATAAATAATAATAAATTACAACATATATTAATCTTATAATAATGTGAAAAATAGATGAGTGAAAAAAATATATTGATAAAAAATTAGTGTCCAAAAATACAAGTCCTTGTGCAAATAACAAATACTTGCTGTGCTCAAAACCACCTGTAGGTGGCAGGTGTTCCCCAAGATAGTGAGTGACCAGAGTGTCACGGATCCTAAAATCACTGTGCACCCCCTTGTGAGTGGGCGCTCCCACATTGGGAGGGATCTTTCCCTGGTTTTGGGATGATGGAGATATTGGCGGATAATTGGTCTGTAGAGGGGAAGTGGGAGTCGTCGACCGAATTGAAAGCTGAACTCAGTAAGGGAGCGAAAAGTGGAGCAAAGGTCTTATAGAATATAGGTGTGAAGCCATATGGGCCGGGGCATTTACCTAATTTTAAGTTTTTAATGGCACCTAGAAACTCCAGTTCAGAGAGGGGCTTATCTAGATCTAAACCTCTTGTGTCTCAAGAGTTGGTAACGCTGTTTCCGAAATATAGGTCGCCATTTCTGATGGTGGAGACAGAGTCTGAGGTGCCGTTGGGGGGTGAAGGTAGGTTATATAATTGGGAATAGTACTGCCGCAAGGCTACTGAGATGCCTTGGGTGTTACAAATCTGATTGTTCTGTGGGCCATGAATGAGTTGGATGGGGCGATAGGGGTGGGCGTGGGTGAAGAAACTGAAGTAAGTCACGTCTTGTGTTAAGAGATATACATAAGTAAAAGGGTTTAGACTTTGTTTGTGTGTGGTTAAAAGAGCGACTATGGTAGAAAGTAGCTTATTAATTTCTAAGCTGCAGGCTTTCTTTAGGCAGGAACCGTGATTAATGAAAATCCCGCGTATCACGCATTTCAAAGCCTCCCATTGGGTCAATGGCCCAGGATAAAGTTCTGAATGGCTTGTTTGATGTCAGGGGTGCAGGGAGAATCCTTGAAGAAGTTATCATTCAGTTGCCAAGAGAAGCCCTTATGGGGTATGGGCAAACGAGCAAGACTTAGGTGTACCAGGGCATGATTCGACCATAACAGATTACCCAAAGAAGACTGGATAGGCAAAACCAAAAAGGATTGGTATATAAAAAAAATACCAGTGCTGCTGTAAGAGGTATGGGCAACTAAATAACAGCTATAGTCTCTCTCTGTGGAGTGTAGTGTCTGCAAGGCATCCACTAGTTGAGTAAAGTGTAAAAGTGTTTTGATTTTTGTTAGGGGGGAGTGTGGAACAGAGGACTTACTGGACAATGTGCCTGCGGATGGGGTCAAAGCAATATTGAAGTCGCCACCCAAGATGATACAGGGGTCACCAAAAAAAGTCAATCTGTCGAGGACTGTAAATGGAAAACTGCCTTGGTCTTTATTAGGGCCATAAACGTTCGCTACTGTAAAAAAAGAGGATTTAATTTTCCAATTTAAAAAAATGAAATGACCAATGGATCAATCAATGTATCCAAGACCTCCAGGTCAAAGAATTTGTGAAATGCTACAGACACCCTTCTAGACTTATGCCCCATACACACGTGCAGATTATCTGCAGACTTTTGTCTGCAGACTTACCAAAACCATATAATATGAGGTCAAACCTAAACACTTTCAATTTGTATGCAATCCTGCAGGCTCTTGCACTACATAGAAAAGGTAAGTCTGCAGACAAAAGTCTGCAGATAATCTGCACGTGTGTATGGGGCATTAGCCTGTGGGTTTGTACTATGAAACCAGGAGCAGTAGTATTGATTATGGATAGCAGGGACATTGCCACTGCAGAAGTGGGTTTCCTGTAAGAGCAAAATTTTAGTCTGAGTATCTGACTCCCCTTTTCTGGTGTATTGAAGCCACTACAATTAAAGGAGGATAGTGTTATTGGGACAGATATCATCATGAGAATAAAAAAGGAGCAAAGGGTAATATATGTTGTTAGTCCAAGCTACACAACGTTTATTTATAGAGGTACTCAAGTTAGGAGTGTATAAAGAAGAGAGAAGAAAAATGAGAGATGGGGATCAAGTATAGAAGTAGAAAGAGAAAGGGAGAAGCAATAAGAAGACAATGAGGTAGAGCCACCCTCTCCATGCACTGGGGAATTAAGATAGCACAGTCATGGAGGAGGTGATCCACCCTAAAATAAAAAAAGTTAGACCACTAGGTGGCAGTAGTGCAATACCAAAAAAATGTGTCTATCCAGAGGTTACTAAACTGTCTACATATAAAACAGTGCATAAGAAAGCACTGAGGGGCCTAGGTGGGGTGTCGTGAAAGGCACATAGGACAGCCCCCATTCCAGGCCATCCACGGGAGTTCAAACAGAGAACAGCAAACAAGGTAGGGACAACTCCTTAAACCACAATAGGCTATAGATAAAGGTCACCCTGGTAAAAAAAAAAAAGAGGAAAAACCTTTTAAAAAAATCAGATCATCAGAAAGAAGGAAAATAAAATCTCTGTAGTAAGAATGATAATACAATGGTTGACTAATGAGCAATGCTGGTGGTCAAGTAACTGACCTAAAAATCATAGCCTACACTGGTAGAAGGGTAAGCAATAAACTTAACAATAAGTATGAACTGTCATTTGGCAATAATAAAGAAAATAATTATATCAGCATCAAAAACCGGGTGTAGAGACCCCAGAGGGTAACATTAAAGGGGCACAAGCCCCAGTTAAGGGCAAGGAGGGTTCCTGTCCCAACAAAGGAATATGGTTAAACAAGAAAGTGGGGTATGGGGTAGTCCATCATTCGGAGATCTCTGAGAGGAGGATCTGGAACAATTCTTTTTGCCTTGGCATTGCCACTGAGGTAGTAGTGGTAAACTCGGGGTCGTCAGTGTGAAGAGCCAATCTGGCAGGTACACTTGGGGTAACTCCACTGCACCAAGGAAATTTGACAGGTTGCCTAGTGTGCAGAATATTGCAGTCTTCCCTTTATGGTGGACCCGCAATTGAAAGGGGAACCTCCGCTGGTATTTAATGTGTCGTTCCTGTAATATCTTTGTAAACAGTTTCAAAGCTCATTGCATTGCCAGTGTTTGGCGTGAAAGATCCGGCAAGAGCATGACAGGGATGTCATTTAGCATAGTGGTGACTTGGGTGCTAGCTGCACGTATGATATTTTCCTTGATTTTGTAGAAGGACACCCTGCACAGGGTGTCACATACAAAGGAGGAGTCTGGATTCCTCGGGCCTGAGGTCCTATGCAGTCGATCTAATTCAATGGGAGCCTCTTTGGGTTGCTGTATTAGTTGGTTAAAAATGGCTGTAACAGCCGCAGTAAGATGTTTGTGCTCAATGGATTCTGGAATACCTCAGATCCTAATGTTATTGTGGCGATTCCTATTCTCAATGTCATCTTGTTGGTACATGAGTTGTTGTAATATGACTTTTATCTTTATGAGAATTTAGAGTCTCCTCATGTGATTGGATGGCATTACAAAGACCATCAGTGGTAATCTCAATATTCTCCATGCAGACCCCCAGGTCTTTTTTAAGCTCACTGATCTCTTTCTTATATGTCTTTTCTATGCGTTTAACATAGTGTTCAAAATCATCTTTTGAGGGTAGAGACTTCATGTAGGCCTGGAGGGACCACATGTGTGATTCTATGTCCCATCTATCCCCGGAGCATAGTGAGGTCTGGGATAGGCTCTGGGATCTGCAAGTGAGCCCTGTTGTGCCCCCTGAAGATGGGGAACGGCAGGGGTGCTCACCAGTAGTGTGGCTGCTGAGTCAGAGCGGGCCGGAGAGGAAGGCGCCGGCGCTATCTTGGATGTCAACTGCTGTCTGCCTGACACTGAGGATCGGGTGAAGAAATGGCCCAGATCGGTACCGGGGTGGCCCCTTCTAGTCTTCTTAGGGTCCTTGGGTTGATTCCTGTCCATTTATGTGGTGCGGGGGGTCCGGGGCAGAAGAGTAAAGGCCCGTGGAATCTGCTTGGACTGGGAACTGTAGAGGAACACGTCCTACAGATCCATGTGCCAAGCCACACCCCTCATAATAATAATTAGTATTGACCTAGCTCACACTGACACTTGCTAACACTCACCTTTTCTCCTTCTGCTCACAAGTGTTTCTATTTTTTTCTGGTTTTAAATTTCTTTAAACATGGTGAGAAGCCTACTAAATTCTACAGAGTGGTCATTAAAGAGGAGTTCCACCCCCCATTAAAAAAATTAAAAGTCAGCAGCTACAAATACTGTAGCTGCTGACTTTTAAATATTGGAACTTACCTGTCCAGGTTCCCGCGATGTCGGCACTCAAAGCCGATTTTTGTATCAGCTCTCGGGTGCCGCCACCATTTAGGGTATAGGAACCCGGCAGTGAAGCCTTTCGGCCCGGCGGTATTGAAAAAAGTAGGGGGCCGAATTTCTGAGGGACAGCGCCACGGTGCTGTCTCCCGGAAGTGGGGAAGGGTACCTGTCAAAAACAGGTACCCGTTCCCCCCCTCCCCCATGAAAGGTGCCAAATGTGGCACTGAAGAGGAGGAGGAAGCATGTAAGCGGAAGTTCCACTTTTGGGTGCTTGTTTTCTTATCCAGCTCACTCCAAGAGTGAGATAATATAATATTATTGATTTTTCTTTATACTTTTTTTTTTTTTTTAATAAATGATTGAAAATTTTATGGACTATTTCAAGAGGTCCCATAGGTGACACACAGTAATTAGAAAAGGATTGTTTCCTTTTAAGTACGAAACTGGGATTTCACTGAATTTTATTGTCTTATGTATAAGAGCTTCTTAATATAGAACATTTCAAATACAGTTTTGAAGGTTTCCAGGAAAAATAAGCAGGAGGCAATGCTACTGCTGCCCTTCTGTTCACTATAAGGGGTGAGTTTATCCAGCAGGATCCTCTAATAAATGTACAGACAATATTGGATTTAGTAGCGCTCAGCCCTAGCACATACAATAGGTTACAGACTGTGAAGTGGGAGAAAAATATTATTGGTGTTACATTTTCGTTTTGAGAAAACAGTGAGTATTACTAAGTACATCAATGCAGAGATGGATTATTGGCAAGACAAGCTATACAGGAACCTATGGCCCAGCAGGTAAGGGGGGCCTGGAAAATAAGGCCCCTTTAAACAGGCAAACCGATCAGGTCCACCTGTCAGTTCTTCAGGCAGACCTGATCGGATGGACCTTGCATTCCTAGTGGACTGGTGGATGTAAATGGACTTGTAGGAAGGCTGGAAATAAGGGAACACTTCTGATTATGGCTGTAACAAATTGATCAGTCATAGTAAAGTAAAAGCAAAAAGCATAGTTGTATACCGTAGAAGAAACTTACCAGTTCTGGACCGGAAGATTTGCCCCCTTAATGACCAGGCCCTATTTTGCGATTCGGCACTGCGTTACTTTAACGGACAATTGCGCAGTTGTGCAACGCTGTACCTAAATGAAATTTACATAGTTTTTTTCCCACAAATAGAGCTTTCATTTGGTGGTATTTGATCACCTCTGCGATTTATATTTTTTGCGCTATAAACAAAAAAAGAGCGACAATTTTGAAAAAAAATAATATTTTTCACATTCTGCTATATGACATTCTCAGAAAAGAAAATGTAAAAATCAGAATTTTTTAACATTTTAGGCCAATTTGTTTTCTGCTACACATTTTTGGTAAAAAAAATCGCAATAAGCGTATTTTGACTGGTTTGCGCAAAAGTTATTGCGTCCACTAACTACGGGAAAGATTTATGCCATTTTTATTGTTTTTTTTTTTTTTACTAGTAATGGCGGCGATCTGCATTTTTTTGCGGGACTGTGACATTGCCGTGGACAGATCGGACCTCTAACTGACATTTTTGACACTTTTGGGGGTACCAGTGACATTACTACAGTAATCAGTGCTAAAAATATGCACTGTTACTGTAATAATGACACTGACAGGAAAGGGGTTAACAGTATAGGTGATCAAGGGGTTAAATGGACCCTAGGGGAGTTATTCTAACTGTGGCAGGGTTGGACTTGTGAAATGATCATAGAGACATGCGATCCTATATAGCAGGATCACATGAGCTCTGTGATCAATGCAGGGAGAAGGACAGTCAGCAGTGTTTACATCAGCCGACTGTCCTTCTCTCTCAGCGGGGAGAGATACACCCGCATCGGCTTCCCCGCTAACGATTGGGAGCACGCGCGAATGGATGGCTACTGCTCACCCATTCAAGTGACAGCACGGACGATTGCTTGCCATGTCGTCTGGCCAGAGACCCAGCGAGTAGGATATCAGCAGTGGGGCAAGTACACAGGCTCAGCCCGAAATCCTATCAGTGACCATTTAATCTTTTATTGGTTATTGGTTTTAATCTAATAAACTGTTTGGAATTGGACTTTCTATTTCAGAGTAGAGCCTTATTTAAGTTTCTTCTACGATATACAACCATGCTTTTTGCTTTTACTTGACTGATCAATTTGTTACAGCCATAACCAGAAGTGCTCCCTTATTCCAGCCTTCCTATTGACCAGACTCTGAACCCAGAAGTCCCCAAAGGAGCTGTTAAGTTTTTATACAGGCCTCTCTATTCACTGGTTGTTTGGGCGCCCCATCATCTCTCTTTGCCTGCCAGTAAATGGACTTGTGTCTATTTACACCTGCCTACCTCTGATTCACTAAAAGCAAACAGAAGAGGATCTGTCCTCTTCTGTGTAGATGGATCGGAGGTAGTCAGGTGTAAACTGACAGCCAGTCCCCATGGCCATCTTACTGAATGGGCATGCTGGGCAGTTGCCCGGGGGCCCCACTTGCCCGGGGGCCCACTTGCCCAGCAACCCAGCCCTATCCAAGCATTAGTCCTGATTCCTGTGTGCATCCCACTGCCGAACTTAGCAGGTGGCAAGCGCCTGCCGGCCCTGCCCTGCTGTCAGGCCACCTGGGCCATGGAGGGGGAGCCCACAACTGCAGGAATGCCTGTCCACCTCCACAGAAACAGGCACACACAGGACAGCCGAGTCTGACTCCCATCTGTGTGTTCACCAGACCCAGCCGCCGAACTTGGAAGCTGTCATTAGCCTGGCACAGCTGTACCATTAAATATTGCCTTATCGACAATTTGCATTTTTACTTTTATTTGCACTGCATTGCCCAGGGCCCTTTAATGCTCTTAAGAGGGCACTGCCAGTCCCTTTACAATCCAACCACCCATAGAGCAGGCTCAGTTGATGTCCACTCTGCATAAACTGAGTGACACGGACCTGTCCTCTGCTCGCTCTGCTCTGCTCAGGAGGAGACCAGTGGACAGATCCTAAAGCAGATTTGCCCTGTGTAAAAGGGTCCTTAGGCTGCTTTCACACGAAGAGTCTGATCAGGTCCACCTGTCAGTTTTTCAGCCAGATCTGATCAGACCCTCCGTTCACCCCTATATACCGGGGGGTTGTAAAAGAACATTTGTCCATTTACCCCCCCGCTTACCTCCAATCTGATCCAGCTCACTAAAAAACACAGCGCACAGCTCACTAAAAAAAAAAACAGAAGAGGATCTGTCCCCCTCCATCTAGGGGGATTGTATCAGAGGGCAGTCAGATGTAAACTGACTGACAGTGGAGTTAATTTACACCTGCTGGTCAATAGAGCAGTCACCTGCCCACTCTGCTCTGATCTTCAGGGGATCAGCGGACAGATCCTGAGCTAATCTAATCAGAGTCCTTTCCCTGTTAAAGGAGCCTAACTATCAAGAATACTAAGGTGGTCAAGGGGGCATAGGAAGTAGTTTACCTTGGGGGGGGGGGGGGGTAGAATAGAAGGATGCATTGTGCAGAATGTATTGATCTCCCACCAGAGAGTGTGTGCACAATTCGGGTGCTCTAGTATAGCTGCTGTAAATTATTTTAGGTTGAATATATGTTTATTGAGTTTTAACAAAGAAACAGTAAAATGCGTAAGATTCCAAAGCATCAAATAACAACTCCAGTGTATCACGTGTATTCTGTCGAAACCCTTATTTAAAATGAGACATATGAATAACATACACAAAATGCAAGAATTAACATAGTAGATATAGGCCCAAAGGCCAGCTGCACCCCACACATGGGATAAGGAGAAAAGGAACTATAAAACGCAATAAACTCATTATGGATGTGTCCTGGAGTCTGAAGAGTTTAATGGTTAACTAAGAGAATGGGGAAAAGCAGGAAAAGAAAAGAAGGAGAAGAAAAGAAGAAAGGGAGAGGTGAGGAAATATTGGGATATTAGTTTGGTCCATCTTATCTTGATTTAAAGCCTGTAGAACCTAAACTATGGAGAGAAAGGGCAGGTAGGGGTAAGAGTAAAATGAATATCAGGGCAAGCCCATCGGTGCAAGAACATCTCAGATGTTCAGTGATTCACTATAAAAAAATGGATAGAAGGTATCACTATAAAGCTGCTGTAAATCATTTTGAGTTTTTTTATTACAGCCCTGTTCTCCTCCGCATCTTGGAGTAGATTTTCTACCCTCAGCTTTTGCTGCAGCCCAGCCAGAACTGCAGAATTAACCCTATATGCCTAACAGTCCTGATACTGTAAAACATATTAAAAAAAAATCTAAAGGCTTCTCAGCTAGAAATAGACAAGGCTTTTAAGGTTTTTAGTTCTTCAAAAAAACACAGTATAAGGAAGTGTATATTAGGGCAAAAGAACATCACTGTGCATTTAATGGTGCAAGAAAATAATTTTTTCTGAAGCTTGAATGTGCATATCTTCCTCTATACAAAGGGGAACAATGCACTCTAGGGATGGGTACAAAATAGCAATTCGGCAGAGAAGAACCATCTTAGAAGATCAATTTCCCCAAGAAGGATTGGTAAGGAAATATATGTGGTCTTTGGAGAAAGCCTACAGACATTCTAAAACTTGACTGCAAATTACACTAATGGGCAAACTTGTCTCTGATATCTGTTGGTGCTAAAGGGAAATCCCCAAAGAACCAATAGCGTTTGAATTGGTCTTAATCCAGTTGTCCATCATGTTGTGTTATGTGTGTTTGTCCTGTTTCAATTGGATATAATTGTTGTAGTTTAGCTCATTTTTATATATTTTATGTGACTGGATAAGAAGCATTTTAGGTAACTGCAGTTTGCTCCATTCTAATTGTTAATGGTGATCTAAAGGTGTATATGTTTAAATGCTAGCATACAATATGATATTAACTAAGGAAGTCAATCAGGCAAACCCTGGATCGAGATTGCTATTTTGTGATGCTGGTTACACTTAACTTGATGTGAGTAAATAAACACATTTAAATTATCCTGTCAGATCTATCTATCTTGGGCTCTTTTCTTGCCTTTTCAGAGTTTCCAACTAATGACTCTCTTCTAATGGCTCTTTTCTTGCCTTTTCAGAGTTTCCAACTAATGACTCTCTAAGTGCACTATTCCAGGAGTTTACAGATGGAAGATCACCTGACCAAAGTGGCCAGGTTAGATGGAGATCCACAAATATGCTGCTGGCACTAGCAGTTACATTTTTTGGTAGCAGTTCAAACAGTCCTTGACAACCAGGTGCTTTTTTACCTATGAGTCACACTAGGTACCTATAAATTTAATAGCCAAAATGTCTAAACAGAGGTACACTAGTGGAGAGGCCTACACAATGCTGAGCATGACAGATGAGAGTGAAGGGGAAGCCTCACTGTCAGAATCAGGCTCAGTATTCAAACCTGTAGAGAGCAATGGCACCCTGACAGATAGCTTTGACAATGGAGTAGTGGTCCCTGCTAAGGTCAGGCATACCTGACCCTGTTCTTCTGTTGCTGAGGTGCAACAATCACAGGATTCTCGTATGGTAGCGGTACTAGTGCCGCTCAACCTTCTGGTGAACTGGCAAGCACCAGCGGCCTAGTACATCCCGGTCATAGACAAACCAGCACTGCAGTAACATTTAGTGATGTGGTGAGTCCCTAAGTGTAGTTCAAGCTGGTGCGGTGGCTAGCACAAGTAGTGTCCCGCAGCCACCAATAATTCGAAGACAGGCCCGTAGAGCCCATAGTGTCCTTCCTGATGCACTTGCAAATCCTAATTGGGAGCCCACCACTTCTTCAGCGCCCGTACTTCCCCCAACTCACTGGCCAATCCAGAATTCAGGTGGAAACAGCCAATTTTAATCCTCTTTGTTTTTATGAGCTGTTTTTCATGGAAGATCTATTGTGGACCAAAGCAATTTATATACCGATCATTTCATTGCCGCAAATCCAAATTTGACACTTGCTATAGAATTTGCATGGAATCGTATCACTGTTTCTGAATTTAAAACCTTTCTGGGCCTATCCCTCCTCATGGGCATTACTAAAAAGAGTCAGCTGCGGTCATATTGGTCCACTGACCCAATTCATCAAAAGACCGTATTCTCTGCTGCCATTTCCAGGACTAGATACAAGCAAATCTTGCGATTCATGCACTTCAGTGACAATGAACTCTGTCGTCCTCGGGGTCACTCTGGATATGACTGGCTCCACAAAATTTGGCCCCTCATAAATCACTTCAACCAGAAGTTTGCAGCCTTGTATACGCCCCAACAAGCTGTCTGTGTGAGTCCCTGATTAAATTTTCATACTAAGTTTCCCCCAACAGCTTGTAGATTCCTGACTTAGATGGAGAGAGCCTGCTTGAAGTGTAATAAATTGCTTGCAGTGAAGTAGAAGGACACACGGAATGTTTCGTACTGTCCTCCATTCACGCAGATACGAAATTGCAATGGCGACTGGTGTTGTTGAGAAGCCCCTCTGTGTTCACACCTTAACATGGGAAGGGTGGACTTCAACGACCAGGTGATGGCGCCGTACTCAATTGCCGTTAAGGCCAGACGCTGGTACAAAAAAGTGTCTGTATACTTACTCCAATTGGCTCTGCTGAACGCTTACGTATGTGCTATACAAAGCATCAGGAAGAAGTGGATCCTTCCCAAAATTCCAGGAAGAGATCATCACAGCCCTTCTGTATCCAGAAGGTGCTGTGGCCCAAATTCACAATCCGGATGCAGTGAGCCGGCTGCATGGGAGGCATTTTCTGGATGTCCTCCCTAGTACCCCTACCCAAAGAGCACCCCAAAGAAGATGTCGTGTCTGTAGAAAACACTGATATAGGCGTGACACTCGCTTTTTTTGTCCCTCCTGTTCTGGCCAACCTGGTCACTGCATTGGGGACTGTTTCCGTCACTATCACACACTAGTAGAGTATTAGTATAGGGTACAGCATTGCACAGTCTAGGGCACACTTTCACACAGGGTGTGGAAAGACGTTAGATGGCTTTTTTTTGAGAGGCCCTAGCCTAGAACGTTTAAAGTTTTTTTACAGTTGTAAAAAAAGTTCCAAAAAAAAAAAAAAAGAAAAATTTGTTTATTCTGACAGCAACAGTGTTTGCTCTCAGCATATACGTAAATCAATGGTTGCAGTGCTGTAGGAGATGATTTCACCACTGCAGTAAAAAAAATAGCATATATGGCGAAGCATAGGGGCAGGGCCGCTGATAAGGCAGTACAGCCAGCCCTCCTGTAGGGGGCCCGGGCCTCATCAGTCCAAAATGGGGCCCGGGCACCTGCAGGAGAGGAGAGCTGGCTGTACTGTCTTGTGACTCCTGTGAAATCCCGGGCACTGCTGCTAGCTTTCTCCCTCCATTCTCCAGTCACTTTATTTAACAAGCTGTCCCATGCTGCCTTTGTTCTCGGGCTGCATCCCGATTTTGGAGCAGCAGGGACAGCTGTAGACCATCTCTCTCTTCTTTTGCCTTGAAATCATTACACTGCTGGGTCCTGAAACTCCTCCTCCCCTCCCTCTGTGATCGGTAGTGTTCTTCTGCAAAGAAGAAAGATTAAGGTAAGAAGTTTTTTGCCTGCTCCTCCTCCTCCCTGAATCCCGAGCTCTGCTCTCCTGACCTCACCATGCTCTGTGAGCACTTTAACCTGCAGTGGCTGCAGAGTTTGAATGTTGTAGTGCTTCTGCTGAAACGGGGTGAGTGGGGAAGGGGGTGAATAAAGTTCAGAATTCCAGCTGATGCACATCTTCACCAAGCCATTTCTATAAGCCACCCCGAGGTCCCATTCACACTAAGCATTGCAGGAATGCATATTCCTGCTCACATTTTTTTTTTTTTTTAGCTTGTTTTTTTTACACATAGGGAAGCCCATTCACTTGAATTGGCTGCCCTACATTTGACAAACACACCATAGAAGGGCTAGAACATTTTCAGGCATGCAGCTTTGCAAGTTTGCCACATGACAAAACGTGGGTCTGCTAACTTTTTTTTGCAGTGCCATTAACAATTAATGGCCGCACAAGCAGTATGTGAGTTTCCCATGCACTTTTTCACATGTTCAGGAAACGCAAAGTGTTAATGCAGCCTAAGGACTCTTTTACATGGGCGGCTGAGCAATGGATTTACTGCCACCCCTGGCTGTGCATCCGAATCCTAACAATGCAGGCAGATAGGGCTGTACACATGCTGTGGCTGAAATGTTTTTGTTTTGTCGCAGCATTTTTAACGCATGCTGCAAAGTTGGACAGGTAGCACCACCTATCACGCTGGGTTCACACTGTTGTGTGGAGCTGCTCACAATAGGGGATCTAGTGCGTCCCTGTTCTCCATTTCAGGAATGAATCAGGCCCAAATTCTTGGCTCAATTCAGACCTGAAACAGACCAGAAAACGCACAGGACTCTTCTGCAAACCGCTCTGCAGCTGCCTCTGAGCTTTGTGAACTGGCTCCATTAAGAGCCAATCACACTCTCCTGACATACAAATTGGATACAAAAAAAACCCACGTCCAATCCGCACCATTGTGAACCCAGCCTAACCCCCCCCCCCCCCTTTTTAGTTAAAAGGGCTGATCTGCAACTGCAAGCCAAACACTTGACTCACAGTTGCAGCATGGTCTCGCAATGTAAAATTACCATTCAGCAATTTTAAAAAGGTATAACAAAACCACATTGTGACCATGGCATTTTAGCAGAAATTCAATTTGATATTTTTTTTTTGGGGGCCCTATCAGATAGGCTGTAGGGCGCCCCGTAATTTCTAACAGCAGCCCTGCATAGGGGATGGGGTGGACACAGAGAGTGGATCTCCTCTATGCTTCGCCATATATTTTTAACACTTTTCTTGGGATTGCATGTATGCCCGTAATTAGAATTGGGTGGATGCTGCGAGGTCTAATGTTGGCATACCACACACTTTCTGGCAGAGATTTCTTCATCCACATCAATCCATGTGAATGGCGGAATCTGTTAGGGTCTCTTTTTTCGTTCAGCCCACAGGTTGCATGAAAAAAAAAGAACCTTATAATATATGCTCAACAAGGAAAGCATCTTATGATAGCAATCTTGGTATGGTCAGATGCTTTAAGGCAGAGGAGAGATCTAGAGTCTAATAGACCCCAATATTTTTAAAAAAGAGTACCTGTCACTACTCTTTGCTATCATAGGGGGTATTTAAATTCCCTGTGATAACAATAAAAATGATAAAAAAAAAAAAAAATGAAAGGGAAGTGGTAAAATATAGAATAAAAAAGCAAAATAAATAATATTAATAATAAAAAAGACACAGTTCCAGGGCTGCCAGAGATGATCCGATCCTGTATTTGACTGGTGCTGATGGATGGAGCTGCTCGAGCTCAGGGGGCGAATCTGCCAGAGGTTATGCGGCGCGTTACTGGTGAGGCAAGATGAGTGATGTAATGGCGCATCCCACCAGGCCCATCAGCCTTTAAAAAAAACCGGACCTGAGCAGCCGAAATGGGTGAGCCCTCATTGTTGTCCTGTGGAGTACCCAGGCCATCCAGATTCCACAGAGAGTTAGGGAAAGGGTCATGCACCAGCCTAGCAGCTGCCTAGGCATCCACAACACGAACAGACCAAACCAGGGAGGGCACATAAGCAAGGCAAAAGCCTGCGTTCTCAGACTTCCTTACCTTCCCACATATGTACATGCAGTTTTGCTTGCAATCACCTTTTCAGATAGAAGGATGGCATCATGGAGTTATGGAGAGATGGCGGGAGAAAGTGATGAAGGTATGAGGTAGTAAATGGAGGAGGGGATAGAGTTTTGGATGAAGTAGATGAAGGAATGAAGGAGCACCAAAGGACAGAAGGAGACAGAAGGTAATTGAGACAGGAGGTGATGGAGACTGGAGGTGATGGAGAGATGGAGACTAGAGGGATGGAGGCAGGAGGTAATAGAGACTGGAGGTGATGGAGGCAGGAGGTGACGGAGGGATGAAGGCAAGAGGTGATGGAGGGATGGAGGCAGGAGTTGATGGAGGGATGGGGACAGGAGGGGGCGGAGGGATGGAGACAGGAGGGGGTGGAGCGATGGATGCAGGAGGGGATGGAGGGATGGTGGCAGGAGGGGATGGAGGGATAGAGAGATGGAGACAGGAGGTGATAGAGACTAGAGGGATGGAGGCAGGAGATGATGGAGGGATGGAGGCTAGAGGTGATGGAGAGATGGAGACAGGAGGAATGGAGATAGGAGGGATGGAGGCAGGAGGTGAGAGAGAATAGAGGGATGGTGGCAGGAGGGATGGAGGCAGGAGGGGATGAAGACAGGAGGGGATAGAGACAGGAGGGAATGGAGGAAGGAGGTGATGGAGGGATGGAGACAGAAGAGGATGGAGGCAGGAGGCATGGAGGCAGAAGGTGATAGAGGCAAGGGGTGATGGAGAGCTGGAGGCTAGAGGTGATGGAAAGATGGAGACAGGAAGGATGGAGGCAGGAGGTGATAGAGCAGTGGCGGCCGGTGCATAGGGGGCGCTAGGGCGCCGCCCCCCCTGAAAAAAGGAAGAAAAAAAAAAAAGATAAAAAAAAAAAAAAAGATTGCAAAACGAGCAATAAAGTTTGAAAAAAAAAAAAAAATTGCGTTCGCCGCCGCCGCCGCCAGCCGATGTGGAGGGGGTGGGGGGGTGGGGTTACCACCCAGAAGAGGCGCCGATTGGCTGCCTTCTGGGGGGCGTGGGGGGCGTAACCTGGGCGCAAGGCAGATTCCTTGGAAACCCCCACTTCGTGGATTCCTGGCTGTGATTGGTCCAGCCTCCAGCCTGGACCAATCACAGCATCCAGGACATCCAACGCTGACCCCGCTGACGTCACTCGCAGCAGTGGACCGGACCGCGGGCGATGGAGTCGGGTGGACACCGGACGGGAGTGACGGCGGCACCGGAGAGGAGACCAGACCACCGGAGGTCATCTGCTGGAAGAAGACATCACCACCGGTGAGTCCTCCTGTCCTGTCAGTCGTCCATGACCATCCATCCAGCTTTTCCACCGCCATCCCCCTATGCTCTGCCTCATCCCATGAGTCATGGGATGAGGCAGAGCAGAGGGGGATGGCGGTGGAAAGGCTGGATGGATGGATGGTCATGGGATGAGGCAGAGCAGAGGGGGATGGCGGTGGAAAGGCTGTATGGATGGTCATCATGGGCCATGACCATCCATCCATCCATCCATCCAGCCTTTCCACCGCCATCCCCCTCTGCTCTGCCTCATCCCATGACCATCCCTCCCACCGCCATCCCTTTGCCTGATCCCATCTCTCCCACTGCCATACCTCTGCAGGGGGCATGTACGCTGGTCACTGTATTGAAAGGGGGCATGTACGCTGGTCACTACATTGAAAGGGGGCATGTATACTGGTCACTACATTGAAAGGGGGCATGTACGCTGGTCACTACATTTAAAGGGGGCATGTACGCTGGTCACTACATTGAAAGGGGGCCTGTATACTGGTCACTACATTGAAAGGGGGCATGTACGCTGGTCACTACATTTAAAGGGGGCATGTACGCTGGTCACTACATTGAAAGGGGGCCTGTATACTGGTCACTACATTGAAAGGGGGCATGTACGCTGGTCACTGCATTGAAAGGGGGCATGTACGCTGGTCACTACATTGAAAGGGGGCATGTATGCTGGTCACTGCATTGAAAGGGGGCATGTATGCTGGTCACTGCATTGAAAGGGGGCATGTACGCTGGTCACTACATTGAAAGGGGGCATGTACGCTGGTCACTACATTGAAAGGGGGCATGTACGCTGGTCACTACATTGAAAGGGGGCATGTACGCTGGTCACTACATTGAAAGGGGGCATGTACGCTGGTCACTACATTGAAAGGGGGCATGTACGCTGGTCACTACATTGAAAGGGGGCATGTACGCTGGTCACTACATTGAAAGGGGGCATGTATACTGGTCACTACATTGAAAGGGGGCATGTACGCTGGTCACTACATTGAAAGGGGGCATGCACGCTGGTCACTACATTGAAAGGGGGCATGTATGCTGGTCACTACATTGAAAGGGGGCATGTATACTGGTCACTACATTGAAAGGGGGCATGTACGCTGGTCACTACATTGAAAGGGGGCATGTACGCTGGTCACTACATTGAAAGGGGGCATGTACGCTGGTCACTACATTGAAAGGGGGCCTGTATACTGGTCACTACATTGAAAGGGGGCATGTACGCTGGTCACTACATTTAAAGGGGGCATGTACGCTGGTCACTGTATTGAAAGGGGGCATGTATGCTGGTCACTACATTGAAAGGGGGCATGTACGCTGGTCACTACATTGAAAGGGGGCATGTACGCTGGTCACTACATTGAAAGGGGGCCTGTATACTGGTCACTACATTGAAAGGGGGCATGTACGCTGGTCACTACATTGAAAGGGGGCATGTACGCTGGTCACTGTATTGAAAGGGGGCATGTACGCTGGTCACTACATTGAAAGGGGGCATGTACGCTGGTCACTACATTGAATGGGGGCATGTACGCTGGTCACTACATTGAAAGGGGGCCTGTATACTGGTCACTACATTGAAAGGGGGCATGTACGCTGGTCACTACATTGAAAGGGGGCATGTATACTGGTCACTACATTGAAAGGGGGCATGTATGCTGGTCACTGCATTGAAAGGGGGCATGTACGCTGGTCACTGCATTGAAAGGGGGCATGTATACTGGTCACTACATTGAAAGGGGGCCTGTATACTGGTCACTACATTGAAAGGGGGCATGTACGCTGGTCACTGCATTGAAAGGGGGCATGTACGCTGGTCACTGCATTGAAAGGGGGCATGTATACTGGTCACTGCATTGAAAGGGGGCATGTATGCTGGTCACTGCATTGAAAGGGGGCATGTACGCTGGTCACTACATTGAAAGGGGGCATGTACGCTGGTCACTGCATTGAAAGGGGGCATGTACGCTGGTCACTACATTGAAAGGGGGCATGTACGCTGGTCACTACATTGAAAGGGGGCATGCACACTGGTCACTACATTGAAAGGGGGCATGTACTGTGTGGTCTGTGCTAGGGGGTCTGTACTGTGGGGTTTGTACAAGGGGCCTGTACTGTGGGGTTTGTGCCACTCTGTCAGTGTATCCCATAATAGGGCCCCTGCTCCCTATTATGGGATATACTAGTACTGATGGACCCCTTAATATGTGATATATTGGGAGAATTGGTTCACGCAAGCAAAATACAGGGGACAAAATGGGTGGGGTCTATAAGGGGTGTGGCTTCTGAGAAATGGGAGGGGCCAAAATAGAAGGGCGGGGTCTTGCGCCCCCCCATCTTAAAACTTCACCAGCCGCCACTGTGATAGAGACTAGAGGGATAGAGGCAGGAGGTGATGAAAACGGGAGGAATGGAGACAGGAGGGGATGGAGGGATAGAGACAGGAGTTGATAAATGTTTGGAGGCAGGAGGTGATGGATAGATGGAGACAGGAGGTGATGGAGGGATGGAGACAGGAGGTGATGGAGGAAGGAGGTGATGGAGGGATGGAGACTGGAGGGGATAAAGGGATGGAGGCAGGAGGGGATGGAGACTGGAGGGATGGAGGCAGGAGGTGATGGAGGGATGGGGACAGGAGGTGATGGAGGCAGGAGGTGATGGAGGGATGGAGACTGGAGGGGATAAAGGGATGGAGATAAGAGGGGATGGAGACTGGAGTTGATAAAGGGATGGAAGCAGGAGTGGATGGAGGCAGGAGGGGATGGAGGGATGAAGATAGGAGGTGATGGAGGGATGGAGACTGGAGGTGATGGAGGGATGGAGACTGGAGGGGATGGAGACTGGAGGTGATAAATGGATGGAGGCAGGAGGTGATAAAGGGATGGAGGCAGAAGGTGATGGAGACAGGAGGTGATGGAGACAGGAGGTGTTGGAGGCAGGAGGTGATGGAGAGATGGAGGCAGGAGGTGATGGGGGATAGAGATTGAAGGGATGGAGACAGGAGGTGATGGAGGGATGGTGTGATGGAGACAGGAAGTGGTGGAGGGATCGAGACAGGAGGTGATGGATAGATGGAGACAGGAGGTGATGGAGGGATGGAGACAGGAGGTGATGGAGGCAGGAGGTGATGGAGGGATGGAGACTGGAGGTGATAAAGGGATGGAGGCAGGAGGGGATGGAGACTGGAGGGATGGAGGCAGGAGGTGATGGAGGGGTGGAGACAGGAGGTGATAGAGAGATGGAGGCAGGAGGTGATGGAGATAAGAGGGGATCGAGACTGGAGTTGATAAAGTAATGGAAGCAGGAGTGGATGGAGGCGGCGGGGGGTGGATGGATGGAGATAGGAGGTGATGGAGGGATGGAGACTGGAGGTGATGGAGGGATGGAGACTGGAGGGGATGGAGGGATGGAGACTGGAGGTGATAAATGGATGGAGGCAGGAGGTGATAAAGGGATGGAGACAGGAGGTGTTGGAGGCAGGAGGTGATGGAGAGATGGAGGCAGGAGGTGATGGAGGATAGAGACTGAAGGGATGGAGACAGGAGGTGATGGAGGGATGGTGTGATGGAGACAGGAAGTGGTGGAGGGATCGAGACAGGAGGTGATGAAGGGATGGTGTGATGGAGACAGGAGGTCTTTAGACTCGGGGACATCATTTCTAGTGATCCTAGCACCTACCTGGGATTTTCCCTCACTTTCTGTGGTGGCTATGGAACACAAATTATAGGGAAATCTCTCCAGTTGGACAGGTGACAAAAAGTGATGGGCTAAATAATCCGCCCTTATTATATCGAAAATAACAGCAATATGTTTTTTTTCTTAACATTCATTTTAAATCACATTGCTGTTTGCATATTGTACTTGTTTGCAGCTTAAATACTGAAATTTGCAATTTTAACTGTAGTTTTGTAACTTTTGTAAAATGCCAGTAAAAACATGGCTGTGCCAATAAATTTTAAGTGTCTTGTCAGTAAATTTCAATCTGGTAGGTTGGCAACACTGCAGTAGACCTCCTCTGTAAATCTAAAATGGGAACCTGTAAAGGCTTTTAAATGCTTTTAAAAATGTACATAGTTTGTTGCCGCTGCACAGCGGGAGTGCGCAATTTTAAAGCATGTCGTGTTTGGTATCTAGGTACTCGGCATAAAATCATCTTTTATATTTTACCAAACAATATATAGTGTATTTGTGCATTAAATTAAAAAAAGTGTTTTGTTTATCAAAATATTGCTTTTTTGCAAATCAAAAAAAACTGTAACACCCACCATTTTGTTCTGTAGGACCTCTGCTTTTAAAAAAAAAAAAATAATGTTTAGGGGTTCAAAGTAATTTTCCAGTACAAAAAATGTTTTTTTCATGTAAACAAAAAGTGTCAGAAAAGGCTTGGTCTCCACGTGGTTAGAAGAGTGGGTGATGTGTGGCATAAGCTACTAATATTGGGCATAAAATGCCAGGACGGTTCAAACACCCCCAAATGACCCCTTTTTGGAAAGTAGACACTCCAAGCTATGAGAGGTATGTTGAGTCCATGGAATATTTGATATTTTGACACAATTTTCAGGAAAATTACAATTTTTTGTATTTATTTTTTTTTACACAAATTTGTCACTAAATGATATATATATATATATATATATATATATATATATTTTCACAAAGTTGTCAATTAGGGCTGAAACAATTAATCGATTAATCGTCAACTAATCGATTATGAAAATAGTTGTCAACTATTTTCGTAATCGATTAATCGGTCAGCCGATTAGTTGTCCTGCATACAGAATGCATTATTTGTTTACATATCAGAAAATACAGTGCAACGCACATACAGCTCATTACACCATCCATACATGTATGTAGATGACAGAGAACTTGTGAATGTGTGAGGAGCAATGCCTCATGGGAAATGTAGTCCTGGGCAAGAGAAGGACCCAAGTAATTCTAAAGGCAGAGGTTTTTTTAACCTTGCTATAGGGACACTCTATACAGTACTATACTTTGCTAGGCCAGAAGTGCAGTGGGAAGGGGGGGGGGGGGGGCGCAGAAGAGGAGAATCAGTGCTGCTCTGTGAAAAATCATTACACAGAGAGGGTAAGTATGACAAGATTGTTGTTAAAAAGAAAAAAAAATCCAACGTTTACAATCACTTTAAGGGCTCTGTGCTGGGAAGATGAGCATCTGAACCCAGAGAAGGTGGAGGCCAATAGACTAGAGGTGATATAAGGCATTACAGCATTTAAAGTAAAAGTTTACTAGTATTGTGCATTATATTTAAAATTATTATATCCATGAAAAAAAAAAAGTCTCAGCTTTTAGTACTACTTTAATATATAAATGTTATTTCCCCCCCCCTCCACCCTTCATATACCTTCATGTCTGACTCCCAGTTAAAATATCCTGCATATCCGACTTCTGGGCCTATTTTTTTTTATATACAAACACAAGATATAATACTTTCACTGTTTCACAGTAGAAATTATAATTATATATTACAGTAGCGATATTTGCTGTTTTTCTACTATAAAGGGCTATTTTTTTTTTTTTTTTAACTCCCATCATGACAGGTGATAAAAAAAAAAAAAAAAAAAGAAAGCATGCTGCTGCTACTAAATGTCTTCTGCTGCCCATACATGTATTGGATTTTTGGACAGAAATATTTGCATCTATATTTGTTCAAAAATTATTTGTATATTCGTTGAATGGACGAGTGTTTGAAAATTCCACTTACTTTAACAATACATTTTAAAATGAATATAACTTCTGAGCAAAAACCACATACACTATTTGTTTGATTGACAAGTTTTCTATATATATGCTCCTTCAAATTTTCCTGTCACTGTGGTTGACAACGAACACCGAATAGACCCCATTAATGGTTAGAAAAATCAAATTAATGTTTTTAAAAATTTTCTAAAAAAAATGTAGTTTGTGTATGTCCAGCATAAGTGACAGCAGGCACAGGGATCATGTATCAAGCTACCTGCCTATTAATAAGGGAGTCTATCATAAATATTGTATACCCATCTGGTCTGAAAATTTGCAAAACTGTGTTTTAGGTCTTTTAAAAATATTGATCTCCGAGTCTGATATGTACCACATTTAAACCTCCAATAATACATATATCTGTCTCAGAGTGGATTAAATATCCAACTATATAGCTGGATAGTTATATTTGCCACTGCATATAGATATTCAAGAATATTAACCACTTGCCGACCGCCGCACGACTATTTACGGCGGCGGTCAGCCCCTCACAGGCAAAGCAACATAGGGCTACGTTGCTAGCCTGTGAGGCTCTAGGGAGCTCCAGCTCAGTCACGGACCCCCCCCTCCATGCGCGTGTGCCCGGCGGACCCGATGTCCGCCGGGCACTCGTGATCGTCCGTTACACCGGGAGAAAGGCAGGCGGCTAATGTAAACAAAGCCGCCTGTCATTCTCCCCTGTGTAAGAATGGAGATCACACGGTTCTGCTATGTAGGACCGTTGATCTCTGTTCTTACACCAGTAGCCACATCCAATCACAGTTAGCATCACGCCCCTAGGGACACACTTAACCCCTCCCTCTCAAAAAAAGTTAACCCCTTCACTGCCAGTGTCATTTTTACAGTAACAGTGCATATGTATAGCACTGATTACTGTAGTAATGTTACTGGTAACCCCAAAAGTGTCAAAAATGTCAGTCAAGGGCCCGATCTGTCCGCCGCAATGTCGCAGTCCCGCAAAAAAAATCGCAGATCACCGCCATTACTCGTTAAAAAAAAAACAACAAAAATGAAAAAAATCTTTCCCTTTAGTTAGTAAACGCAATAACTTTTGCGCAAACCAATCAAAAAACGCTTTTTGCGATTTTTTTTTTACCAAACATATGTAGCATAAAACAAATTGTTAAAATTTTTGTTAAAAAATGTTGATTTTTACATTTTTTTGGGGAATTTCATATAAAAAAATGTGAAAAATATTGTTATTTTTGCAAAATTGACGCTCTTTTTTTGTTTATAGCGCATGATCAAAAAATCACACAGGTGATCAAATACCACCAAAAGAAAGCTCTGTTTGTGGGAAAAAAAGGACGTCAAATTCGTTTAGGTACAGCGTCGCACACCTGGGCGTTTTTGTTGCAGGCGTTTTTTTTGGGCATTTTTTGGGCGTCTTTGGAGGCAGGCATAACATCTGAACTTCTGTATAGGGGTATATATACACACACACATATGTATTTATACACATACACACATATAGGTGTGATAGGAGCGAAACCCTATGCCTGCAAATAATTTCATTAGCGCAGCCATAGGGTTCTGCTACTTTCACACCTATATGTGTGTATGTGTATATATACATATATGTGTGTGTGTATATATACCCCTACACAGAAGTTCAGATGTCATGCCTGCCTCCAAAAACATCCACAAAAAAGCCCAATAAACGCCTGCAACAAAAACGGCCAGGTGTAAAATTCTAATACAAACTATCTTTTTTCTATTGCGGTCACCCTGACATGGAAGGGTTTGGTCACCCTGGCATAGCAGTCAGAGTCAGTTCACCCTACACTACACTACGGTCACCCTGGCACTTAACACTTTCCCTACAGAAACTAGAATTTTGAATCTAACTATAGTGGAAAATAGTACCCTAACTACACTAGATATCCCTTTCCTCACACTAATAATTGCTAAATGACACTTTTGAAGCAGGAGTAACAGAACTGCTTCCACTCTCTTCCACATCCCTGTATTACAATGCTAACGATTTGGCGGGGCTATCTTATATACTGGGGGGCGTATTCACTACTGATTGGCCTCTGGACCCCCTAGTCACTCCAATCACATTCCTAGCATCCTCCTGCCCCCTCAATTGGCTTTTACTGATGGTTCTGGTCCAATCACGGGCTTTTAAAGCCCAGTTCCTGTCCCGTTGCATTTTGGTCGGTTCTGGTTGCGGAATTCAGAACTTTTTCAGCAAAAAGTTCGGAATTCGGCCGAATTTCGAACAGTCAATGTTCGGGTCGAACTGATGGTTCGATCATCCCTACTCCTGAATACGGGGATACCACATGTGTGAGACTTTTTGGCAGTCTAGCTGTACAGGACCCAGAAAACCAATCATTGCCTTCAGGCTTTCTAAGGGCATACATTTTTAATTTCACTCCTCACTACCTATCACAGTTTTGGAGGCTTTGAAATGCCAAGATAGTACAAAATCCCCCCAAATGACCCCTTTTCGGAAAGTAGACACCCCAAGGTATTTGCTAAGAGGTATGGTGAGTATTCTGCAGCTCTCATTTGTTTGGAAAATGAAGAAAGAAAAGGAAAGAAAGAAAAGGAATTTTTTTTTTTTTTAATTTTCAACATTTTGTGACAAAAAGCGGTATCCCCATACTCAGGAGAAGCACCAGAATGTATTTTGGGGTATAACTCCACACATACTTATGGCATGCGTGAGCAATATATAATTTCAAAGACAACTTTGAAAAATGACAAAAAATAAAAAAGTTTTTTTTACACAAACACCTGTGACAAAAAATTTGAATATTCAATGGGCTCAATATGCCTCTCAGGAAATTCCTTGGGGTGTCTACTTTCCGAAAAGGTGTAATTTGGGTGGGTTTTGTACTGCCCTGCCATTTTAGCCCTTCAAGAATTGAGATAGGCAGTCAGAGAGTACTGTAAAAGCGGCGTAGATGTTATTACTTTTGCACAAACCAATAAATATATGTTATTGAGATTTTTTTTTTAATCAAAGACATGTAGCCAAATACATTTTGGCCTAAATGTATGACAAAAGAGGAGTTTATTGAATATTTTTTATAAGAAAGAGTAGAAAATGTAATTTTTTCTCAAACTTTTTTTTTTTTCGTTTATATTGCAAAAAAAAAAAAAAACGCAGAGGTGATCATATACCAACAAAAGAAAGGACATCAATTTTGTTTGGGTACAGCATTGCATGACTGCGCAATTACCAGTTAAAGTCACACAGATAAACCAGTTAAATTGCAAAAAATGGCCGGGTCATTAAGGGGGTAAAGCCTTCTAGTCCAGAAGTGGTTAATGGCCAGCCTAATGGTGTCGGTGTCAGCCAATATATACTGTATATGGAATGAATCATTTCACTTATTTCTGCATTATGCTTATTCTCACATACGTATCATCAGTGCTCTTTCTGTGCTGTAAGTTGAATTAAGTCAAACAAATGTTGTTCTTTCACATGGAGAGGGATAAAACGTTCTTATTCCCATTTATATAGTTATTTATGGGAAAAATACACTTTCTAGTATTAAAAGAGCAATATAAACAGGTCAGATATTCTCAAGGTTGTTTATAAAAGTTATTCACTATTCCTATTTTCAGACAATAATTATTATTATTAATATTATTACTAATAAGTCAAATTCCAACCAAGTTTTTATTTTTTTTACAAAAATAGATAAAATAGGCTCATATGAAGAAAGATAAAATATCGTGGCACTGCAAAAAACATAATACTCATTTTCACGGGAAGCGTAAACAGTGGGAAGCAGGTGATTGTAATGTTATGCAGCCAAAATACACATTGGAAACATGTGGTTTTCATAATCAAATAGTGCTGGTAAACATAACGCAAACAATAGTCTACAGAGCAAAATAAAATTGCTACATTTTTCATAAACATTGGGATATGTTTCTTTAATAGTAAACTGCTAAAATGCTAACCATGGTACTACATTGCCTGTGTAGTGTACAGCTATATATTTAGCACAGTAGGATTAATTGTAGGTTCAATGAAGGATAATATTTCTGTTGGTGAAACGAAACAATCATGTGCACAAGAACTAAAAAACAAATAAACAAAAAACAACAGGAATATCACATGCACACGATTTGGTATTTGTAGCAAAAACAGGTTCAACTTATGGGTTCTTTTAGCTGCCATCAGTGGCGGCTTGTGCTCAATTTTTTTTTGGGGGGGAGTGGCAAACAAACCCCCCTCCCCCCGCCAGGTCTGCACTCACCCCATCTAGGCCGCAGGCGGCCTCCCCGTCTTCTGCTCCTGGCCAATCAGGTCTTAAGATTGGCAGGGAGGAGAAGCAGGAAGACAACAGTGAATGTTGATTCGCCTGTGTCACAAGTGGGTTGGCTTGGAGCGCAGTGCTCTGCGTCCTGAGCCCAATCTTTTTGAAGCCAATTAGAGCCTTGTGTGCTTAAAAAAAAAGATTTGTAGAAATCTATGCATCTGGCGCCCCCACATGGAGATTAGGGGCCGGCACATGAAGATTAGGGGGGCGGCGCCCCTGCATCCCTTATGGACTGGCCGCCGCTGGCTGTAATCATGAATGTAACTGAATGGCTGGTTTATGGCACTTGCAAGAACACAATTCTTACAACAATAAACAATGCCAAATGTGCAAATAGCCCCCCTGCTATCAATCTGCCAAGAGAGGAGGGACCAAGCTGGGAGAGCCTTTGCTCTCATGCACAGTGCAGGATCGGGAATGGGCTCAGATAACTACGGGGGAGGGAGGAAGGGGGGCTGGGGGGATTCTGTTACACAGAAGGTTTTTTTTTTTTACCTTAAAGGAGTTGTAAAGCCAGGTTTTTTATGTTAATGCATTCTATGTTTAAACTAAAAGCCTTCTGTGTGTAGTAGCCCCCCCCCCCCAGCAACCACTGATACTTACCTGTGCCCCATCTCTGTCCAGCGATGTCCACGAGTCCCTCGGCCATCCTGGGACTCTCCCTCCTGATTGGCTAAGATACAGCTACTGTGCCTTTGGCTCCCGCGGCCGTCAATTAAAGTTATGGAGCAAATCAGGAGAGAGAGGGGCAGGGACGAACGGCAGCTCCTTGTCTGAATGGACACCCGAAGCTGCAGCTCAGCTCAGGTGCCCCCATGGCAAGCTGCTTGCTGTGGGGGCACTCGATAGGAGGGAGGGGCCAGGAGCAGCAACGAGGAGCCCGAGAAGAGGAGGATCCAGGTTGCTCTGTGCAAAACCAACTGCACAGAGGAGGTGAGTATAAAATGTTTGTTATTTAAAAAAAAAAATGAGACTTCACAATAACTTTAACCACTTGCCGTCTGCTAACGTTGAGCCTACTGCGGCAAAGTGGTTCGTTATCGTCTGACGACGTAGACCTACGTCGTCAGACACTCCCCTTTTTCGGCGGTGCGCGCGCGCTGCCGGAGGCTCGCTCCCACTGTATTCAGTCACAGCGGGAGTCGGGCCAGGGGAGGAGCAGCGGTTCTTCCCCGATCGTCGGGGAATCGAGTGTGGAGATCCGCCCGTCTGTGTAAACACAAGCGGGCGGATCTCTGAAGTGACAGGCAGGGTCAGATTGCAGGGTTCAGCATAGTTGAACCCTTGATCTGTCCTTGTGTCACACAGTCACCTCCCCCCCACACGTCAGTAAGCACCAGGCATACATTAACCCCTCCCTCTCCAATAAAATTAACCCCTTCCCTGCCAGTGTCATTTTTACAGTAACAGTGCATATATATAGCACTGATTACTGCAGTAATGTCACTGGTACCCCCAAAAGTGTAAAAAATGTCAGTCAAGGGTCCGATCTGTCCGCCGCAATGTCGCAGTCCCGCAAAAAAAATCGCAGATCGCCGCCATTACTCGTTAAAAAAAAACCCACCAAAAATGACAGAAATCTTTCCCTTTGTTAGTAAACGCGATAACTTTTGCGCAAACCAATCAAAATACGCTTATTGTGATTTTTTTTACCAAACATATGTAGCATAAAACAAATTGGCCAAAAATGTAAAAAAAATTAAATTTTCATTTTTTTGGGGGGGAATTTCATATAAAAAATGTGAAAAATATTGTTATTTTTTCAAAATAAACGCTCTTTTTTTGTTTATAGCGCAAAAAGTAAAAATCGCACAGGTGATCAAATACAACCAAAAGAAAGCTCTGTTTGTGGGAAAAAAAGGACGTAAGTTTCGTTTGGGTACAGCGTCGCACGACCGCGCAATCGTCCATTAAAGTCGCACAGTGCCGAATCGCAAAAAGTGGCCCAGACGTAAGACAGCAAAATCCTCTAGTGGTAAAGTGGTTAATGCATAGAACGGGCAATAACTTCATGGTATAGCCCACAAGTATGCGAAAAATGCATTCTGCTTTTCACTCTTACTTTCCTGATCAGCATCCTTGTCCAGGGTCAGTGTCTCAGAAAGTACTGATGCCAGCGCAGACAGCCAGGCAACTAGCATTTCTAGAAATAAAACACAGGGTCCTGCGCCCCTTACCAAACTTAAAGTGATTGTAAAGTCTTGTTTTTTTTTCAATAAAAAAAACAAACAAACATGGTATACTTACCTCCTCTGTGCAGTTGATTTTGCACAGAGTGGCCTGGTTCCTCCTCTTCTCGAGTCCCTCTTTGGCTTTCCTGGCCCCTTCCTCCCTTTGACTGTCCCCACAGCAAGCAACTTGCTATGGAGGCACCCGAGCTGAGTCACAACTCCCTGTGTCCATTTAGACACGGAGCTGAAGTTCGGCCTCGCCCCCTCTCTCTCCTCATTGGCTAACTGATGTTGATTGACAGCAGCCGGAGCCAATCACGTGGCTGTGTTTTAGCCAATGAGGAGGAAGTCTCAGAAGGCTGAGACAGTGGTGGACATCGCTGGATCGAGAGGGGGCTCAGGTAAGTATTATGAGAGGGGCTGCTACACACAGAAGGTTTTTATCCTAATGCATAGAATGCATTAAGATAAAAAACCTTCTGACTTTACAACTCCTTTAATTTGAGCAAATAAAGATAAATGCACACGTGTTGCAGCTATATAACTGTTATGTGTTTCCACATTGAGCAAATATCCCAAAAATAAATAGCGCAGCCACTTTCCTCCACCTACTTTTTCTAAACACATACGTTTGTTTCATAATTACATAAATTATAACTGCATAAATAAACATTTAATTCCAAATGTCTGTGTTGCTTTTAATAATCAATAAAAGTCCCAAGAATCACGTGTCTTCAGTCTATTTACTTACTATTAAACTGTGCCACAAATAATAATCTTGACTGTGACTGTGCCACCAATAATAATCGTGACTGTTACTGTGCCACCAATAATAATCTTGACTGTCACTGTGCCACCAGTAATAATCTTGACTGTGACTGTGCCACCAATAATAATTGTGACTGTTACTGTGCCACCAATAATAATCTTGACTGTCACTGTGCCCCAAGTAATAATCTTGACTGTGACTGTGCCACCAATAATAATTGTGACTGTTACTGTGCCACCAATAATAATCTTGACTGTGACTGTGCCACCAATAATAATCTTGACTAAGACTGTGCCACCAATAATAATCTTGACTGTGACTGTGCCACCAATAATAATCATACTTGTTACTGTGCCACCAATAATAATCTTGACTGTGACTGTGCCACCAATAATAATCTTGACTGTGACTGTGCCACCAATAATAATGTTCACCACTGGTGCTATGCTTCTCCACTATTCAAACAAACTGCTTATCAGAAGGGTTGACCCACTTTGCAGTAAGATCAAACTTTAAATGGGGCCACTTTTCCCTGTTGCACCAGGTATACCAATCTTCTTATGTTGTCACTTGCTCCTCCAGTACCATGAATAACACTCTCCTCCACAATTTTTACCTCCACTAGCTTCTCCAGCAGTGTTAGCTCAGAGATCTAAATTAGCTCTTATTATGCACTATATAGTGAAATCAATTATCATTTTTAAAAACCAAAGCAAAAACACACTCACAAAAAAAGGTCACTGCATCCCGATGCACACAGAGCAATCACCTCCTTAAAGCAGTTATAAACCGCTGCACTTTTTATTTTGTTGCCTTACCTGCAAGGCAAAGGCATAATTTGCTAGTATGCATCGCATATTAGCACATTATGATAAATTTACCTGAAAATGAAGCGTTCCAGCGTTGCAATGTTATCGCTGGAGGCGGCGTCCATCTATACCTGGTCTTCCTTCCGTGTTCGCGGCTCCGGCTCTGTGACTGGCCGGAGCCGCGATGACATCACTCCCACGCATACGCGCAGGAGCTGCCAGTCATGGCACACTGCTCTGAAGAAACGGCACAGGCAGCCATTCCTTCAGAGTGCATGTGCCAGTGACATAACTGGCTGCTAGGACAGTAAAAATATCCTAAACGGTGCAAGTTTAGGAGATATTTACACTACCTATAGGTAAGCCTTAATATAGGCTTACCTATAGGTAAAACTTAAAGATGGAAGTTTACTTCCTCTTTAATATCCACATTGCCCCTTTAAGGGATACATTAGCATTGGTTACATGTACAGGATATCTCACTTCAGGTCCGCTCCTGTGCGATGATGTAATACGGCCATGCCACTAATGCGTTTTGTCACACCACTGCAGCTCTGTGGTTCTGCTAATTCTAGTTAAAATTTTATTTAATACTTAAGCCTAGTACACACGATGAGATTATCGGACGAATAATCATCTGTTTTTTTTTTTTTTGCATGCCAGTCCCTATCAAAAACGAATAGGTTACTAAAGTATGAAAATTCTCATATGAAAGAAAAGGGATGTAATGTATTTCTATTGTATTTTTGGATATAAACTGTACTGATTAAACGAAAATAGTACAGTCTGGTATCGTACGAGAAAAATTTTCGTGTTTGCCTCTTTGGAAAATTTCGGATGAAAGTTGTGTACTAATGATCAGATTATAGAACGATCGCTTCGAAAGTGATATTTTTTCTATAATATTTTGATTGTGTGTACCCAGCTTTAAGGGCCAATTTATAAAGGAGATAGGATATTATCAGCTTATTGTAATGAAAATAGTCTTATCAACGTGTGGTAAACCTGGTATCAGCCTTCAGACTGAACGGAAAAAAATTAACAGATTCCCCCATCCACACAATAGAGGTGGAGGGAGGAATCCTCCCCTCTGGGACACTGTATTCTGAAAGTGGCACCCGCTGCTGTCAGAATACACCGATTAACAGCAGCAGTCGCTGATCAATAACAATTTTCCAACATGTCCCTTTGAGCGAACTCATTCAAATTATCAACCTCTGTCAAGCAGTGATGGCCACACACTGATCGAAATTCAGCCAGTCCCTGAATTTTGATTGATGTATGGCCAGTTTTAGGCTAGAATAACTTATCTTGGCTGCCTGTTAGTCTAGGATACTAATCACATTCCCTGATGTACAGTTAACCACTAGTAGATGTTTCTACAAACCTCTATTTATAAAATACTAAAATAAAGATATAGAAAAGCAATCAAGTAAAAATGTAAAAGTCGTAAAAAAAAATGACATTGAAGAGTGTTGTTAAAAACGCGGAAAACAGTTTTAAGGACAAACCCTTCTTTTGGTATCCAATATAATAGAGACATCTAAAACATAACTATTTCAGAACAAACATAGCAATAGCAAAAAAATGAATAGTCCGTTAAGCTTCACTACAAAACAGCAGATGTCAGAACTTTGTTGCAAAAGTCAAATATATTTAAATAAAATACCATATATACTCGAGTATAAGCCGAGATTTTCAGCATGTTTTTTCATGCTGAAAATGCCCCCCTCAGCTTATACTCGAGTCACTGTCTTTTTAAAAATGGCGCTGCCCGGCACCGTTGTGTCACTGCGCATTTGCCGCATGCCCGGGAATAGCCGAACGTGTACGGGCTTTCCCGAGCATCGGCGGCGCATTCGCGGTGACGTATTGGCGCCGGGCGGCGCAATTTTTAAATCGAAGGCGCCTCAACGAAAGGTAAGTGAGACTCCTCCCCACCCCTGCATTTCCTCATGCAGTGCTGCGGGCATGGTACAGGACATTCTCCTGTACCATGCCCGCAGCACTGCATCTCCTGTGCCATGCCTGTACATACTGTGCCATGCCTGTACATACTGTGCCATGCCTATACCAACACCTGTGCTATGCCTATACCATCTCCTGTACCATGACCTGTGCCATGCCTGTACCATGACCTGTGCCATGCCTATACCATCACCTGTGCCATGCCTGTACCATGACCTGTACCATGACCTGTGCCATGCCCTTACCATGACCTGTGCCATGCCTATACCATGACCTGCACCATCTCCTTTACCATGCCCGCAGCCCCTGTTTTGTGTCTCGTGGTGGTCCAGTTGGGTCCAGTAGCTGCTGCATTATCCACCCTAGGCTTATACTCGAGTCAATAAGTTTTCCCACTTTTTTGTGGTAAAATTAAGGGCCTCGGCTTATATTCGGGTCGACTTATACTCGAGTATATACGGTAATACAAAATGTTCAGCCTAAAATGTATAACGGACCAGGTAAAGATTACTAATTAAATAAAATAATGTACTGCTAATAAAATGTATTGCATTGAACACAGCCTAGAATATATATTTTTTTACCATAAATAATCTGATTAGACATATTGAAAATATGCTTCAAGGACTTTGAGTTGTCACAGCGTATCCTGTGCTTTTCTTTTGTTAAACAGAAATTATTTCAGGGTCTTTATACAACTGTATAATGTATAAGATAGGCATTCTTTCAGGGTTTTAAATGCAGAAGAAAAGAGAAGAAATTCAGGAAAAACTGATCTATATGTATATAAAGCCAACAGTTGTTCCTCACTATGAACAAGCAGAGCCTATGGCAAGCAGAAGCCGGAAAACTCAGTATCACACTTATAGTCAAAACAGAATATTTGTACATCAGCATATCCAGCTTAAAGTGGCCAGATACTGTAGCTAACAGACGCAAAAAAAATAAAATAAAAAAATGACAAAAGAGAGCAATAGATCACATTATATAAAGATAGCACCAGAAGAATGGAAATAATATGATTTGCAAATATATTATGCTGTGTGTGTGTATTTTTTTAATAACGACTACTTAAAAGCAACTACTTTTATCAAAAATAAGCTGTAATAAATCCAAAACCAAAAATTGTAATAAATTACAGCTTACCAATCCTTTGATCTGGTGGCTGTATTAGTTTTCTTTTTTAGGCTAACACTTAATAAGCAGTTACAGCAAACCGTTTTTTTTTCCTTTTTGGATAATGGTTTTACATAAATAAATAATAGCTGATCATTGTTAGCACCCCTGTCAGGGGTAAATGGTTTGTCTCACCCCTGTAACTGCAACATCTGCATGACAGCTTGTTCTTTTAAAAAACAACAGACCTACTGGCCAGATCACAGGTGAAAATAAGGGAAAGAAAGACTAAAAAAAGAAAACTAATGCAGCCACCATAACTAAGAATAGGTAAACTGCAATGTAATAAATGTTTGATTTTGGGTTTAATACCGCTTTAAAATATTATATGCTAAATGATATTTTGGATAACACACATATAGCAAACTAAACATTTGTAGCATCACATGAGTTTTTAGCACTGGAGCCTGGAGCTGGAAATGTTTGGTGGAGGACTTTCAGTATTAAAACACATGGATTGACAGCATGTAAAATTGTCCCTAAAGGTGTCTAGAGAGGTTGGAAGCTGTCTAATCTAGCCATTTATAATTGCATTGGAAAATGTTCTTATGTTTGTAGACCTTTCTCCTCTGTAATCAGCAAAGCCCATGCTCCCTGCTCTCCCTGCTTTATTAGAGATAAAATAGTTGAATCATGGCTTGATGTAGTTTAATTTTAATGCCAGTGCTAGTGTCAGTATTGGTGTCAGTGTTGGTGTAAAAAAAAAAAAGAAAAAGCAAAATGCACACTATTGTTTCTCGGCGCTACTACAGGTACAAACCAAAAAACATATATGTAGTATCCCCCATACATGTCAGGAGTGGGAGAATATTTTTTTTTGGGTGGTCGGTCATGGTAGTTGGTGGTCAGTCATGGAAGTGAAAATAAATATACAGCTACATTAAAAAATCTTATTTTATTTTATTTTTTGCTATTTTGGGTCAGTTTTCCAATCATTATTATAGGATAATTACAATTCACCTGGGGTGACTTGAAAATGAAGGGGGCATGGGGAGAGGGTGATAGGAAGGGATATTAGAGGGGGTGCTGGGAAGAAAGCCGAAAAGAGCAGCATGCTGCATGTACATCCCATTCTGGGGTGTTTTAATAAAGCTGTAATGTATTTAGCCAATTTAAATTGAAAGTTCAGCTGGGCTTTAAAGAAAAAATTGTAACCAAAAGAAATATCAATACTACCATTGCTGCCTCCTGTTACATTCCAGAACCTCAATGAACTATCATTCTGAACATTTGTTTGGAGTCAATGGAGTCAATGGTGTTGACTTTGCAAGGTAATACTCACTTTGCAAAGGACTTTTCTTAGTGAATGTGGTGAAAATTCACTTTGTTTGCACGTGGTTGGATGATGGAGGTCAGCATAGATTCACCTCATTCACTAAACTAAGGAAAAATTCCCTTGTGAAGTGAAAATTAAAGTAAACAGCCTATTTTCCTTTAGGTTATCAACCCCAATGATTCAAAAAGCAATAAAACTATTGGATCAGCATGACAGCCAGAAAAGTAAAAGTTTCAAGAGGAAGGTCGGTAATGAAAGCCTCTATACTGCCTCTTTTAATACTTAACTCCTATACTATTGCCATGATCGATTACCTCCACTACACTTAACCTGGTACCCAAGTATAAGCAATTATTGCTTCCTATTACTTATATCACCCCTAAAGTGACCCCTTAACTCTTAACCCTCAAAAGTTCATCCAACTAAAGTCTAACCCTAACCTTAACTCTACCATTTAAACTACCTTCTTAATGCCAGACCTTAACATTAACCTAAACTTATTGTACACTTATTCCTAAAATTTGGTAACCCTTTTGTATCATAGTTCTCTCCCTCTGCCTGGAGCCACTACACTATATTCTCACAATACTGTGCTAAAATATGGTAGTGCCGGTCTACTGGTACTGAAAGCTACAGATCCACTTCCATCTGGGCATATTGCAATCAAAGCTATCAATTTTAAATGTTTTAATTAAGGTACCAAAATGTATTTGCTTATACTTACTGTCATATTTTCCCATATATTATTTCTTGGGTAATGTGAATAAATAATATCTTTTTCTTCGAACCCTAAGTTGTACAAAAAAATGTCTATTACTGCAATTTAACACAAGCTGAGACTTTATTATTTTGAATATCTCTGTTTTTTCCTTTTCTTTCATTCATTCAACAAAGCACAAAGAATGTGTTTGTATTTTAGGTATGAAATCCTAGCTGCTTCTATTTATCTACCAACACAATCGAAAAGAGGTTTTAATTGTAATGTTACTGATGTAACTGTTTGTTGGCAATCAGCTCTTTCGGAACAGAGACCAAAATGATGCAGATGTGCTGATTGCCAACAAGTGGTTATTTAATTCAGGAGCTTTGAAATAACTACTAAATCTAGCTTGATCTTCTCTACAAGTACACCAAAGCCAACATTTGATTTTATCTTTCATAATATACCCTGGAAAAAAAACAATTTGTCAAAAATGTTGACAAAAAACTATATATAAAGTTCAAAGCAGGTACAAAAAACCCATTCAGTGACTATAGGTAGCCAAAACTTGATTTAGTAATCTCTCTACTAGCTATTGTCTCAGACACTCACCATTCTGTAAGTGTGCCTCTCCGTTTTGTTGTTCCTCTGTGGAATCAGGTTCACGGCTCATGTTAATATCTGAGAGAAGTCAAAGGGAAAAAAACTGATTTTAATAATGCATATAATTTATTTCTAAACAAAACCATGGTATTATAATAAAATGCATTCGACTTTCAAATTCAAGAGTACATATGATATTATCATATTCATCATGTAGGGAGTGGCGGAACCTTTAGAATTTCTTTAAATTTGTTTGAGTTTGTTCCCTTCTCTGCAGACTGCAGGCTCTCCAATGTTTGCTTCGGTGTAGAAAATAACACAGAGGAAACCTTTTTTTTTTCCTATAAAATTTGAATCTTGTCTTCTAAGCATCATCTGTTCCAAATAGTATTGGCAGTACCAATGACCTGTCATATTCTGACCAGTTAGTAAATACATATTGTTTTAAATACTATGAATACTAATAGCAGACCCTTAAAAATAGCTGTCAGTTATGAGAGCCCTTATTGCAATCAGCCAATGAAGAGTAGCTTTTAATGTAATACATAATACTCACTACATTCATGCAATGGGTTTTTAATATTGGCTGTCAATATTAAAAGGAACTCAATCTACCTTCCTTGCAAATTCACCCACTCACACTCAATTTTTCCCACAAACACATGATCCCCTATTTCCATCACAGCCTCCTTCACATCTACTTCCTCACCTTTACAACCTCCAAGATTTACCTAAACTTGGCAGCTCCAGATGAGACCTGTAGCTGCGTCTTCATTCAGGGCACAATTTCTCTTTCCCAGGTGAGACAGAAGTCAGTTGGAGAAAAGGAATATTTTATACAAATGACACTGACCCCCCTCCACCCCCTTCCTGGGAGCTCTTTAACCCTTAGCACACAGGTAAACCAAACAGATAAAGCAGAGAATTTGCATAGGCCTTAGGCAGTCAGTCACTGCAAATTTGAATAAGATAACAATGTGCTGCTTTCAGGGCATTTAAACTTTTTTTCCACATTCTAAAATGAAATAAAGTACAAGCAGAAACAAAGAGCCAGCCTTGTTAAAAGACATCAAACTATTACAAAATATGTAAAAGTCCAATGTATCCAATCAAAATCATACACACTTTACACGTGCACATGCACATTTCTAGTTAAAAATAAGTGCACAACTTTTTCTATCTCTTTACTCTGGTGCAATATTGGTCCTCTAATCTAACCCTTTGTCCCAACTTATGGCTTATTGTCTAGGTTTTATATATGAAAATTTATCTTAAAGGATATGATACTCATACACTTGATTTTTAAAATTTTTAGATGTTCTCAGGGAAAGATAAATAAGTCTAGTGTTAGGCACCATAGTTACATCATCATAATCATCGCCTGCCCTGGTGGTAGGGTGGGCGGGTGTAGTCTTGCTTGACCCCTCCGAAGAACCTACAATGTGGGACTGATTTAAGGCCCATCGGCTGTTTGGCATATTCTTGGAATATAGCCAAACATGTATTGCTATATGGGACTCTCCATGGTGTACCACATTGGCGCAGTTCCTGGTACCTACTGATAGACTTTCCATGGGTTTCTGTCTAAACTCCTTATCTTTAAAATATGCTATTGTCGCCATCTTTTTGTTTACTGATTGTGATTTCAGTGCCATTGTGCACTCGCTTTTGTTACATTATAATGTTTTTATTGTTCTTTAAAAACTGAATAAAAAGACTGAAACAGAAAAATAAGTGCACATAGGTCACTACTAAAACCTTAGAGATACAGTTGGGTCAACAATGTTTTGCTACAGTCATCTTCAGAACAAGTGTGTGCTACAGTGGTAGTCAACTTGCGAAACATAGGGTATCTCAATTGTGGTCCTTGACACCACCAAAAGTATGGTTGGAGTTATACTGTAGGTCATGGTGCTCAACCTGTGGCCCTCCAGCTGTTGCGGAACTAGAAAGTCCTATCATGAATCTGCCTTTGGGAATAATTCTTGTAACTGCCAGCAGAATGCAATGCTTCATAGGACTTGTAGTAGTGCAACAGCTGGAGGGAGCACAGGTTGAGCACCCATGCTGTAGTCAGAGACTGGAAACAGGTTAAATGAGAATGCTACAGATCACTGCCATTATAGACCCTTTATAAAATCTGCAACTCAAACAGGGATGTGCTGGACTGAGAACTAACTGGGAGATAGATAGATAGATAGATAGATAGATAGATAGATAGATAGATAGATAGATAGATAGATAGATAGATAGATAGATAGATAGATAGATAGATAGATAGATAGATAGATAGATAGATAGATAGATAGATAGATAGATAGATAGATAGATAGATAGATAGATGTTTCTCAACCTTTTTTCAGTCAAGGCACCCTTTAGAATAGTTTTTACATAAATCAGCAACATCCACACATGATTTATTCTCCCAAAGCAAATACATCTTCGCACACTGGTACTGACTGGTATTTTAGTGTTTTTCTTCTTTCTCAGCTCCCCAATCTCCCCCCCCCCCCCCCATCCACTCAGCTAATGTGACCCCGGCGCTGACGGAGAGGGGAAAACAAGGATGCTGTGCAGGGGCCTGACGTCCTCCTTATTAATCAATGACGTCATTGATTGTTAGGACACCGGCGGCTAGAAGGTTGTAATGGTGCACAATGAAAACCCGTGGCTTTGTGTAACTAAAAGGGAGGTTTGATCCACCCACTGACTTGCATACAATTTTTGGGCAATTTTATGGCATTTTGCCAAGGCACCCCTGAAGAAACCTGAAGGCACTCTGGTTGAAAAGGATGTGATAGATAGATAGATAGATAGATAGATAGATAGATAGATAGATAGATAGATAGATAGATAGATAGATAGATAGATAGATAGATAGATAGATAGATAGATAGATAGATAGATACTTGGGTTGATTTACTGGTGTGTTAAAAATCTGATGCAGCTGTGCATAGAAGCCAATCAGCTTCCGGGATTTTTGTTTTTTGTCAAAGCTTGTTTAAAACAACCTGAAGTTAGAAGCTTATTGTTTTATGTGATGTAGGTAAAGACAACACAAGCCATTACGGCATAGAAACCATGTTCATTGAATAATACCCAGCAAGAACAGGAAACTCAACACAGGAAGCATGTACAACAGAGATGCATCATAGAGTTGCATATAAACAAACATAACATTCATAACATCTCCCCCTTTTAGTGTTAATAAATGAGCATTGTGAAATTCAGATAAGACACAGAAATAAAACATTCCATAGGTTAGGTCTGAAAGGTGGTTTTGAACATCTACCACTAAGGGTAAAGACTGGCTATTGTACAGAGATTTCTTTAGCCCTCTCTGAAATTACTGGCATGCTCTGCATTTGACAGCTGTCAGGTATACTTGCTTGCTCAGAACTGTTATTACCATTGGTATGGGGCATCGCCTCTGTACATTTCTCACTGTCAATAGATAAGTGTGTCCTTGTGATACTGGGCGAGTTTGATCTATCAATGGGATATTGTGATTCAGGCTGCTCTGCCACTCCTAAATCCACTCGATTGCGGTGATAGAGAGTTCCTTTAATGTCCACAAGATAGGAGCGTGGTGCAACCTTTTGCAGACAAGTACCCATTCTCCAATGGCCTGTCCGAGTAGTGATTTTATACAGATTAGCTCCCCAATATTCAATTCCGGCAAATGTGTCATATCATGCCGTTGATACTTGTCTCTTAAGCCTTAACTTTTCTGTATAACCTTGTATGACAGAGGGTTCAAGAAGCCTATTTGTAAGGAGGTCTTTAATCTCCTTGACATCAGTCTTTGTGCCAGACTACTATCCATGCCTTATGTCTATGGAAATAGGCTTCTTTCACCTTGAACTGCAATTTCTTTACGCTAAGCCTCTGCTTCACCTGCCTACAATGATCCAGTAGCACTATCAACTTTTCAACATGGTCATGCTTAGCCTCCTCGTCTGTATTAACGCAGCCAACTATAAGAATGTCATCACCTATTGGCTCAGTTGGCCTATAGTTCTGACACTCAAAACTATTTTATCCCCCGATAAGTTTATCTCTCAGAGAGCCATAGTCACAGCCGGCAGCTTTTTCTCTTAGCCGTGCGACAAACTTTATTGATTCACAGTCTTCTTACTTGCAGCATATATATCTTTCATATATGACATTTTTAGAAGGCCTGAAGAAAGCTTCTAATGCATCCAGAATGGCTTTGGTGTCGCTCTTTTGCTCCTCTGTGAGGTTTAAGTTTGTTTGTAAACATGGAGGCGTTCACTGCCCATCACCCTCCTTAGTATGGCTGCTTGCACCACTGCAGGCTTCTGATTTACCCCACGGCTAGGGAGTAGTCCCCTAACTCAGCTCTGAAATTGTCCCAGTTACTGCTGATATCTCCACCCACCCTCATCACCTCAGGCAGGGGAATGCTGTTAGCTGCCATGATGCTGTTTTCCTTGCTTCAAATCCTCGACTTCCAGGACAGGACTGCAATTGCTAGAGGAGGTACAATCAATTCTAAGAACTCTCACATCAAGACTAGCAGGCCAGCAAGAAATGTACTACTGATGCCACGTTTCATGTAATGTAAGTAAAGGCAACACAAGCCATTACTGCACAGAGGCCATTTTTACTGAATAACACCCAGCAGGAATAGGAAACACAGCACAGGAAGCAAGTACAACAGAGATGCATCAAAGAGTTCCATATAAACAAACATAACATCCATAACACTTATTCCTTCTTCGTGTGCTATATTCCAGATACATTTGTCATCATTGAGGTTGTTACTTTATACTAGTGATCAACCGATATATATTTTTCATTGCCAATACCGATACTGATATTTTGGCCATTAAATATCCGTATCAGCCGATATTGCCCGATATTTTCGTACATTAAATTTTTTTTTTATTTTTTCATTTTTAGCACTTGACAGGTACTGTTGTGGAGGGATCTGGGGGTCTAAAAGACCCCAAACCCCTCCTCTGCACTTAAAAGCATTCAAAACACCAAGTTTGGCTGTTTTGAATGTTGTTATTTTTTTTATATCTGGCGCCAAGTACCTGGAAGTGATGTCATGACATCACTTCCGGGTTTCTACATGAAGACCCAATCAGAGCCGAATGCAGCTTTGATCAGGTGTTCTGCGGCCTGGGTCTCCTGGTGGGACGGTAGACTCGGGCGACCCGCGGAAGGCGGCAGGAGGGAGGTGGGGGGGACGTCCCCTCCCGCTCCTTGTAATGACAGCGGAGCGGCTTCTCAGCTGCATCGGTTGTTATTACAAGACAGCTGACCGTCGGCTATGGACGCCGGTACCGGGTTGATGCCTCTAGCTGCAGGCATCACTTCCGGTACAAGCAATTTCCCGAAATATCGGCTATATCGGTAACCTCAGGGGCCGATTCCGATATATCGGGGGAAGTGCATATTGGCCCCCCATATATCGGCTTTGCCGATAATCAGTCGATCCCTACTTTATACCCATTTAAGTAATAATAAAACCTTATTTGAATGAAAATAGACATTTATTGATGTATTAAAGAATACAGAGCTGCATTATTTTTGCCTTTACTGTATATCTACCTATAATTTAAGCTTTAACAAAAATAATATCATTGGTTTTGTTAATAAAAGCATCACCATTTCTGTACAAACTACAGAGATAACAGTTATTTTTAGTTTAAAAATGTTTTTGCTTGAGGTACCCAAATATATTCTTTTTGCCCTGGGGGCCACTATAGTATATGTTCTGCCTAAATCCAGAGCTATTTATCTAACCTGTATACATCCGTTTCTGGCATGGTATCATTAATCAAATGTTTTGTTTTGTCTTGGATAGAGTAGGGAAGCCGAGCTGTCCTAGTCAGAAGAGCGTAAAGAAAAATAGTGTGTAAAAATAAATAAATAAAACGAAAATGGCTATTTCAGGGCTCGATCTAGGTGAAGGTCATGTGTCAAGGTCAAAGGTCACTGCCGACAAGTGTCAGTGTCAGGCTCAGTTCACACTTGTGCGATGCGGGAACGCTGCGAATATGCAGCGTGTTCCCGCATCGCATCCGCACATCTGGCAGTTCACACTGCCATATGCAATACGCAGGGGTGTCAATAAAAAGTTAACGACACCCCCAGTTTGAAACACTGTGCGATCCGATTCTACTGCGGCTCAAAAAAAGCCTCATGTGCGTGTTTGGTGCGGATACAGTGCGAATTCAGCCATACAAAGTGTATGGCTGAACTTGCATCCGCATATCAGATCGCATGTAATTAGGAGCAGTGCGCTCCGAATTACATGCGATCGCCGCAAACGCGGAAGTGTGAACCGGCTCTCAGTGTGTTTAGGTAGAATAAAAAAAAAAAGTAGCAAATGCACACTATTGTTTATTTTCCCTACAAACAACAAATAACACTACATAGTACACACATTTTGTATCACTGCAAACATCAGGAGTAGTAGAATTCATTTCAAGGATTTGTTTGGTGATCATGGCAAGACATACAGTATACAGCTAAACTAAAAAATATATACATTTTTTTGACTATGTTAGGCCCATTTTTCTTTGATAAATAAACAAACCAAAAAAATCAGGAGATGGCTATTACTATTTAATACCAAATAAATATCCCAAAACAATTCTAAATGTTTTAGTCTCCAAAACAGAAAGTAAGGGGAATTCTTTCAGTAGGGACAGCTGTTTCACTCTTTCCATTGGAAGATTTGCCCTCACTTTCTGTTTGAGAGACAACTATAATATTTGGAATTTCCTAGTACTTTCTATCTTCCTGACAAAGATCAGCAGGACAAATAGAGAAGCCCTGTCACCAAAGTGGGCACACAGACCAATAAAAACCTGACAGGAGTTTTACCATTTCCCTATTCTATCCAAAACTAGTTTTGGCTTCAGATACACTTTAAGAATTTCAATTATGAAAAAAAAAAAACTGTTAACTTATACCTCCCAAGCATCCGGAAATGGGTGGAACTATCTCAGGATTGCATTCAAATCCCTCTGTCCAGCCTGAAGCCTGGAGCTCAGTGCCTGAAAAAGTGTCAGCAATGGGATCCACTAATCCCCTTGTTTTGATCTAGAGCTTCGATTCCCCTGCAGCTCTGCCGTCTCTCCTCCTTCCCCTCCCAAGTCCAGCTGGCTGCAGCTGCTGCGGGGCACAGGAGGATCGGGTTTAGGATGGAGAGCAAGTAAAAGTGGCGGTAAAAGTGCAGGGCAACTGTGGGGTTTTACTGCACTCCAACCTCACATGTGAACAAGAGCCCTAAGGACTCATTCAGACAGGTACTCTGACCGAGTAAATGAGTTGTTTCTTCATGTGGCTGGAGCTGCCTGTTACCCTATGGGGATGCAGGGGCTGTACAAACACAGCCACAGGTAATAATTTACCAGGTATACAGGTGTGGGTGAGTGGCCTTGAATGCACACTGTCTGTGTTGTGAGCCTAAACCTGTACCCACACGCCTGTCAAATTGGGACCCATAGGGTAACAGGAAGTTACAGTCACATGAACAAAACACTCATTCAAACAGCCAGAGTACCTGTCTGACGGAGTCCTTAGTATAAAATAGGCTTCCTGCACATAAATAAATGGCTTATTTACACTGTACTGGCCACAGTGTCCATTCAAATGAGCCCCAAGTCCTCATATAATTTTAGTATATTTTTTGCGAAAATATAATGTTGATATCTTCGGGGGGGGGGGGGGGGGGGTCAGGTTGTAAATTTTTTAACAGCAGCCCTGCTGAGAGGCAGAGAGAATTTTCGGCTGCCTGTCACAATAATATACAGGGACAGCACAAAGGGAACTTTCCTCTAGACTCTCTCTTTGCTCTGACATGATTATGCACAGCAGTAGGAGGAGGAGAAGGAGCCCAAGAGGGGGGACTTCCCCAGGCATTGACCTGTGCTGATCTGAGGTCTGTAAGTTTTGAGGTGGAGGATATCACTGTGACCTGGGTAGGGAGGGGGAGCCAGGTACCAAGGATTTATGCTGAGAGGAGGGATATGGAGGGGGTTGAGTATAGGGCAATTCGGGAAGGGAGATTACTTTTGGTAGAAGGTGGGGTTGGGATTTGTGGGGAGCATTTGTACTAGAAGAAAGATTTGGAGGAAGATGTGCTGGGAGTGGGGGTGCTACAAATGGGTGGACGATTTCTGTAGGGGGATTGGGGGGGAGTTATAATGAGAGGGCGATTGGGAGGAGGAGGATTTGTGCTGGATGGGATTTGGAGGGGGGCATATTGCTGGGAGGGGGGATTTGAGGGATAGGATTTGTGCTAGATGTGGAGAGAGAATAATGGGCTAGGGATTTGTGCTAGAAGGGAGGGGAGAAGTTTTCCTGGGAGGAGGAATTGGGGGGAATTGTGCTGGGAAGGGCTTAGGAGGAAGGAAGATTTGAGCTAGGAGGAAATTGGGGGTGTGTGAAGAGTTTGTCCTAGGGGGAGGGGAGGATTTGTTCTAGGAGGGGGGATTGGGGGAGGGTGGATTTGTACTGATAAGGAGATTGTGCATATATATATATACACTATATTCCACATTACACACTCCTGCACTATATACACTATATTGTACATTACACACTCCTGCACTATATACACTATATTGTATATTACAGACTTCTGCACTATATACACTATATTGTATATTACAGACTTCTGCACTATATACACTATATTGTATATTACACACTCCTGCACTATATACACTATATTGTACATTACACACTCCTGCACTATATACACTATATTGTATATTACAGACTTCTGCACTATATACACTATATTGTATATTACAGACTTCTGCACTATATACACTATATTGTATATTACACACTCCTGCACTATATACACTATATTGTACATTACACACTCCTGCACTATATACACTATATTGTATATTAAAGACTTCTGCACACTACACGCTATATTGTACATTACAGACTCCTGCACTATATACACTATATTGTATATTACAGATCCTGCACTATATACACTATATTGTATATTACAGACTTCTGCACTATATACACTATATTGTACATTACACGCTCCTGCACTATATACACTATATTGTATATTACAGATCCTGCACTATATACACTATATTGTACAATACAAACTCCTGCACTATATACGCTATATTGTACATTACAGACTCCTGCACTTCATTATATAAATACATCTGAAAAAAGTGTTTATTATCTCAACAGTTGCTGGTTGCTAAGCAGTCACGGAATATTTTAAGTTCTTCTTTAAGGTAGGCATTGAAAAAAAATATTAGCTCTTTGTCTATTTTCAGTGCACAAAATCATATGTAATGGAATAGGTATTTTTGAACGGATTGTGCTTAGGTTTATTTGAATTTTAAAGGGGTGCAAGGAAGCCCAGGTTTTGTTTACCCATGCACCTACAATGCTGTGATAGATTCACTTTAAAGGACCACTATCAATAGCATGTGATTGGATGATGCTGGATCACTTCCTGAGAAGTATCCCTATTCATCTGAAACTGGTATAGCCTATGATCACTTCTTGTCTCACATGAAAAACCTGTCATAGCAAGAGGCTGCCATGACAAGACAATGATATTAGACAAATGAATAATCACCTAGATTTAGTAACAGTAATTGGCAGTACTAGTACAAGTCATCTTATCATCCTTTTTCTTTTTCTTTTTTTCAAAGCTTAATAGATTTGTTGCAATTACAATTCTGCAGACTAAAGTATTTTTGGTGATGTGCCTGTTCATCAGTACTTCAACTACGTCTCTTGATCCTCAACTAGTTTTCTGTGGGTCTGAGGAACCTTTGAAGCTTAAGCCCACTCTATACACACCTAGGGCCTCAGCCCAGTATTGCCTAATGCCACAAGGGCTCAGACCCCCATCATACAGTTGGAACCAAATTAAGATCAAAGAAGCTCTTTATTCAATTTATTTACCACTGTTCAAAATTGTGTTTCGGCCACATCTTTAGTATGCCATCTATTTCTGGTTGCCAATCCTCAGAAAGAATGCCTTTGAACTGGAGAGAGTCCAGAGAAGTACAATAAAGCTAATAAGGGGGCTGGAGCACCTCAGTATAGAGGAACACCTATAAGTAATGAACCTATTCTCCCTGGAAAAGAGGCACATAAAGGAGATGTAAAGTCGGAAGTTTTTTTTTATCTTAATGCATTCTATGCATTAAGATTAAAAACCATCTGTGTGAAGCAGCCTCCCCAGCACTCCCTAATACTTACCTGAGCTCTACCTCTATCCAGCGATGTCCACGAGTCCCTCGGCCATCTCAATCCTGATTGGTTGAGACACAGCTGTGGCGCCATTGGCTCCCGCAGCTGTCAGAGTTACTTATCCAATCAGGAGAGAAAGGCACGAATGGCAGATCCGTGTCTGTCCGTTATTAAAAAAAAAAACAAAATGAGACTTTACAATCTCTTTGAGAAGGGATATAAAAGCAAAATACAAATCTTTATATGGTGACTACAGTATTTAACCCAAGGTATCTAAAGAAGACACATGGCCACACAATGAAGTTGGACAAGAAGTAGTTTAATTGTAAAGTTGAGTTCCAGTTGTTATTAGGTTTATTCAAAGTCAGCAGCTACAAAAAGTGTAGGTGCTGACTTTTAATAAACACATACTCACCTGTCCCACGATCCAGCGATGCAGCCTCGCTTCTCACTTTTGCCTCTCCCCGGTGCCGGCATCACAAGTGTGGGCACTCGGCTGTGACAGCTTGTGGCTTCATAGCCAGGTGGGCACTGCGCATGTGCGTGTCGCGCTGCACTTCCTCAATGGCCAGGCAATCTTCTGGGACCTGTGACGTGTCCCAGAAGATTGCGGGGAGGGAGGGGGGAGAGGAGAACTTCCGCTCAAGCCGCCTAGGTGGCCCGAGCGAAAGTTTGGAGCGGCTACCTGTCAAATGTAGGTATCCCTTCCCCCCCCCCCAAAATATATTACATGCCAAATCTTGCATGTAAGGGGGTGAGGAGTGCTTAAAGTTAAAGTTCCACTTTTGGGTGGAACTCCGTTTTAAACTGTGTAAGGGGTTCTTTACTGTTAGAGCGATAAGGATGTGGAACTCCCTTCCACAGTTGGTGTATCAGCGAGGAGTGGATACATTTAAAAAAAGTTGAGATGTATTTCTTAGCGAGCGTAATGTACAGGGCTATGGAAAATGGTAGTGACAAACATGCACACGTTCTAGTTAAAATGGATGGACTGGAGTCTTTATTAAACCTTACCAACTATGTAACTATGTAATTTCTAGTCCCACGGCTCATTCATTCACATATTATGATGTCAATGCTACAAATTAATATTAGAATGATATATGTGGAAATTATTTATAATTCTGTACAGTATTTGTTAACATGCAACCAAAATCAGGTTATGTCTGTTATGCCTAAATTGCCTGTAGAGCCACTGCCAACGCAGTGATGTTCTTATATGTTTGTATTTATATCTTGTTATTTCTATCCCATTATGTTCACCTGAAGTCTAAGGCTCGGCTCACACTGGGGCGGCTTCAAAGTCGCCCGACTTTGAAGCCACCCAGCACAGTGCGACTTCAGGATACCTTGCAAACGACTTCTTTAACCACTTGCCGACCTGCCCCTGTAGTTATACTGCAGCAGGTCGGCTCTGTTACGCAAAACGACCTACATATATGTCGCTTCGTGTAGCAGTTAGTTTTGGGCGCGTGTTAGAGGGGAAGCCAATCAGCGGGTCCACCGGCCGCAGTGTCTGCCGGGCACCCACAATCACTCCCCATGGAGACAGAACAGCGGTCTGTTGATGTAAACACGGCAGACCGCTGTTCTGTCAGTGATGAACACAGGGATCCTGTGTTCCTCATATTTACGAACACAGGTCTCTGTGTTTATCCAGTGGGCCCATCCCCCACACAGTTAGAGAGCATCCCCTAGGCACACATTTTTTTTTCAAATATCACTTTAATATTCACTTCAACAATCTGGTATATTGAAATAAACCAAGTGGTACATGCAGAGATTCATACGTTACACAATTATGCATAACGAAATATCTAATTTCCAACAATAGAACAGTTATTATCCTACTCTTTCACCACTCTTAACCTTTCTATCCACAGTTTTAACCCTTTGATTGCCCCTGGTGTTAACCCCTTCCCTGCCAGTGTCATTAGTACAGTAACAGTGCATATTTTTTAGCACTGATTACTGTAGTAATGCCACTGGTCCCCCCAAAAGTGTCAAAAGTGTCAGTTAGGTGTCCGATCTGTCTGCCGCAATATCGGAGTCCCGATAAATATTGCTGATCACCACCATTACTAGTAAAATAAATAAATAAATAAAAATGACATAAATCTTTCCCCTAGTTTGTAGACTAGATAACTTTTTCCCAAACCAATCAATATACACTTATTGGGATTTTTTTTTACCAAAAATATGTAGCAGAATACATGTCCTGCCACTGGACACTGAGCGCTGACCACTGAGCGCTGAGCGCTGACCACTGAGGCTGTGAGGCTGCCCAGAGTCACCGGAGCAGAGACTGAACACTGTCAGCAAGGCTGGGGTAAGTGCACTGGTCTTGCGGGGGGGGGAGGGGGACACGCTTACGCTGGTCACTCTGCCTTGAAAGGGGGCATGCTGACATCTCTGCATTGAAATTTGACCGCTACCAGGAATTCATCTGTGGAAATCGGTGCATTCAGGGATTCCAAAGCTTCTTACAGGATTGATGGTAGTCCAGAAGCCGTAAGATATTCATGTATTTGTCGCTGCTTACTTTGCTGCTGGGAGAGAGTTAAAGGAGTAGAAAGTTTATATAGAGCAGAATAATGCTAATGGAATGCCATGGCAATGGCCCTCGAAGTATGGTAAAGCTTTCTTGCACCAGAATGGATAAAAGGAAAATAACTTTAAAGAAAGAGCTCCCAAAGAGAAAGAGCCAGGAGTTGGCCTTGCTTTTTGCCATGTTTGTAATAGGCATGGTGGACATAACTGGGCTTTAGTGTTGTGTAAAAGCATAGAGGACAATTTTTCTCTCTAACCGAAGTTTCACAGCCACCGACTGAGCTAATGATTTTTTGTGTAAGCCTTGCAAACTGGAAATTTGCTTACGCTGGTCACTCTGCATTGAAAGGGGGCATGCTGGCATCTCTGCATTGAAAGGGGGCACAATGGCATCTCTGCATTGAAAGGGGGCATGCTTGTATCTCTGCATTGAAAGGGGGCATGCTGGCATCTCTGCATTGAAAGGGGGCATGCTGGCATCTCTGCATTGAAGGGGGGCATGCTGGCATCTCTGCATTGAAAGGGGGCATGCTGGCATCTCTGCATTGAAAGAGGGCATGCTGGCATCTCTGCATCGAAAGGGGGCATGCTGGTATCTCTGCATTGAAAGGGGGCATGCTGATAGCGCTGCATTGAAAGGGGGCATGCTGGCATCTCTGCATTGAAAGGGGGCATTTCTGCATTGAAAGAGGGCATGTTGTCATCTCTGCATTGAAAGGGGGCATGCTGGTATCTCTGCATTGAAAGGGGGCATGCTGGCATCTCTGCATTGAAAGGGGGGCACGCTATACCCTAATTACTGAAGGCCCCTTTCACACTTTTGTGACCTCAAAGTCACGCAATTTTTTACAGCGTTTCTTGCCGCAAAGCAATGCCTATTACATTTTTCTGTTTGCGCCCCCCCCCCCCAAAATGAAATTTTGAGCACCAGCCGCCACTGTCCAGGAGGGCAGGTCACCAACAACCACCAGGTGTGTCTCTCTCTGTGTGCTGTGTTCTAGATCTGAACTTCAACCATGGATCAAGTTCAGGACTGCTAGAACAGTTGGAGTTCAGTTTTTTTCTTCTGTTTTTATAAACTCTTTCATAATATCTCTTCTTATCCTCCTCTTATTTCATGCTTGCAATGCATACCTAAGTCTCAACATTAGTGAGTAAAAAAAAGGTGTAAGGTTGATGATCTCTTACAAAAGCCAATCCTGCCATTCTGAATGTAAGCACAGTGGGCAGGATGGATTTTTTTTTTGCTCTTGTGTTATCTATTTTATGACAAAGATTGGCTCTGAGAAAAAAAGAACAGGCTCTCTCTCCCCATGTGTGTGCTATCTGCACATTCACAAAACAGTGGGAACATTCTGAGATTTACCCTTAGCTGTATAGACTGCTGTGGTACTACATTTGAATGCTGCCCTGAAGGTTTTTAATCCCTATTTAAATTTATGCTGCTAGTCTGCCACATTGTAGTCCTGCTGAGGACTCTGCGGTGTCTGCAAAGTACCACTTCTCTTGTCCTGTATGCCTGTTTAACAAAAAATCAGTGTGTGCTTTGCTGCTTGCTTCCACAAGATGGTGCCCTTTGCATCTGCCTAGTAAAGATCCCAAATTGCTACATGTGAAAAGTCAGGGCCTAACATGCTAACACAACAGCCCCGGCCTCAATGTATTTTATAGGTACAAGGAAGCTCAGGTTTTGTTTAACCATGTCTCTTAGACCCTCCCACTCTAATGTTTTGCCACACCCATTTTTTTGTGGCGACATGCGTAGCGTGCCGCAAGTCACTTCCTCCCTGTCATTTCCCCCATTCTCAGAAGGACGGAAGTTGTGAGGTATGTTCTGTATGTATGAACAATGTACAGTGCCGCTTCTCTTGTCTGGTATGCCAGATTAACAAAAAAATCAGTGAGTGCTTCCTTCCACAAGATGGTGCCCCTTGCACCTGCCCAGTAAGATTGTCTATTACAGTGCACCACCATGTGGGCAGTCCAATGGCTGAGGGCACTGTACACTGTGTTCTGGTGAGGGGGGGACACAATAGCACAGCTGGGGAGATCGCTGTACTAACACAGCGAGTTTTAGTACAGTGATCTGTCAGTTTTTTTCCTTCAGCCAGTACCCAGCTTTAGGCTGGACAATAGCTAGCCAAACTGGGCAATGTTCATAAGAACTGGAAGAAGGCAAAACTGAAATCGGGCTCAATTTTCAAGAGGATCTGAGAAAATAGAATTAAGAATGTGATTGCTTACTATGAGCAACACATAGTTTTTTCCCTTTTCCAGGTTTATTTAATTTGGCGCAATTTGTTTTTTTTTTAAAAAGACTTTTACTTAGTACCTACTGCTGAACCCCCCCAGAACAAAAATGCATCTACGGCCCTGTTCTGGGGGAATCAAGAATGGTGAAAGATCTGGGAGTCTTGGTAGAAGATAGACTAAAGGCCCGTACACACGTGCAGATTGTCGGCCGAAAAGATTCGGCCGACGACTGATCGGCCGATTTTCGGCTTGTTAGTATGATGCTTCCGACAGCCGACAGCGCACTTTCGGCCGAACAGAATCTGTCGTGCAAGCATTAAAATTTTTGTATGCCGACACCAGAACGGCCGATTGTTCGCCAGTCAGTACAGATTTCGGCCGACAGACAGCAGATTTGCAAGACTGGGCATGCTCAGAAAAGAAAAAACACAGGGAAAGTTAACCATCACATGACATCACTTCTGCAGTCGGCTGTTGTTGGCGGACAAAATTCGTGTGCAGTCTTTTGCATTTTTCAGCAGACACGACAGCCCGGGGACAAAAGACGGCCGATCGTTCGGCCGACAATCTGCATGTGTGTACGGGGCTTCAGCAATAGCATGCAATGTCAAACTGCAGCTGCCAAAGCAGGCAGAATATTAGCAGGCATAAGGAAGGGGATATATACCAGAGATAAAACTATAATCCTACCACTTTATAAAACACTGGTCTGTCCACATCTGGAGTACTCTGTCCAGTTTTGGTCACCGATCCTCAGAAAGGATGTGCTGGAACTGGAAAGAGTCCAAAGAAGGGCAACTAAGCTAGTTAGGGGAATGGAGGACCTAAATTATGAGGAGCGTTTACAAGCACTTGATTTATTCTCACTAGAAAAAAGACGCCTGAGAGGGGACATGATAGCCATTTACAAATACCTCAACGGTGATCTCAGCTAACATAGGACATAAAGGTTAGAGGTATAAAAAAATATGCTGCATGCCTATAAAAGCAGAATTTATCTGCCTGTATGCAAACGTGACATTTACAAAGAAAAAATATAAATTTGCAGGGGGTCAGCACTATGTAATGCAAAGTTCAGGGGTCAGGAGTAAGTAATGCAGAGCTCAGGGGTCAAGAGTAAGTGACACAGAGTTCAGGGGTCAGTAGTAAGTGATGCAGAATTTAGGGGTCAGGAGTAAGTGACACAGAGTTCAGGGGTCAGTAGTAGGTGATGCAGAATTTAGGGGTCAGTAGTAAGTGATGCAAAGTTCAGGGGGCAGGTGTATGTGATGTAGAGTTCAGGGGTCAGTGGTAAGTGACAGAGAGTCCAGGGGCTATGAGTAAGTGACACAGAATTTAGGGGTCAGTAGTAAGTGACACAGAGTTTAGGGGTCAGTAGTAAGTGACACAGAGGTCAGTGGTAACTGGTGTAGAGTTCAGGGGTAAGCTATGCACAGTTTAGACGTCAGTAGTAAATGACACAGCATTCAGATGTCAGTAGTAAATAACACAGAGATAAGGGATCAGGAGTAAGTTATGCAGAGTTCAGGGGCCAGGAATATATGAGGCAGATTTCAGTGGTCAGTAGTAAGGTATGCAGACTTCAGAAGACATTAGTAATTTAGAGGTCAGTAGCAAGTGATGCAGAGGTCAGTAATGAGTGGTGCAGATTTTAGGGTTTAGTAAAGACTCAGAGGTCAGGGTTCAGTAATGACTCAGAGGTCAGGGGTCATTAGTAAGGGATGCGGAGTTCAGGGATCACTAGTAAGTTACACAAAGGTCAGGGGTCAGTATTAAGTGACAAAGAGTTCAAGGGTCAGTAGTGACACAGGGTTCAGGGGTCAGTAATGACTCAGAGATCAGTAGTAAGTGACATAGAGTTCAGAAGTCAGTAGTATGTAAAGCAGTTTAGGGGTCAATAGTAAGTGACACAAAGGCCAGGGGTCAGTGGAAAGTGACATAGAGTTCAGAGTTCAGTAATGGCTCAGGGGTCAGTGGTACGGGATGCAGAGCTCTGGGGTCAGTGGTAAGTGATGCAGAGTTCAGTTGTCAGTAGTAAGTGATGCAGAGGTCAGTAGTAAATGACACAGATTTCAGGAGCCAGCAGTAAGTGACTCAGAGTTCAGAGGTCAGTAGTGATGTAGAGGTCAGTGATAAACAACAAAGCTTTCAGAGGTCAGTAGTAAATGATACAGAGCTCAGGGGTTAGTAGTAAGTGGTGCAGATTTCAGAGGTCAATAGTAAGCAAAACAAAGTTAAGGGATCAGGAGTAAGTAATGCAGAGTTCAAGGGTCAGGAGTAAGTAGTGTAAAGTTCAGGGGTCAGGAGTAAGTAATGCAGGGTTCAGAGGTCAGAAGTAAGTGATGCAGAGTTCAGGGGTCAGTAGTGACCCTGAGGTCAGGGGAAAATAATGACCTAGAGGTCAGGGGTCATTAGTAAGGGATGCAGAGTTCAGGGATCAATAGTAAGTCAGTAGTACTTACTACCGTCCTCTGAATGCTATGCCATTTACCATTGACCTTTGTCAGTAGTAAGTGGCAAAGAGTTCAGGGATCAGTAGTAAGTGACACAGTTCAGGTATCAGTAGTAAGTGACACAGAGGTCAGTATAAAGTGACACAGAGGTCAGGGGTCAGTAGAAAGTGACATAGAGTTCAGAGTTCAGTAATGACTCAGAAGTCAGTAGTAAGGGATGCAGAGTTAATGGGTCAGTAGTAGGTGATTCAGAGTTCAGGTGTCAGTAGAAGGTGATGCAGGGTTCAGAGGTCAGTAATGGCTCAGGGGTCAGTAGTAACGGATGCAGAGTTAATGGGTCAGTAGTAGGTGATTCAGAGCTCAGGTGTCAGTAGAAGGTGATGCAGGGTTCAGAGGTCAGTAATGGCTCAGGGGTCAGTAGTAATGGATGCAGAGTTAATGGGTCAGTAGTAGGTGATTCAGAGCTCAGGTTTCAGTAGAAGGTGATGCAGGGTTCAGTGATCAGTAAGGACTCAGACGTGAGTAATAAATGATGCAGAGGTCAGAGGTCAGTAGTAAATGATGCAGAGTTCAGAGCTCAGTAGCAGGGGCAGACTGGCAACTTTCAGCCCAAGGGGCAAGTACAAACCAGAGGCCCATGGTGCAGCGCCTTGGCCCCACTTCCACTCTCCCTCTTCCTGTCCTCCTCCTGACCCTCATTCCAGGCTGAAGCTCCGCTCCCAGTGCTTTCTACTCACCGGCTGAATCATGGTTCCAGACCTGGTCAGCAGGGGGCAGTTGGGGGGAGCTGGGAAGATTTGATTGGGGCTGGCTGGGGGGAGAGAGTCTCCAGTGGGGCAATAAACCAGCCTCTGCTCAGAAACAGCACCATCCATGTTGGGGGGGGCGGCGCTCTGTCCTTGTCTTCAACCCACACTCAGTAGGTTAGTGGCAGGGACTTTTTACTTCTCTTCTCCTTCTCTGCCCCCTGGCCCAGTCCTTCCCGGTTAGTAGTAAGTGATCCAGAGGTCAGGGGTCAGTAGTAAATCATAAGGTGAACCAACAACTTATGTAGGGCCCTGTCCCCTTCAAAATATGCCTCCAGAGATACTGTGCTGAACATGCCCGATTTAACGCTGTCTCACTGGAGCTAAAGTAGGACCATTGCCCCTAACAACTAGATGCCACGTAGCATCCTACTAGAAAAATAAAACTGAAAGTTGAGTGTTTTCTATGGACACTTCTACTTTTGGCTCAGTTTATCAAATAAATACATCCCTTTTTTGTCAGTTTTATCAAATGATGCTAAAAGTAATTACATAGTCACATGAAATGTTTGGTCTTCTTTATCTTTGAATATGTCATTTTGTCACCTTTACATCTGTCCATGCAGTTTAAACTGCAAAGCATATGCAGAGCTATTACGGTGAGAATTGGAGTGGAGCCAAGCTTTTCAGACATACCTTTCTTAGTCAAACAGAATTATATGTTTGTCTAAAAGCTGGACGGTGAATAGGCCAACAGTATGTAACACCTGGATGTCACACAAGGCATCTGCCCTTTACATGCTAATGCACTACAGTAAATGTGCAATATGTACATATAGAGACGACATACAATATATCTTACAGCAGACATATAGTATATCGTACAGACATACTCATCTATTCTCTATGGCTGAGATTCAAGTAGCTAAAGAGCAAAGCTATATAATATAAGCCCTTTTGTGCATTGGGCATCAAAAAGCACCACTTTAAGGGTCCATGCACACTAGAGGCATTAAAAATGCCAGAACCTCTGGCAGAAAAAGCATCATAAAAAATGCTTATCGTGGCTCATATTGCAAGAGTTTATGAGCATTTTTATGAACATTTGTTTTTACAAGCATTTTTGTCCAAAACATTCCCCTCTGCTCATTTATCACTATAGTCAATGTACAACCGTAGCCAAAAGTTTTGAGAATGACACAAATATTATTTTTCACAATTTTTTCAAAGTCTGCTGCTTCAGTGTTTTTAGATCTTTTTCTCAGATGTTACTATGGTTTACTGAAGTATAATTACAAGCATTTCATAAGTGTTTTTTGATATAAAATATTTGCAGTGTTACCCCTTCTTTTTCAAGACCTCTGCAATTTGCCTTGGCATGCTGTCAATCAGCTTCTGGTCTACATCCTGACTGATGGCATCCCATTCTTGCATAATCAATGCTTGAAGTTTGTCAGAATTTGTGGTGGGTTTTCTGTTCAAACTCCTCTTGAGGATTGACCACAAGTTCTCAATGGGATTAAGGTCTAGGGAGCTTCCTGGCCATGGACCCAAGCCCCAAGCCACTTAGTTATCACCTTTGCCTTATGCCAAGGTGCTCCATCATGCTGGAAAAGGCATTGTTCATCCCCAAACTGTTCTTGGATGGTTAGGAGAAGTTGGAGTCAGAGGATGTTTTTGTACCATTACTTATTCATGGCTGTGTTTAAAACTGTCACTCAGCAGCTCCCACAGTCTCACAGCACAACAACCAGGCAGTTAGTATATATATTTTGAGTTTATGTTCATTGACTTTTTATGGGGTGTAGGCAAGCATTAGAATACAGTACACCAAACATTTAGAGCACTCTCTCCCTCTTTTGCCTACTCTCTTCAGGGGTATCTACCCCCTTTCTACAGAAACTACTGGCTCAACTCTTCTGGGATCTCCAGGGCCACATTTATTTATTTCAGGCCCTTATATACCGCCATCAATTTACACAGTGCTTTACATATACAGTGTCTTGAAAAAGTATTCCTACCCCTTGACGTTATCCACATTTTGTCATGTTACAGCCAAAACTGTAGATGTGTTTTATTGGGATTTTATGTGATAGACCAACACAAAGTGGCACATACCATGGCACACATAGTGGCACACACTTTTTCCTCCTAAAAATGGAGGAAAAAGTAGCAGTGCTTGTTATACGCCGATATAAAAAAAAATGTCCAGAAAGCAGCGCCGAGAGGTAGAAGGGGGCGGGCGGCGCCGAGGAGAAGGAAGGACGCGCTGTCATCGGAAGTCCCGCCTCCTATGCCGACGTCAATCATAGGCGCCGGGACTTCCGATGACAGCGCGTCCTTCCTTCTCCTCGGCACCGCCCGCCCCCTTCTACTTCTTGGCGCTGCTTTCTGGACATTTTTAAAAGTCATTTGTATAGTGGCACTGGCGCTGGCGAGGCTGCAATTGTGGGCACTGGCGCTGGCGAGGCTGCAATTATGGGCACTGGCGAGGCTGCATGTATGGGCAGTGGCGCTGGGGAGGCTGCAATTATGGGCACTGGCGCTGGCGAGGCTGAAATTATGGGCACTGGCGCTGGTGAGGTTGCAATTATGGGCACTGGCGCTGGCGAGGCTGTATGTATGGGCACTGCGCTGGCGAGGCTGCATGTATGGGCACTGGTGCTGGCGAGGCTGCATGTATGGGCACTGACGCTGGCGAGGCTGCATGTATGGGCACTGGCGCTGGCGAGGCTGCATGTATGGGCACTGGCAAGGCTGCATGTATGGGTACTGCACTCGTGGCTGCATGTATGGGCACTGCACTGGCGAGGCTGCATTTAAGGACACTGCGCTGATGAGGCTGCATTCGTGGGCACTGGTAAGACTACATTTAATTTAAATGGTCTGAGTTCAAAGCTGTTTATTTTAAATTTCAGCTTTTTTCAGGAAATTTCTGCCCTAAAATTTAGCTGCGTGTTATACGCCGGCGCGTGTTATACGTCGATAATACAGTAATTGTGAAGTAGAAGGAAAATGATAAATGGTTTTCAAAAGTTTTTAAAAAAAAATATCTGAAAAGTGTGGCGTGTGTAGCCTGGTCGCACGGCTGGTGTTGTTTAAACTGTTGTTTGTTATTAAAGTTCTACAAAGACAGTGACTTTGAATTATAGGAGATATAGTGTCAGGTGGAGCCAGGACCATAGACTGCTATGTAAGGAGACTTCTCTCAGGGAGCAATGTGACTCACAGAGCCTGCTGGGGGTGTCTTTATAAAGGGGGACGGGATCCAATTTCGCTCTCTTGCCTCGAGGAAAGCGCACTGTAAAGAAGGAGAAGAGCTGCTGTGGTTCGCAGAGAAGCAGGCCGGAGGCCTAGTGGCGGACACCTGAGGTGAGGCGAGCGGTGTCTGTGTGTGCGCAGAGGAGACTCGGTAGTTTGACCAAGCGGAAGGTCGTTTGACAGGCCGAGGGAGTCGCTGAGCAGAGCGCGGCCTTGTTGCAGCGGAAAGCGGAGTTCTCGGATTGGGTGAGAGACATCCAGTATCTACGTCTACATCAATCACAGACCTAGACTGAGTCAGGGCAGGACTGCCAAACTGTTTGAAAAAGAAGACCATACTGAGTTATAGAGATACCTCTAGACACTGCAGTTTCATATAGTGCGAGGTGGGTGAATTAGGCCTTAAGCCCTCTGTCCAGTCCTAGGTTGTTAGCCTGTAAAGAAGCATCCAGAACTATTTTACATTCATCTCTGTGGATTAAAATTATTGACTACTTTGGGGATTACAGTTCATCATCGCCTTTATTTGGATTACAATTACTTTCCTTGGATTCATTGAGGATTCCTTGCCGGTGAAGACTAGTGATGCCTCACTCTCCATTAGACTTTGGAAATCCAATATAAAGGGGGCCCCCGTTAGTACACAGAGTGCACTCTGATAAATGAGCTAGTATTCTTATACTATGCAGAAAGGTGTATACATTAAGCATTAAAGCATATAGCTCTAAACTATGACACACTAGCAGCGCTATATAGTCCACAGAACGAACTTCAAATAAATATATGCAAGGGAGAAAAAGTTCATGCATAAAGTCCCAAAGACATCTAAATATATCCAAAATATATTATACACAGTAAACGTATAAATGTTGTGACAGTGGAAAAAACCACAATAATATCCAAATAAAGTTGAACAGTGAACAAATGGCCCCATAAAATTCAACCTATATGTGAATCAAACAAATAATGCATGAAAAATAAAGTCCATTATAAGTAAAGTGATGATAACAAAAGTATAAGTGGAGAGTCCAATAATAAATCTTTCAAGTGATTGTGGTGTTCCCTCCACCTGGTGAAATGCCTCCTTACCCGGCGGAGAAGAAGGTAAGTGCCTGATTGAAACAATTCCTGTGAAAGTGATGTCGATATCCTAATATCCACCTACCACACGTGCACGGTCACACAGGTGATAAAATTGATGCAAGCCTCTTACCAGATAATAGAGAAAAGACAGCCTCTAAATTGGTAGATGACGTTGTAGGCACTCTATTTATCCCTTTATGATGTGAATGGATGGCTCACACTTGTTCCCATTACTCAAACAAAGGTAGCCTCTTGGTCCCTTAAGGTGAGCATAAATGCTTCCCACAATATTCCAGTATACATATAAGGCATAAAGAGGACTAATAGTGCATTACCTTTGGTGTGGTTTTATTGAAAAACAAGATTGCACTTACAATTCGTTGAGTATTTGCGAGCAGGAAATGATTTGAATTACAGGCAGAGGATCTCTATTTCGCCTCGGGTCCGGCTGCAGCACGGACTCAGAGTGACGCAATGACGGCACGCCTCCCTACTGACGCGTTTCCTCCAATAGGGCTTCGACTGAGATGGGAGATAGGTGCGTGCCATCATTTCCGCCTTTTTATACAGGTTAGAAGTATCCTCCTTCTTCCGGTGTCTGCAGAGGATGTTCCGAGACCGGAAGTATCCTTTCTATTGACAATTCACTTCGTATTATGGAAAAATCACTTTTACCACTACCGATTTGCGACTTTAGTGTTATTCGCAGGATCAGTGATATATGAAGGTGATTGATATTGCAGTATTTAAATGTGCTATGTTCATATAAACCAATAGGTTTAGAATTTTGGTGAACATGACACCGGAAGGGGGATTCTTTACTACTTCCTGTTTACAATACACTAAACCTTCTACATATTTTGCTGATTTTTGATTTCTTTCGCTCAAACTTTGACAATCTTTTACATATTAACAATATATTTTTGTCACACATAACATATTTATCTAAAATGCATAAAAATTTGTAAATTAAAGGTTAAAAATAAAATTTAATTTTCCATGATTATCCTAACGGACTAAAAATGTTATTATGTGATCATTAAAAAGGTTAAAACTTCTTATTAAAAATGTATTAAAAATATTTTTAAAATATTGTTAAAATTGCATAAAATTATGTAGGGGTAGGTATTAATATATCAGGATTCTGGGAAATATATTATTAGCTGTTGTTGATGTGGGAATTAATGTCCCATTCAATATTGTGTCCTCTAGGTTGAAAACACTTTAATTCGAAAATCCAGATGGTTTCTCTTCTAGAGATGGTTCTTTTTAAATTACTCCCCCTCCAATGTGGAGTATATTTCTCTATAACGATAATTTTCATTTTTTTAGGATTTTTATGGTGGCATTTGGCATAGTGTTGAGGTACACTATGTCCTGGAAAGGCTTTGTAGATATTCGTCAAGTGTTCTCCTATCCATACACTGGCTGTACATATGGTTCTTCCTACGTATTGTTTGTTACACTCACACTGTAACAAATAGATGACTCCTTTAGTATGACAGGATATGAACTCTTTGATAGGATATTCTTTGCCGGTAACAATAGACGAAAATTTCTTTGTTCTCACCGTGTTGGCTTCTTTGCAAATCCTACAGTTACCACATGGGTAAAACCCTTTCATGTCTGGAAAGATTCTCGTTATTGTCGGTTTTTCGACTGGATTTTGGGCTACTAAGTTTTTAATATTGGCCGCTTTTTTAAAGATGATTTTCGGTTGCTCGGGTATTACAGGTACCTTGTCACTCTGTAGCACCCCCCAATATTTACGAAATACATGATTGAGCCATTTGTAGCTAGTAGAAAATTGTGTGACAAAAGCAAATTCAGAGTAAGACCGAGTCTTTTCTGGATTCTTTTTCTTAACTGGTTCTGTCAACGCAGATTGCTTAATGAGGCTAATTTTTTGTATTTCCTGATCCAACTCCTGTGGATCGTACCCTTTTTCCACAAATCTTTCTTTTAATATCAGTGCTTGTTCCTGGAAATCATTGTTTTCTGTACAATTTCTTCTTACTCTTCTAAATTGTCCTTTAGGAACTGAATTCAGCCATGTGGGATGGTGGCAGCTGTCTAGGGCAATGAAGCCGTTTTTGTCTGTCGGTTTAAAATAAGAACGGGTAGCAAAACTTGTGCCTTTTCTAAAAATGGTTAGATCTAAAAAGTTGATAGAACTCTTGCTGTATTGATATGAGAATCTGATTCCCCAACTATTACAGTTGACGTTTTCCATGAACTTTTCAAGGGATTCTTCATCCCCCTGCCAGACCAGTAACGTGTCATCAATATATCTTCTCCATATCACTAGTTCTTTCATTTTGTTAGAAAAAATATTGCGATCTTCCCATAAGGCCATAAATAAGTTGGCTAAGGTTGGAGCAAACTTAGCCCCCATTGCAACGCCCGTTCTTTGAAGGTAAAGTTTCTGATTATAATAAAAATAGTTGTGCTCCATCCCGAAGACAAGTAAGTCAAGAATAAATCTTTTTTGATTAAAAGGAATTTCATGATTGGCATCTAAAAACATACTCACCGCTTCGTATCCCATGTCATGCGGTATCACAGTATAGAGGGAAGTTACATCTGCTGTAACTAGCAGTACTTCCCCTGGTTTTTCTAATTCTGTTATTTCTTTGATACACTGGGATGTGTCTTTCAAGTACGCGGGAGTTTCCTGTACAAATGGCTGTAAAAAATAGTCCACATATTTACCAATTCTTGAAGTGACTGCGGCGATCCCACTCACTATAGGTCTTCCCGGAGGTTGGGTTAAGCTTTTGTGAATTTTTGGGAGGTAATAAATAGTGGGGATTCTTGGACACAGGAGGACCAAAAATTCTCTCTCCTTCTTTAAAATACCTTTATTGTGACCTTCTTCAACGAGTTTTTGGAGTTTCTTTTTGAATTTCGCGGTGGGATCTTTTTTTAATACTTCGTAAGTTTGGTTGTCGGATAAAAGGTTGTCCATTTCTTTTAGATAATCATTCTTGTGCAAAAGAACGATTCCTCCCCCTTTATCCGCTGGCCTGACTATAAGCTCTTTGTTTTCACACAACTCCTTTATGCCTTTGTTCAAATCCGTTTGTGATTTATTCTCCACCTGTTTTGCTTCTAATTCCTTAAATACCAGGTCTCTAAAAATAGTCACTTGTTGACTATGTAAGCCTGGGGGGTTGAATAAAGAAGCATTCCTTAATCCTGAGGGAATTGAAGAGGATGGCTGGTATGAAACGTAATTTCTTTCGCCAGCTTTTGACAAAAAATGTCTCTTCACATTCAATTTCCTCACAAACTTGTGGATATCCACAAAGGTTTCGAATTTGTTTAGGGCTTTTTTGGGGGGCGTATTTTAGCCCTTTGCTTAAAGTGTGTTGTTCAGACTTAGTTAGTTCGATGCCACTCAAATTGAATATTCCCTGTATATTTTTATCGCTTTTACTCCGTTTGGAGCCACCTCTATTTCCTCTTTTATTTATTTTCTTTTTTTGCCTTTCTTGTGGCCTTGTCCTAAAAAATTCTTCTTGTTAGCTTTAATTGGTTTTTCACTTTGTGGAGTTTCGAAAATGTCTTCTCTTACTTCGTACCTTTCGTTTCTCAAAGGTTCAAACCTATTATGAGAATATTGGGGATAAAACCTTGGGGTATGTGGAGAATCTGAATAATTTCCCATATAATCCATTGGGACCTGTCTGGGGGATCTAGATCGAGAGCGTCTTGATTGTCTTTCTCTGGAATAATGTCCATAATCTTGTTCTCTCCTATGTGGTTCTTTACCCACCTGACGTGAGTTGTCCCCTTTTTTCTCTACTTTCTTCTTACCTTTATTACTGGATGAATTCTCCTTTAAAGGTTTGAATTTTTGGGGATAATTAGAAGTTTTCACCTCTGTAGTATTTTTTGAGGTTGAAGCTTCTTGGTTATCCGATTCTTTTTTAGTTGTCCCTTTGATTTCTCTGAAACCCATAGGAACAGTGCTTTTTCCCACAGTATTATCGCCTGTGGCACTTTCCATTTCTTCTGACTCGTCTTCTATTTCCATATTCAGTTGCCATATAGGCTGTCTTTTCTCTATTATCTGGTAAGAGGCTTGCATCAATTTTATCACCTGTGTGACCGTGCACGTGTGGTAGGTGGATATTAGGATATCGACATCACTTTCACAGGAATTGTTTCAATCAGGCACTTACCTTCTTTTCCGCCGGGTAAGGAGGCATTTCACCAGGTGGAGGGAACACCACAATCACTTGAAAGATTTATTATTGGACTCTCCACTTATACTTTTGTTATCATCACTTTACTTATAATGGACTTTATTTTTCTTTTTTTTTTTTCCATAAACAAATTTTTATTTTGTTAAAAGCAAGATGTAACAAGAAATGTACACAATACAGTAAATTGGAAGATAATGAACCCACATAATATCAAGATACATAATAGCACAAAAAACTTATGAGATCACGTGGTTACAGACACAAGAAGACATAATCAAAACAAAAAACTTATAAGGTTGAAGCACTCTATTAAAGAAAGGGATGAAGCTTCAAATATTCTGGCAGAGAGATGTGTTGAGAAAAAATTATTGGGGATTAGTGTCCATCTGATAGGGTGGGTGATCTCGTTTGTTGTACAGTAAGTAAGTTTGATGGGCAAGTTTTATTGCGGACAGAGGGGTTGCCGCAATGGTTCATGAGTCTGCTTCCTTCATGTGTCTGAAACAAGGGAGCTGGCTTCTTGGTAACCATCTGTGGGAGTGCAGAAATACAGCTTGTCAAAGAGATAGGAAAAGGTAGGTATAGAGGAATAGAAAAGAGAGAAAAATAGAGAAGAAAATGTTGGGAAGGTGGGAGAGGTGAGAGAAAAAAAAAAAAAAAAAATGTAGGTATAAAAGGGGGGGGGGGGTGAGGGGGATTGGAGGGGTTTGTGGGTATGAGGATCAGGAAAGGAGATCAGGAGGGAGTGAATCTAATGGTGAATATGAGCATAATTTCCCTGCTCTTATTCCTCCAGGGAAACCGGCTCCATAGTAATATTAAAATCTATGGATTCAAATTAAGGAGAGCTGATGAAGGATTTGTATTCGTCTGTCCCCCATAACTGGAGAAGAACTGCACCGCGCTCTTAAAGAAATGAAGCCGGGGAAATGCCCGGGCCCGGATGGGCTTACACTTCAGTACTACCGTTCCTTTGCTGATACTCTCACACCACATTTTCTCCGTGCGTTTGGGAGCTTAGCCACATCCCCTAACCACCCACCCTCACTCCTGGAGGCACATATTTCTGTTATCCCGAAGTCAGGAAAAGATCCTTCCCTGGTTACAAGCTATAGACCAATCTCCCTTCTAAATGTTGACGCCAAGCTATATGCCAAAATTTTGGCTAATAGGATACTCCCCTTTCTGCCGTCTCTCGTCTCCTTAGACCAGGTTGGATTTATTCCTGGTAGGGAGGCGAGAGATAATACCACAAAGGCCCTCAACATTCACCACTGGTTGACCACAAAACAAGCCCCTGGGTTCTTTCTCTCCTTGGATGCAGAGAAGGCATTCGACAGGGTGGCCTGGGACTACTTAATGAAGACCCTGGAGTCCATTGGATTCCGAACTAGGATGCTATCAAACATTCAGGTGCTTTACACAGATCAAACTGCTAGGGTCAGGGTCAATGGCCACCTGTCGGACGCCTTCCGCCTATCCAACGGCACAAGACAGGGATGCCCACTTTCCCCCATCCTTTTTGTTTTGTCCCTCGAACCCTTTCTGAACATGCTTCGCCAAAACCCTAACATTCATGGTATACAGATAAGTAATACCACCCATAAAGTAGCTGCGTTTGCGGACGACATGCTCCTTTTTCTGTCACAACCGCACAGTTCTATCCCGAACCTAATGAAAGACCTGGAATACTATGGTTCTCTATCCAACCTTAAAGTTAACCATTCAAAATCAATGGCCCTAAACATCTCCCTTCCTTCTGCTGAGGTTAGTCGGTGTCAATCTAATTTCCCTTTTCTTTGGGCAAACACAACACTCCCATACTTAGGCATACATATCCCTCGCGACCTGTCACATCTGTATGCTTCCAACTTTCAACCCCTTTTGTCATCTATCAATACAGATTTGAAATTATGGAGAAACATTCAGGTATCATGGTTCGGAAGGGCTGCTATTCTTAAAATGACCATTCTCCCCAAACTATTATACCTTTTCCAAACAATTCCCATACATATACCCTCAGCCTTTTTTTCTTCTCTACGCACTTCATGGCGGACTTTTATCTGGCAAGATAAACCACCGAGGATTAAATTTTCCCGCCTTACAGCCCCTAAACATAGAGGAGGTCTCAACCTGCCAGATGTGACCAGTTATTATAAAGCTTGTCTTCTCACCAGAATAGTTGATTGGACCCTCCGTGCCGACCAAAAAGAGGTGGTTTAGATGGAAAATGTCTGGACAACTACTCCGCTACATCTTCTACCGTGGCTTCCTCTGTCAGACATACCTCCACCTCTCAAAATACACCCTTTTATTGGGCCCCCGCTACTCATTCATGATGCTTGGCGTAAGAAGATGAAAATTGATCCCCGTTGTGGTCCATTGACCTCCCTTAGGTTAAATCCTGCCTTTCCGCCAGGCATGTCTACCGGCTTTTTGCGCTCCCTATGGCAGCACCAGGAAGTTCTAGCCAAACATTTTAACAAAGATGGAGCACCCATCTCATGGGAAAGACTTAACTCCTCATTACCCCCCCCCCCAGGCATACCACTGTGGATATTCTTTCAAGTACGCCACTTCCTCTCCTCCAAAGGCACCCCAACATTATGGTCGAGACCCCGGTCACCATTGGAAACCATATGTGAACGCACCCTTCCTCAAAGACATATAATTTCAGAATTATATGGTCACATTCTTGATGCCCCATCTGCATCCTCTGCCACTTTTGCCCTTGCTTGGTCGAAAGACCTACAATTATCCCTTTCCGAAAAAGACTGGGAAACGATCTGTCGCTCACCCCATCGCACCTCGATTAATGTCACTGCACAAGAAAATGGATATAAAATCCTTACCCGTTGGTACAGGACGCCAGACAAAATCCACAGATTTGCCCCAACAGTTGACAACACCTGTTGGAGATGCACTGAGTCTCCGGGTACCATCTTCACATATGGTGGGCATGCCCAATATTGCAACCCTTCTGGGAAAAAGTGCAGGAAACCATAAAAAAAGTCACATCCAGTGAAATTCCATTCACCCCGGAAAAATTTCTTCTTAACTACTCCCCTAGAACCTCCAACTACCCTCAAACAGTATTGGCGCGACACATGATGAATGCTGCCAAACTTTGTGTTCCGTTCCACTGGCGCACATCTGATATACCCTCACTCAAAGAATGGTTCCGCAGACTAAATAGAATTGAAGAAATAGAAGAACTGATAGCTATCTCAAGGGAAGAAATATCCAAGTTCTCTGCGGAATGGCTGGACTGGATCCGTTACAAAGGGACTTTATTTTTCATGCATTATTTGTTTGATTCACATATAGGTTGAATTTTATGGGACCATTTGTTCACTGTTCAACTTTATTTGGATATTATTGTGTTTTTTTCCACTGTCACAACATATATTTATTTGAAGTTCGTTCTGTGGACTATATAGCGCTGCTAGTGTGTCATAGTTTAGAGCTATATGCTTTAATACTTAATGTATACACCTTTCTGCATATTGTTTATTGTATAGCAGCAGCTTAGTTTTTAGGTTTGATTAGTTTGAGCGCCAGGTGAGCAAGGTTTTTATGGTCCTTCCTTTCCCTTTCTCTTGCTCCCTTTGTTTAGTTTAGTATTGTTTTACTGTTTATTCTATTGTAGTCAATCTTAATTTGCGTTCACTCTCTATATAAACGAAAATATTCAGTGTGTCATTATTGTTGCTGAACACAGTCCTCTAGCATATATATGTGCTTATTCACATATATATGTGTGGTCTGTGTTCCATATCCTGATTGCTGAACTCTATTTAAATCCTTGGTTGGGAACTCAGGATCAACCTCATTGGCATTATCTCTGATTCTGTTTGTATGCTCTTGTTTTACTTCAGAACTGAAAGCAGTAAATTTGTTCTTTCACTGCAATACTTGAAGTCTTAATCATTTAATATGACAGAACAAATAGTGTCAGTTGGGTCGGAGCAGTCTCAAGGTGAAAGAAGTGAAGAGGATACACCTGCATTAAGCCACTCCCCTGGGAGCAGGGCTACACGTGCATTTCTATTACCCCCCCTTTACTCTGATACTCCTAACTAAAATCTAGTGGAACCAATTGCCTTCAGAAGTCACCTTATTGGTAAATAGAGTCCACCTGTGTGTAATTTAATCTCAGTATAAATACAGCTGTTCTGTGAAGCCCTCAGAGGTTTGTTAGAGAATCTTAGTGTATTGTACATTCACATCAGTCCTTGCCCTCAAGGAGCTTACAATCTAAGGTCTCTTACTCACATTCATGCATACACGGACCAATTTAGACAGGAGCCAATTACCTATGAGCATATCTTTGGAGTGCGGGAGGAAACTGGAGTACCCAGAGGAAACCCATGCAAGCACAGGGACAACATGCAAACTCCAGGCAGGTAGTGTCGTATCCAGATCTTGGGCCAAATCATTGGTAAATAGACCCCTTAGTATTTCATTTTTCAACACTGACTTTTATTCTTACCAAGGGCATAATTTCTTAACTAATGCTATTTAAAGTCACACAGCCTTTCCCTCCCTGACAGAGAAGTTCAGGATTAAAAAAAAACAAACAAGCCACACTTGCCTAGGTGGATGCAGCATCGGTCCCCCTCTGCCTCTACACCGAACGATCAAAGACTACTGATCACATTGTTCTCGGTCTTCACTGAGTAGAGAGACGGTGACTGTCAGTCACTGGCTCTCTGCTCTGCCCCTCCAGTGCTCTCTGTAGCACCAGACTGTTGAAGTGGTGGAGACGCTAAACTTGCTGCCAGTCTGCATCTAGGTGGATCCTGGCATTAAATTCGGGATCTCTCCAGAGTCTGGACTGGCTGAGTGACGTCAGCTGACAATGGGTCACATACATTAACCTTTTATCCTTAATAAAAATGCAGTGTCCCTTAACCTCTTTAAGCCAACGCAACACAATTATGCAGCCCCACTATACTGGGCTTTTTTTCTGTGTGGCCATCTATCTGCGTATCTCCCTTTGTCCTGGAAGTGTGCTGCACAGCACCCTCCTAGCACAGAGACTGAGGTCCCACAGTAAGCCCCGGGCCCAGTTCTTACGTTAAGGACACGGAATTCCTGATTCCAGGTCACCTGATCGCTGTAATAGCCTCTGATTTGCTATCACAGTGATCGGTCACTGCGAATCCCATCCCCATGTTTTCTTTCTCTGTGAATGGAGGAGAGAGATACATGGTATATCTCTCTCTCTCTCTCTCTCTCTCACTCTCTCTCTCTCTATCTCTCTCTATCTCTCTCTCTATCTCCTTGCAGGGGAAAAAAAGGTTGCATAAAAAAAAGGAAATATTAATAATAATTAAAAAATAATATACAAAAAAATTCCTAGATTAGGGTTTAAACTAGGTTAGTGCCAGGGTTAGTGTTTTAGTCAAGATCAAGGTTTAAGGGTCAGAGGCAGTATTTTTTTGGCAGAATTATTTCTTTTTTAATTAGTATGAGTTAGTGTCAGTGTTTTATGTAGGACAGAAAAAAGCAAAATGTTTTTTTGGGCTGTACTACAGGTACATACAACAACTAACATACACATATTATGGTATTGCGGAGATCATCAGGAGCATGAGAATTTAATTTGGGTTGTTCTTTATGAACCTTGCTTGGTGCACTGGTCCAAATCATTTGGTGGAGGTGGGATTATGGTGTAGGGTTGTTTTTCAGGGGTTAGGTTTGGCCCCTTAGTTCCAGTGAGGGGAATGCTTAAGGCGTCAGCATACTAAGACATTTTGGACAATTTCGTGCTCCCAACTTTGTGGGAACAGTTTGAGGATGGCCCCTTCCTGTTCCAACCTGACTGCACACCAGTGCAAAAACAAAGTCAATAAAGACATAGATGAGCTTGGGGTGGAGGAACTTGACTGGCCTGCTCAGAGTCCTGACCTCAACCCAATAAAATTCCTTTAGGATGAATTAGTGCTGAGACTGTAAACCAGGCCTTCTTTTCCACATGAGTGCCTGACCTCACAAATGTGCTTCTGGAAGAATGGTCAAACATTCCCATAGACACACTCCTAAACTTTGTGGACAGCTTTCCCAGAAGAGTTGAAGCTGTTATAGCTGTAAGGGTGGACCAACTCAATACTGAACCCCATGGACTAAGACTGGGATGCTATTAAAGTTCATGTGTGTGTAAAGGTAGGCGTCCCTTTACTTTTGGTAATATACTGTATCTGAACGGTCATGGACAGCTGCAGTTGCCATCACCCAGTGCTTGCTTTTTATTGGCTGTCCATGTGGGCAGGGTCTATTTGCTTTGCATGTGATGGTACCTTTCTTGCGTGTGAATGCTGATCAATGCCTTTGACCAGGTGGGGCCGCATTCATGTAATAGTCAACATTAAGGCTTAGAGATGAGCTACACACTGTGTACAGTAGTTATATGTACCTCTTTGACGTATACTGTCTCGTGTCACTGCACACCATCCTTGTGTATGTTGCATTTAGGAGGGACACTGCTGAGCCTATGCCTTCTCCATCAGTCCAGCGTACCTCTTCCACCTCTCTCCTAGTGACAGAATAGGGTCCCACCGAGCACATAGCGTTGGCCTCGTGTTTGCTCTTTCTTCAGTCCTTCTCTCTCTTTCGTACCATGTGGCCAGATACATGAGGTCGCCGTACTGTAGGTTTGGTCCCAGTTCCTTTGGGGAACTGACTGCTAGGGAGGGAGCCAGGTCACCGACCCCCCTCCTTACCGGAGGCCTTGTCACCCATGCAGGTACCTGGCTTATTGACCGACTGCTTATAGACACTCCACCAGTTCTTTGTTACCCGTGGCAGCTGCTTTCCAGCTCCAACTCTCCTGCTAAGTCAAGTGGCCTTACTACATACCCCCTGTGTGCTTTACATACCCTGCTTTTCTGATGTGCCTTATGTTACCATGCACCCCTTGAATAACTCCAGATCAGGCTTAAAATATTTTAAAGGCTTTTACTGAAACTCTTCTAGTAGTAATTCCTAAACAACTGAAATGCCAATCCATCTCTAACTAGCTGTAACTGCCCAGGTGTATTTTAGAAGTTATACGTTCATGATTGGTGTCCTCCAACAGCTTGGCAGATACTTCAGTGTTCAGGTCTCCATGGGACTACATGGCGCAGAAGCCCCTTCTTATTATCCCAAGTGTGGCGGTGGCTCAAGAGCCCCGGGACCCGGCCTTCCCCCTTAGGGCAGGCTAACTATCTTGCTAATCAAAAACCCTCACTGTAGAAAACCAGCCTACAGCCACAGCTATTTACAAGCACCTGTCATTCTGGTGCTGGAAGTCTCTGATTCTTGCAACTTGAACGCAAATTAATCACAAGTGGAAGTGGGGCCTAAAACTACTCTGCTATGGCCAAAGGGACACCTTTTTAACCACTTGCCGACCGCCCCAGGCAGATTTACTGGCGGCTCGGCTGCGCATAATCACGTATAGCTATGTGATTATGTGCAAGCGGTCTCGGCAGCGTGTGCGTGCCGTCGGAGCCGCGCTCACACCGTGATTAGACACAGCGGGAGCCAGACCGCAGGAGGAGCGGGCACGATCGCCGCCGGCCTCCCACAATCTTCACAGAAACTGACAGAAGTCTGTTTACACATACAGGTGGCTCTTCTGTCACACAGGTACAGAGAGATCATGTATTTCAGCTAAGCTTAAACACCAATCTCTCTGTGCCTGTCACAGAGCCCCCCCCCCACAGTTAGTAAGCACAAATAGGCATACATTTAATCCTTTGATCACCCCCAGTATTAACCCCTTCCCTGCCAGTGTCATTTATACAGTAACAGTGCATATTATTTAGCACTGATTACTGTATTGTCACTGGTCAAAAATGTCAGTTAGGGATCCGATCTGTCCGCTACAATGTCACAGTCCCGCTGATCACTGCCATTAGTAATAAAAACAAAAAAATGAAATAAAAAGTCCAAAAATCTATCCCGTAGTTTGTAAACGCAATAACTGCACTTGAACTTGGGGACTAAAAAGATAAACGCCCAATACACTTTGTCGGGGGGGGGGGGGGGAACCTCTGGGGGAATCAATAATGGAGAAAAGATCTGGGAGTCTTAGTAAAAGATAGACTTAGCAATAGCATGCAATGTCAAGCTGCAGCTGCCAAAGCCGGCATAATATTAGCATGCATAAAGAAGGGGACGTATTCCAGAGATAAAACTATATTCCTACCACTTTATAAAACCATGGTCTGACCACATCTGAAGTATTCTGTCCAGTTCTGGTCGCCAGTCCTCAGGTGGGATGTGTTGGGGTGAAGAGAGTCCAGAGAAGAACAACTAAACTAATTAGGGAATTGGAGGACCTTAATTATGAAGAGTGCTTACAAGCACTTGATTTATTCTCCCTGGAAAGGAGACGTCTGAGAGGGGACATGATAGCGATTTACAAATACCTCAATGGTGATCTCAGCATAGAAAAAAACAGTTAAGTCGCAACTAATGCATGAGGATACGAGGCCGTACAATGCGATTAGAGGATAAGCAATTTACACTTTTTGGGGGGTTTTTTTTACCAAAAATATGTAGCAGAATACAAATTTGCCTAAACTGATCAAAAAAATTAGATTTTTAAAAATTTTTCATTGGGAATGTTTTAACCACTTGCCGACCGCCGCAAGTACATATACTGCAGCGGTCAGCCCCGGCCAGGCAAAGTGACGTACCGGTACGTCCCTAGCCTGTCACTGGCTTGTGAGCCAATAGCAGGCGAGCGCGCGCCCGCTGAGGCACGCGCCCGCCCCGGCTCATTCCCTAACAAGTCAGTGCGTGTGACCGGCGGACCCGATGTCTGCCGGTCACTCGCGATCGTTCGCCGGGAAGGGAGAAAGGCAGGCGGCTAATGTAAACAAGCCGCCTGTCCTTCTGCCCTGTGTAAAAATGGAGATCAGACGGTTCTACTATGTAGGACCGTTGATCTCTGTTTTTAAACTAGTAGCCATGTCCCATCACAGTTACAAACACGCCCCTAGGACACACTTAACCCCTCCCTCTCCAATACAGTTAACCCCTGTCCTGCCAGTGTCATTTTTACAGTAACAGTGCATATGTATAGCACTGATTACTGCAGTAATGTCACTGGTAACCCCAAAAGTGTAAAAAATGTCAGTCAAGGATCCGATCTGTCCGCCGCAATGTCGCAGTCCCGCAAAAAAATCGCAGATCGCCGCCATTACTCTTTAAAAAAAAAAAAAACACCAAAAATTACAAAAATCTTTCCCTTTGTTAGTAAACGCGATAACTTTTGCACAAACTAATCAAAATACGCTTTTTGCGATTTTTTTTTACCAAACATATGTAGCATAAAACAAATTGGCCGAAAATGTTAAACAATTTTGATTTTTACATTTTTTTTGGGGAATTTCATATAAAAAAATGTGAAAAATATTGTTACTTTTGCAAAATTTACGCTCTTTTTTCTTTTATAGCGCATGATCAAAAATTTGCACAGGTGATCAAATACCACCAAAAGAAAGCTCTGTTTGTGGGAAAAAAAGGACGTGAAATTCATTTAGGTACAGCGTCGCACGACCGCGCAATTGTCCATTAAAGTCACGCAGTAAAAAATCACAAAAAAAACCCTGCTCAGGAAGGGGTAAAATCTTCCAGGGCTTAAGTGGTTAAAGCAGAAAGTAAAACATATTGTGTTTTTTCAAAATTGTTGCACTTTTTTGTTTATAGCGCAAAATCTAAAAACCATAGAGGTGATCAAATACACCCAAAATAAAGCTCTATTTGTGGTAGACCCGGTGTTGAGAATCCCTGATAAAGGCAAAACCTTTTTTTTTTTTAAGTTTTAAATAGTGTGGAGAGAGATTAGAGCCCCTGTCAGGTTGTTATTGCTGTCTGTGCCCCTGTTTGGGAGATTCACTCTCTCTTTTTCTCCTGTTTACCATTATCACTGAAAGTGAAAGTAAAAGAAGACAACCCAAATTTTGGGTTGTCTCCACAACAGGACTAAAGGGGAAATCTTCCAATGGGTACACTAGTTCTGGCGACCCTGATGATAACCAGAGATTTCCCTTGGTTTGAAAGGAATTTCCTTGCACTTCCTGTTTTGCCCACGAATTAAAAGGAAATCTCCATAATGGGACACAGATGATGAGAAAAAATTGATAGGGGTATAACCCTCCCCTACTCTATCCAAAATATAAATGCTCTACTTTAAGGCTCCATTCACACTTGTACGACTCCAAATTTGCACCGACTTTGGAGTGCAACTTTGACGCAGCTTTGGATGGGTGCAACTTGACAACCAGTGATAATGGACAACTGTTGTGCCCAAGTTGCATTGCATAACATTCAGGTACAACTTTCATGCAACTTCTGAGGGTTAAGATTAAAGTCAATGGCCCTCAAGTTGCATGAAATCAGACCAAAGTAGTACACAAACTACATTGAAGCTTCTGCAACTTTAAGTTGCGCATATATGAATGTTTATTATTGGAAAACATGGGGAATGACTTGTCATGCAGCTCTGATGTCCAAAGTTGCATGACAAGTTGCACAAGTGTGAATGGAGCCTAATGCCCCGTACACACGTGCAGATTATCTGAAGACTTTTGTCTTCAGATTTACCTTTTCTATGTAGTGCAAGGGCCTGCCGGATTGCATACAAATTGAAAGTGTTTAGGTTTGACCTCATATTATATGGTTTTGGTAAGTCTACAGACAAAAGTCTTCAGATAATCTGCACGTGTGTACGGGGCATTAGTGTTTGACAGTAATTTATAGAAATAAATTGATAATGATAAAAAAGCAATAGGGAGTGACACTGGAATCGATTCCAAAAGGCATTTGCGACAAATTTTTAGCAGTGTGGCTGTAGTCAGAAGCCTTGAGCTGAATTTATGAAACCTGTGAAACCTTTTTTATTTAAATACCAACATGTGCTACACATTCATGTACTTTTTTTTTTTTTTTTGCTACTCTTTCACTATTGTTGTGATAAATACGATAGGAAATACCACCAAGTCAGTAAAAAGGGAAGTGGAGATAAAAAAGTTCCTTTTCTTGTTGGAATAAATTGTGTTACATACAGTATCTCACAAAAGTGAGTACACCCCTCACATTTTTGTAAATATTTTACTATATCTTTTCATGTGACAACACTGAAGAAATGACACTTGTATAACAGTGCAAATTTGCTGTCCCCTCAAAAAGTGTCAATGACACTTTTTGAGGGGACAGCAAATTTGCACTGTTATACAAGTGTCATTTCTTTAGTGTTGTCACATGAAAAGATATAATAAAATATTTACAAAAATGTGAGGGGTGTACTCACTTTTGTGAGATACTGTATGTAAGTATTGTGTCACAGACAAAGGTGTCTGGGACAATGCTGTGACAGATTCAATACCTTACCAACAGGTACAGATTTATCAAAAGTGGTGGCATTTGTCACACTACTACGATTTCTAGGTAATATCTGTGGACTTCTTTGTAAATTTCACAGATTGTGTCTACATTGTGCAGTGTGATCAAATATCAGATCATTCCTAGAATCACAAATATTTACGTCGTATGTCTCTTGTGGTTTAGTATCAGCTTGGAGGATCTTGTTCACCTCTAACATCTTTTGTTTAGATTTCAATTATGCTGAACATTCAGACAACAGTTATGTATGAATACTGCATGTCAGGGGCGTAACTACAGGGGTCACAGGGGTTGCAATTGCAAACCCCAACCCCATGATGCAGGGGGCCCGTGTGCCCCCTCTGTACACCTGGATAGGAGGAGCGGCGGAATGCCTGTGAAAGGGAGAGGAGGAGAAGCGGGCATTCAATGGCTGTAGGATGAAAATAGAGATTGGGTTCCTCTACATGCTGCTGTTTCCCTCCTGTCCAGCTTTTTTCTGCTGCCCCCAATTCACTATTTATCCCCCCTGCAGGCCTCCTCCCCCCTGTCACCCGCAGCTCTGCTGGGTTCCCCTCCCCTCTCTCGCCAGCTGCTGTGAGGGATCTCTCTGTCAGGATAGCTCAGGGAAGGGGCTGGTAAATGTGTAATTTACCAGCCCCTTACTTTTCTGAATGAAGATTCAGAGATCACTGACTCTGTCCATTCATAACTGAAACAGTAAACTGTGTTTACTATGTTCCAGTTTGTGAATGGAGGGGAAGCACTATACAGAGCTATTTCTATCCATTCATTCTACTCTGCTGAGGCTGCAGAGATAGAGATTGAGGGCTGTGTCCTCAATCTCCTTTCTCTTTCTCAAAGGTGTAATATCAGAGATGTGTTTAGACCCCTGATATCTCACTAAAGCCCCCCAATGGGGCTCCTAAAAAAAGTAAAAAAAATAAAAATATATTGTAAAAAAAAAAAAAATGGTAAAAAAATAAAATAACACCAGTAAAAAAAAAAAAAAACTACTGGTACCAGTGGAAGAACTGCCAGGGTCACAAAGGTTGAACTAGTGACCAGGCCTGTCATTCCGCCACCGGTCTTGGAGGGAAAGCGGCCTTTCATTGTTTCTTGCACTGGGGCCCTGAAGGTTCCAGTTAGGCCACTGCTGCAAGTTCAATCAGTCATTAGGTTGGTTGGTACAAACTTCAAAGCTCATGTAGAAGAAATCCTCCTGGGATCTTGGCTTCACTTCCTTAATTTGATAACCCCCGACACCATTCCTAGTGGTGTTCCATTGGCTGGATCTGTTCTTTTAAGTGGGAGGTCCAGCAAAAGTTGTAGATACGCAACTGAGAAGAGGTTCACGTACTAGCTCTAAATTTTTTCTGGCCATTTAAAGACCAATTTTACCAATCTGAGGAACACACAAGAGCCTGTTGCAGTAATAAAGTAGCACAAGTGTGTGCAGATGATGATCCAAAAGTTTGGTTTTCCAAAAGACAAAAATCTATTACGTGGACTGCAGATATTAACTAAAAATTGTCCATTGCACCAGAGCAAAATCATTTGCAAAAGGACTGCATCATAAAAAAACAGAATTCTTTCATAAAGCAACTAAATCAATTACTTTTACACCAAACCGGCACCTCTGTAATGTAATATAATGATTAAGTTCAGTTATATAAGATCTACTGTAATGTATTGCATAAACTTGCTCCCCCCCCCCCCCCACATTCTAAGTTAATGCAACCATATTGAAAAAAACACACATACAGTACAGTACGTTCTAGATTTTTCAACATGTGGTATATACAGGTCCTTTTAAAAAAAATAGCATATGGCACTTTTCCACTGCAAGTACCGGCTCGTACCGGCTCAGCTCTACTCGGCCCTGCTTGGCCCGGTTTGCTTTTCCACTGCTGGTACCGCATGGTATAGTGTCGGAACGGTTCGGTACGGTATAGGTTTGCTTTTCCACTAAAGTAGTACAAAAGTTAAGTGGGTGGGATAACAACGGGGTGGGTGGGATTCTCTGACCAATCAGTGGCTAGTAGTGACTGCATGCAAAGGATTGTGGGATATGGTACCAGTTTGGTACCTGTTGGAACCACAATCGAGTAGGTACTGTTTTTTCAGAGCCGTACCGTACCGTACCGTTCGGTTCCATGCAGTGGAAAAGCAAACCTATACCGTACCGAACCGTTCCGACCCTATACCATGCGGTACCAGCAGTGGAAAAGCACAAAAGCGTGCCTAACCGGTACGGTTCCATGCAGTGGAAAAGCGCCAATATTTTGATAAAGTTCATTATTTTCTGTATTGTACTGATAAACATTAGACTTTCATATATTTTAGATTCATTATACACAACTGAAGTAGTGCAAGCCTTTTATTGTTTTAATATTGATGATTTTGGCATACAGCTCATGAAAACCCAAAATTCCTATCTCAAAAAATTTGCATATTTCATCCGACCAATAAAAGAAAAGTGTTTTTAATACAAAAAAAGTCAACCTTCAAATAATTATGTTCAGTTATGCACTCAATACTTGGTCGGGAATCCTTTTGCAGAAATGACTGCTTCAATGCGGCGTGGCATGGAGGCAATCAGCCTGTGGCACTGCTGAGGTGTTATGGAGGCCCAGGATGCTTCGATAGCGGCCTTGAACTCATCCAGAGTGTTAGGTCTTGCGTCTCTCAACTTTCTCTTCACAACATCCCACAGATTCTCTATGGGGTTCAGGTCAGGAGAGTTGGCAGGCCAATTGAGCACAGTAATACCATGGTCAGTAAACCATTTACCAGTGGTTTTGGCACTGTGAGCAGGTGCCAGGTCGTGCTGAAAAATGAAATCTTCATCTCCATAAAGCTTTTCAGCAGATGGAAGCATGAAGTGCTCCAAAATCTCCTGATAGCTAGCTGCATTGACCCTGCCCTTGATAAAACACAGTGGACCAACACCAGCAGCTGACATGGCACCCCAGACCATCACTGACTGTGGGTACTTGACACTGGACTTCAGGCATTTTGGCACTTCCCTCTCCCCAGTCTTCCTCCAGACTCTGGCACCTTGATTCCTGAATGACATGCAAAATTTGCTTTCATCCGAAAAAAGTACTTTGGACCACTGAGCAACAGTCCACTGCTGCTTCTCTGTAGCCCAGGTCAAGCGCTTCTGCCGCTGTTTCTGGTTCAAAAGTGGCTTGACCTGGGGAATGCGGCACCTGTAGCCCATTTCCTGCACACGCCTGTACACGGTGGCTCTAGATGTTTCTACTCCAGACTCTGTCCACTGCTTCCGCAGGTCCCCCAAGGTCTGGAATCGGTCCTTCTCCACAATCTTCCTCAGGGTCCGGTCACCTCTTCTCGTTGTGCACTGTTTTCTGCCACACTTTTTCCTTCCCACAGACTTCCCACTGAGGTGCCTTGATACAGCACTCTGGGAACAGCCTATTCGTTCAGAAATTTCTTTCTGTGTCTTACCCTCTTGCTTGAGGGTGTCAATGATGGCCTTCTGGACAGCAGTCAGGTCGGCAGTCTTACCCATGATTGCGGTTTTGAGTAATGAACCAGGCTGGGAGTTTTTAAAAGCCTCAGGAATCTTTTGCAGGTGTTTAGAGTTACAGTAATTCGTTGATTCAGATGATTAGGTTAATAGCTCGTTTAGAGAACCTTTTCATGATATGCTAATTTTTTGAGATAGGAATTTTGGGTTTTCATGAGCTGGATGCCAAAATCATCAATATTAAAACAATAAAAGGCTTGCACTACTTCAGTTTTGTGTAATGAATCTAAAATATATGAAAGTCTAATGTTTATCAGTACATTACAGAAAATAATGAACTTTATCACAATATGCTAATTTTTTGAAAAGGACCTGTATAATCTACTTCTGACAGCTTTTTTTGAGTTCTCCTTCCTAGAAAAATAAACAAGCTTTCTATGTTGATATTTACATAATTTACATACTCTTCTATCAAACAAATAAGGATATTCATTATAAAAGCATTAGTGACTTCCAAAAAAAAACCCACTTAGATGGTAATAAATGCACACCTTTTAAGGTAGACTTTCCCAACTGTTTTAGAGTGGTGGTAAACCCAAAACCAAAAATATAATGTATTGCAGCTTACCAATCATAAAATATGGTGGCTGCATTAGTTTCCTTTTTTCGTTTTTTCACCCTCTCTGATCTGTGCGATTTTTCCTGTTGATCTGGCCAGCAACACACCATCTGTATTAGAGGGCCTCCACTCTGGATGAAGGAGCACAGGGGCACCTTTGGACAGCAGCTTTGTCAGTCAAGGAGGAGGTGAGTGTTAAATGCACTAGTAGATTTAAATACACTAACAAATTGAAGCCAAACCCCAGCTCAAACTGCAATTACACAAGCAGTTACAGCAGAAGTTTTGCACTGAACAATGTAAGCACCTCAGTCAGTGGTAAACGCAGGGCTGTCTTTAATATTGATTGGACCCTGGGCAAACATTTTCTTGGGCCCCCCCATACAATTTTGCCCCCCCAATCATTACACAGGTCTCCCTTCCCCATACTACCCCCATCATTACACAGGACTCCCTTTCCCCATACTATCCCCATCAATACACGGGACCCCCATTCCCCATAATACCCCCATAATTACACAGGACCTCTTTCCCCCCCATACTACCCCTATCACAACAAAGGACCCCCTCCCCCATACTACCCCCATTATTACACAGGACCCCTCCCCCATACTACCCTCACCCTTACACAGCCCCCCTCCCCTCCATACTACGTTGCTACTCATGAACAGTCTACCCACTGCTGTTTCTTCAGAAAAGTATGGAGAAGCAGGAAAGGGGGTTATTGTTGAGGGTGGAGAGGTGCGAGGGAGGTAGCTGTTGAGGGTGGGGAAGCAGGAAGGGGGTTTGTGCTGAGAGTGGAAAAGCAGGGAGGATGGTTATTGTTGAGGGTGGAGAGGCGGGAGGAGGGTTATTGCTGAGGGTTGAAAAGCGGGGAGGTTACAGCTGAGGGTGGAGAGGTGGGAGGGGGGTTATTGTTGTGGGTGGAGAAGCAGGGAGTGGGTTTATTGTTGAGGCTAGTGAAGGAAGGAGGGGGATTATTGTTGAGAATAGAGAAGCAGGGAGGGGAGTTTAATGTTGAGGGCGGAGAGGCAGGAAGGGGGTTATTGTTGAGGGTAAAGAAGCGGGGAGGGGGGTTATGGTTGAGGAGGGAAAAGCCAGAAGGGGAGTTATTGCTGAGGGTGGAGAGGCAGGGAGGGGGTTATTGTTGAGGGTGGAGAAGCGGGGAGGGGGGTTATTGCTCAGGGTGGAGAGGCAGGGAGGGGGGTTATTCTTGAGGAGGGAGAATCAGGGAGGGGGTTATTGTTGAGGGTGGAGAAGTGGGGAGGGAAGTTACAGCTGAGGGTGGGTGGGTATTATTGTTGTGGGTGGAGAAGCAGGGAGGGGGCTAGTTGCTGAAGGTGGAAAAGCAGTGGGGGGGGGGGGGTTATTTTTCAGGGTGGAGAAGCAGGAAGGGGGTTTTATTGTTGAGGGTAGAGAAGTAGGGAGGGGGTTTATTGTTGAGGGAGGAGAAGCAGACATGGTACAGGAGATGAAGGGGCTGTGGGCATGGTACAGGAGATGCAGGGGCTGCGGGCATGGTACAAAAGGGCAGTTCATGCAAAGAACATTGTTGCTTGGATATCAAGTGCTCCAAGTGCTGGAGCACTTGATATTCAAGCAACAATTTTCTTTGCATGAACTGTTTTTCTAGCATGGACTATAGCCCACTATTTAAGCACTTTATATGCACTCAAATAATTTATTAAATTTTCTATATATTCATTGTATTTAGTCCATATCAAGAAGTATATGGTATATATATATAATTTTTGGCACTATTAAGCACTTAATTTAATTTTGCACAACACATTTGTGTGTCACCTGCACTTTAAATCGATATTGGTACTACAGATATTTTTTATTGGTCATTTTATGTGTACAGAACACAGCATATATATGTGCCATCAGCATCTTTACCATTTTATGCGATTTTGTATCTAATGTTAATATAATAATTTATACAATTTTTTACATCAGACAAACAGAACTAGGTCTGATATAGTTATTTAAACATCCAAGATCACCAGCGCCTTTTTACCAACTTTTTATCATGGTACAGGAGATGTCAGAGACTGTGCCAGCATGGTACAGGAGATGCAGAGGCTGCGGGAATGGTACAGGAGATGCGGGGCTGCGAGCATGGTACAAGAGATGTCAGAGGCTGCGGACATGGTACAGGAGATGTAGAGGCTGCTGACAGGCTACAGGAGATGAAGGGACTGCAGATATGGTGCAGGAGATGTCAGAGGCTGCGAGCATGGTACAGGAGATGCAGGGACTGCGGACATGGTACAGAAGATGTCATAGGCTGTGCGGACATAGTACAGGAGATGCAGAGGCAGCGGGCATGGTACAGGAGATGCAGAGGCTGCGGACATGGTACTGGAGATGTCAGAGGCTGCAGGCATGGTACAGGAGATGCAGAGGCTGTGGGCATGGTACAGGAGATGCAGATGTTGCATACATGGTACAGGAGATGCAGAGGCTGTGGACATGGTACAGGAGATGCAGAGGCTGCGGACATGGTTCAGGAGATGTCAGAGGCTGCGGACATGGTACAGGAGATGTCAGAGGCTGCAGGCATGGTACAGGATATGTCAGAGGTTGCAGGCATGGTACAGGAGATGCAGAGGCTGTGGATATTGTACAGGAGCTGCAGAGGCTGCAGACATGGTACAGGAGATGCAGGGGATGTGGGCATGGTACAGGAGATGCAGAGGGTGCGGGCATGGTACATAGGGAGGGTTGCCACCTAATCCCTTTAATTCAGGACACACATTAATTACACAGGTTCTGTGGCTGATTAAGGTGGTAATTAAACTCACTTAGTGCCTTTTCTGCATTATATATTAGTGTGGCCTGGTTTAAAGGGATGAGGTGGCAACCCTACTGTAATAGTAAAGGAGATTCAGGGGCTGCGGACATGGTACAGGGGATGCATAGGCTGCAAGCATGGTACAGGAGATGCAGGGGCTGCAGAGGTGTCTTACTTATGTGCCTTACTTAGGTGTCTTAGTTACTGTGTGGCGCCTTAAATTTAAAAATTGCGCCGCCCGGTGTCATCGCGCAGTTGACATGTCAGGCCGGCCGCAGCCATTTTTTTTACAGGTGCTACTGCTCTTCAAGCAGCCCCAAGGTAGAGGGACTAGCTGGCCTACAGAAAAATTTCCCAATATCCTTGTAGGCCAGTCCAGCCCTGCTTCTCGCAAACTCCGAATGGGACTTCTAATGGCTTTCTTTCAACAATGGCTTTCTTCTTGTCACTCTTCCATAATGGTCAGATTTGTGGAGTGCACAACCAATAGTTGTCCTCTGGACAGATTTTCCCACCTGAGCTGTGGATCTCTGCAGCTCCTCCAGAGTTACCATGGACCTCTTGGCTGCTTCTTTGAATAATGCTCTCATTGCCCAGCCTGTCAGTTTAGGTGGACTGCCATGTCTTGGTAAGTTTGCAGTTGTGCCATACTCTTTCCATTTTCCGATAGTGGATTGAACAGTGCTCCGTGAGATGTTCAAAGCTTAGCATTTTTTCTTATAGCCTAACCCTACTTTATACTTCTCCACAACTTTATTCCTGACCTGTCTGGTGTGTTCCTTGGCCTTCATGATGTTTTTGGCTCACTAAGGTTCTCTAACAAACCTCTGAGGGCTTCACAGAACAGCTGTATTTCTACTGAGAGTAAATTACACACACAGGTGGACTCTATTTACTAATTAGGTGACTTCTGAAGGCAATTGGTTCCACTAGATTTTAATTAGGGGTATCAGAGTAAAGGGGGTCAAATACAAATGCACGCCACAGTTTTCAGATATTTATTTGTAAAACAATTTGAAAACCATTTATCATTTCCCTTCCACTACACAATTATGTGCCACTTTGTGTCGGTCTATCACATAAAATCCTAATAAAATACATTTACTTTTTTGGTTGTAACATGACAAAATGTGGACAATGTCAAGGGGTATGAATACTTTTTCAAGGCACTGTATATATATTATATATTGGTAGTATGTTAATATATCTGCACATTGATATGCATATTACACATACACATTCTGCATAACCAATCATCATCAATATCACAGATTGAAAAAATATTTGTGACTACAGAATTGAAATCTTCAAATGTTAAATTATATCTTAACCCAAAAAAAAAATCTACATATAATGTTTAACATGTCATTGTAATTTCAGAAATCATTTTTAATATTTTAAAATGTAATGTTTTTCTAATGCATATCTATCCCAATGGAAAGAAATGATAATATTGCAGTTTATTAGTCCTTAGGTGTGGTGGCTGCACTAGTTTTCTTTTCTTTTTTTATTCTTTATTTTAGCCTGCGAATCCCACCATTAACACACTTCATTTTCTAGGGTAACAACTTTACTGAGCAGCCTTGTCACCCCAGGACAGTGAGTGTGTTAGCACTACATAACACTGTGTGAGAAATACATAACACATCCATCTCTTCTCCAAAACAGGTGGAGGTGTTTTGTAGTCCGCAGGGATAGCAGGGAACACTGCTAACAGATCAATCCAGAGGCAGAAAGCTCACAAAATTTCTGGCTAAATGAACAGCTTTTTATTTATGGATTTATTGCTCTTGTCTAACAGATATAATGAAACTATTTCAAAGGTATATTTAACAGACCAAAAGGGAGCAATTAAAAAATAAATGTGTTGTTAAAGATCACACAGAGTTAAACACAATGCCTGGTTCTTGTTCAGGCACTTGTTATGGAGTGACAACACTTCATCCCTGTCTCCTAATAGCTCTTAAGCGTTGTCACACTGCCACATTCACTTCTGGGAGGACTATTATGACCATGCCAATGGACACTGTGCAGGCATGTTCTGTAATTGCAATCATTAGGAAGCCCAACCTGAGCAACACTTTGCAGCCCCTGCTGTAGTCAAGGAATGCAGACAGAAAGAGGATGCATTGGAGAAAAAAAAGGATGAAAAAGAGGGCAAAAACAATATTTTCTAAAAGAAAAACCATAGGAGTGTATGCTTTAGCAAAGCAAATGCTAATCAGGGTTTAGATCTACTTTAACAAACTATCCTAATATAGTAAACTGATGTTATTTTGTGTCATCATCACATGGCTTGTACAGATCACAGCGATGTGTGCAATGGACAGTGATGCTTCATGCCAACAGGTGATCTGATATGTCGTTTTCCCAGCACGAGCTTAAAGTGGAGCCTATGATAACAGAGACGAGTACACACATGACAGAGTATCCAAATGATGCCACTATCCCAGCAAGTTCAATCACTGTCCTGACAATGCAGCATACCTGGGTGACAATAGTCCACATTCACCATCCTGCTGAGGGATCTGTGCTGTGTACCCTGCTGCCTGCTGTGGATGGCATGGAGGTGCTGGAGGCAGGGGGGCAGATGCTGGCACTAGGAGGGCACACAGAATTCCAGTTTAGAAAAACCACCACACCTCTCCTGCACAAGGCAACATCCTGCGCCCTTGGCTATCAGCCCATGCAAAACATTTATTTGCATAGCGTGATGGGCCAGGAGAGCAGGAAAAAGGGATGGGAGCAGCTGGCAGTTGGCACACCTTTCTAGCCCATTTGTAAGGCAGACACCTGTCTAATCTTTGCTTTACCTGTCACCTGTGCTGGATGCTCTGTGACACTTACATCAAACACTGCCATCTAGAGGACACTTTATTATTTGCAGTATATTATCCAAAATTAAAATATATGCAAACCCTCACCTTGTAAAGCAACCCATGCAGTTTAACCACTTGAGCTCCGAAAGGTTTTACCCCCTTCATGGCCAGAGCAAAACACTTTAACTGTGAATTCCACGGTCATGCAACACTGTACACAAATTACATTTATATAATTTCTTTTGGTGGTATTTGTTCACCACTGGTTTGTGTGAAAGTTATACCATAGTACAAACTATGGTATACATATTTGAAAATGTATCAATCCTGGTGTACTGACAGCCTATTTCATTTCATGAGGCCCTATAATGACAGGAAAGTAACATTACAAATACCCCCAAAAGTACTTCTTTTCATAAAGTAGACAGTCCAAGGTATTTAGATTTAAATACCTTAAGAAGCATGCAGAGTTTTCTGATGTTGTCATTTTTTGAATATCAAATGCACACAAAACCTTGCGAGCATCTATATATACCTGTTCAAAACGAATGAGAGCTGCTGACACCTAACACATTCCCATACACATGTGCAATCCTAATAAAACACAAAATCTTATAAAACAATATATAATTGAAGTGATTCATATAAATAACTACTGTTATTTATATGAAGAAATAACTAAGTGTATATATTAATAAACAAAATAGTGCAATGCTAGAATTAAAGCCCTCTATATTCTTTAAATTGGTGTTTGCTCTTCATGCAATCCTACATAAGGAAGAGGATTACATGAAGAGCAAACACCAATTTAAAGACTATTTTGATCACTTAACATTCAGATTTCACCCAAATATCAAGGACTTAAATTCTAGCATTGTATTTTGTTTATTAATATATACACTTTTTTTCTGGCATGACAAAGGATGTTCAATGGAGGCATGTTATGCAAGATAATTTAGTTATTTCTTCACAAAAGTTATTTATATTTATCACTTTAATCATATATTGTTTTAGAAGATTATCGCGACACAATTTTGTAAATGAAGAAATGAGATAAAATGTACTTTTTTAAAAATTATTTTTTATTTTTATACATACTGTCACCACTGCAGTGCAGCGTCATCATATGACCGGTGTGAGGGTGGTCAGAAATTCTGACTAGTGACAGTACGCAAAAAAAAAAATAAATGTATTCACCATGAAGACACTGTACTACTTTTGGGGGGAGGGGGGGGGGGTTGGGTGATCAGGGATTTTTTTTCTCTACACGGTTATTGCTGACTCTTGGCATTGAACCACCACACTTACCTAGTTGGCAAGAGAAGCTACCTTTTTTATTCATCAATGTTGGGAGAAGGATTGGCAGAAATCCTCTAAGGAGAGGAAAACAGATCAAGCCTCTTCAGACCAACAAAATCACTGAAAGCTTTCCAGCTGTTTTTGTAAGCTTATTACAGGACTTTCTTTTTTCATCCAGTTGTGCACACTATTTGAATAGGTCTTTCACCTGTGACCCCTGCCTCTAAGAGGTCAGCAGACTACTATCATTAGTTCTATCTATGTTTATGGCTTAACTTTTTTCAGACGAGATCTACCTTTCTAAAACTCTAGCATTCTACAAAGTTACATCTTTCTAATTGCTCAGCAAAGACTTTTTTTTGGCAAAAGCTGTCTTGTTTTTAAGCTCACATTCTCCTCTATTTTTATGATATCTGTCATAATGTGCTAGTATGCACCGCATATTTATGACAGACCTACTACCTGTGAAACAAAGCTTTCCAGTGCCTGAGTTGTCACCGCTCTTGAAACTTCTATCTTTGCTCAATCTTCCTTCCGGGTTTGTACTCTCTGACCGCATGAATGGCTGGGCTGCTATGACGTCACTCTCTTGCATGCACATGGAACTCACCATCATGACATGTGGCTCTCTGCATTCACGGCACAGGCAGTGTGCTCTGAATGCAGAGTTAACTGTGTATGCATAAGTGACATCATCAGTCGGAGCTGAAAGGATAACCTCATTAAGGCCAACACAGAATATAACCTGAAGTTTAGCAAAAAATACTAGACTGGCAACAAACTGAAGCTACACTGAACGAAGGGTGTGTTCCCTTACGCACCATAAACCATAGGTGTTTAAAATATAACTTTTATTCATTCATATAAAACATTGTCTGGACTGTATATATTTACAAAAAGGGAGGGTGGGATTATTGATTGGCCAATAGTGTGCTGATGATTGAGTGTGAACAATGATGAATAATAAAGCCAAAAGAGAAGATAATGAAAAAAGAGAAGACAAATACTCTCTCCTATGGAGTCTCGAATTGTGCCTGTCCAGACAAGATGGTCTATAAAAATCTAGGTAGCTGCACACCACTAGTTATGCTTGCTCCTCTTACACATCAAGTCAATTTAAAAGTTGTAAGGCTCCATCTCTCTGGCTCATATCTATCCTAAATATCTTCTCTTGTAGTAAAGCTATCCACTGGAGCTAGTATCTGTATGCTTACTGCTCACAAAGCTTAATGGCTGTCTGACATTTGAAGCGGCAAATATTACCTGCCTGGTCTGAATCTGAAAGCTAGAAAAGCGGTTCAAACCTGCCTCATAGGAAATCTCTCTCTCTCACTAGCTCTCTCGTCAAGTTTTTCTCTAGCCTATGAATTTTCCAGTTAAACTCACGTGCGCCATCAGGCTTAAATGAAGGTTTTACTTATCCATCCTTTATCAAGAAATTATCAGGTTTTGCAGTGTGCATTCTGAGTTCCCCTTTGAATTGAATATATGCCTATAATGTTCTGGACTGTTAAAAATGGTTAGAGAGGACTGGGAATAGAAAGAAGGGGTATTTAGAGATAGATATAGGAATATTATTATGTCCTTACTCAATTGTCTCTATGCCTTCTTATATGGACTTTTAAAGAGGTCTCTTGGGGATTTGGGTGAATTTTTTAGGTTTCCCCAGATTGGGAGACCGCTTTCTGGTTACCTTTCCACTAGATGGTGACATTCCCCACCAAAATTGCGTCTGGATGTATATTTCATGATGTGATTCCGCGGTAACGTCATGACGTCATATTACATCATGACGGGACGTGCATGATGACGCAAATGCGGAAATAACATGGGAAAACCCTATAAATAGAGGGAAGAAGGGGGAGGCCCCCATTTTGACTCCAACCATGGGGGGATAGTTTGGTCCCCTCCATTTTCTTTCTTTATCTTTTGACACTTTTACTTTGGTGGATTTATTTTTCACTCCCGATGAAGCCTATTTACTAAGCAAAACATGTAGAGTTTTCGTTTTTTGGGAGCAATATTATTATTTGGGGTACGAGCCTGGCGAGGGACCAGAGAAGAGGAGGATCTGGGCTGTCCTGTGCAAAACCACTGCACAGAGCAGGTGTGTAGAACATGTTTGTTATTTTAAAGAAAAAAAAAAAAAAACAAGGCTTTACTATCACTTTAAGTGCTTAAATTAAAGAGAAACTAAAGATATTGGGTTTAATTCTGCTTTAAAGTCTAACTTCACTTTTGTTGAGAAGAAAACATTCCCCTCTGGATGATCTATGTATATTACAAGGATTTAACAAACTTTGTTGCAGATTACTACCTTTTGTTATTGGGAAGAAATAGCTGTCTGTGTCAATGTGCGAATCTGTATAGAAGTGGTTTTATAATTACCAATCAGCTGCTGAACCTGCAGGGCTCTAATGAAGGAAGTTGCAGGGTCTTTATCCCTTTAGGTGTGATTTCCCCTTGAGAGTATCACAGCAAAAATTACATTTTTGTTGCAGGGGAGGCTCAAAATCCGATTTGTATCTTAGTGCAGACTTCTGGGAAAATAGATATCACACAAGCAGGAAATGACATGTCTGGGGTTGTTCTGTACACCATCTGTGTACTGTACAGAACACCTCCAGGTAGCCATATTGCATTTTACAGAAAATTACTAAGTGTAAATAGAATCAGTGAGTGAAGGACAGCTGACAGTGCTCTTAGGAAGAGAGAGTTGATTAGTGCAGTGTAGTGAGCAACTGCTGCTTTTGGATTTATACAGTATTATATACTTTATTTAGTGATATCTACAGTATTTGCAACTGATACCCAACAGTCATTTTTAGGACAACTTTTTTTGTTCTTATTGACGGCAGGTTTCATTGATGTGTTATTTTTGTCCACCCCTTCCTTGGTATTTTGGGTAATTTCTTTGCTTTTTTTTTGTTTTAATAGTTTTATTTTCTTTTCTGAATAGTAAAAGTTATATTTTTGCTTGTAGTGCAATTGGATAGGTGTTTGGAGTTACATTTATTTATTTGACTTTCTGTCAAATTTTCTTGTGCTGGAGTGTAAGAATACCGTACTTCCCACTTGCGTTCCACCACTTGGTCCAGTGGAACGCATACGTCGCATGCTGATGCTGAACATCACGCGTGATGTCATTTCCCAGCGCCGTTCCGAACAGCTATTTAAAACAGCGGTATGGGGGATACCATTGTTCGTGCAACCACATACTCACCTGAACCCTTACCTGCTTCCTTGTTCCCTCTTGCAATACCGGAGCCCTCTGGAGATGCTGCACCTCTTCCTCTCCTCACCAGATCGTAACCCTGCCTTGCCTGCTACTTCCTCTGACCGCAGATGTCTACACTCCCTCAGTTCCTGTAGTTGTTACTGATCTGATAAGTACCCCATAGGGGAGTCTGATTGTTCTCCAGCTATTTCCATTACTGCAAGTTACAAGTTCATTAACTGTTGGCTTCCTGCTTACTCTTATGCATGTTCCTACAATCAAGTGAGGACAGTACATATCCTTGCCTACTTGCTTGTTTCTTCTATGTGCACTGCTACTAGTACTGTGTAGAGTCAGTCCATTGCCAGCTGCTTACCCACGCTATTGCATCTCTGTTGTGCGTCCACTGTATGTGTGTATCATGGGTGTGCAGAGACTGGTGAGTCTGCCACTGTGATGAGTTAAGAGATTCTAAGGCAATTGACTTAATATCATCTCTACACATACTTCTGAGTGGTATCTGCAGCTGACGACCCATTCCTTCAGACTCAACCTTGAGAGAACGTGACAGTTTGCACGAGCCCAGATAATGGATCCAGCAGATATGGCCATTCATATTATGCATCTCTCTCAGAAGATGGATACACTAGTGCAGACAGTTTCTGAAGTACAGAGAGAGAACCAGGCTTTACGGCAGCAACTAAATAAATCCTCCACAAGTGTTTATTGGAGATCGCAAGAAATTCCGTGAATTTATAAACGCATGTCGATTAATGTATGGCCTAAAGCCCCGTACCTATAGCACAAACCGTATTAAGATCTGTACTACTATTTCCTATATGTCTGGTGAACCACGGGCCTGGGCAGATTCCTTCCTTGAATGTGATGACCCACTATTAAATTCCTATTCTTCCTGCGCTTTAATTTTTTAGTAACCTACAAACCAGCCTCAAAAAACAAAAAAGCGGATGCATTATCCCGTCTAGCTGAAAATAACTTCACAGATTCCTTTCCCCGACCTATTCTACCTCCAGACCGTATAGTTGGGGTTATTAGATCCTTCAAGGATGAAATCTTAGACAGTTTAAAATCTGACTCACCACCTCCTCAAGTGAAACCTGATGCAGAGGGGTTCCTTTACTTCGGCACTAAACTTTATATACCCCCCCCCCCCCTGTTCGTACTAGAATTTTGCAGCTAGCACATGATGTACCCATGGCAGGACATATGGGTATGACCAAGACTTTAAACCTTCTTGCTAGACAATTTTGGTGGCCTGCCATGCGAACATCTGTTCAGCAATTTGTCTCGTCCTGTGAGACTTGTGCCAGATCCAAGTCTGATACTGCAAAACCGTTCGGATTACTCTGCAGCTTACCTATACCTTCGGGTCCATGGGAGGTATTGTCCCTTTATTTCATAGTTGAACTACCCCCTTCCAAGGGGTATATCCCCATTTTGGTAACCGTGGACCATCTTACCAAAATGGCCCATTTCATTCCTGTTCAGAAACTACCCTCTTCCAAGGAGACAGCTGAGTTGCTTGTAAGCCATGTATTTAACCACCTCCCACCCGGGCCATTGTAGATATACGGCCGGGTGGGAGTCTCGTCCTTCTGAATGGACGTTCCGGAACGTCCTTCAGAAGGAGAGAGATCACGCCGCAGCGGGCACGCCGCAGCGGGCACGCGCAGCGGCGCGATCTCGATGTGCCTGTGTCCCTAGGACACAGAGCATCAAGACTCGGCAGGAGGGCCCTGTGATTGGCCCTCCTGATCACATGAGGGCTGTGACCAATCACAGCCGTCATGTAATGTCAATACAGCCGTTGTAACGGCTTCGATCTCTTCTCCTCCTGACAGATCCTGTCAGTGAGGAGAAGATCAGAGGATCGATTCTGCAGCCGGGGTGATCAGTGAGTATTTCTAATTACTCACTGATCACAGGGGGGGGGTCTGTGCTGGTAATCAGATGATTGATTACCAGTGCAGCCCTGGGGGGAGGGGATGCCCACCCATGACCACCAGGGATGCCCACCATGGCCACCAGGGATGGCAAACAGGGCTCAGAGAGCCTTCCAGTGGTGCCCCCCTATCAGTGCTGCCCACCAATGCCATCTATCAGTGCTGCCCACCAGTGCCCGTTATTGCCATCTATCAGTGCTGCCCACCAGTGCCCATTATTGCCCACCAGTGCTGCCTATCAGTGCCCATCAGTGCCCCCCATCAGTGCCGATCAGTGCCACCCATCAGTGCCGCCTATCAGTGCCCATCAGTGCCCGTCAGTGCCACCCATCAGTGCCCATCAGTGCTGCCTATCAGTGCCCATCAGCGCTGCCTATCAGTGCCCACCAATGCTGCATATCAGTGCTATCTATCAGTGCCACATATCAGTGCCCATCAGTGCTGCATATCAGTGCTACCTATCAGTGCCCATCAGTGCTGCATATCAGTGCCACCCCATCAGTGTCTCCTCATCAGTGCTTGTCAGTGCGGCGTCATCAGTGCTCATCAGTGCAGGAAAAAATGTATCTATTGACAAAATTTTATAACCTAAACAAAAAAACTTTTTTTTTTTTCAAACTTTTCGGTCTTTTTTTATTTGTGCACCAAAAAAGAAAAAACCTGGCGGTGATCAAATACCACCAAAAGAAAGCTCTATTTGTGGGGAAAAAACGGCATAAATTTGGTTTAGGTACAGTGTTGCATGACCGCGCAATTGTCATTCAAAATGCAACAGCGCTAAAAGCTGAAAATTGGCCTGGGAAGGAAGGGGGTTTAAGTGCCCAGTATTGAGGTAGTTAAACTACACGGTATTCCTAAGACTCTCATTTCAGAGAGAGGGACCCAATTCATTTCACGGTTCTGGCAATCCTTGTGTGGTATCCTTCGCATTGACTGTAGATTGACTTCACCATATCATCTGCAAACGAATGGACAGACTGAACGGGTTAATCAGAGTATTTAACAATACCTACGTTGCTATACCTCATATTTACAGGATGACTGGGCAGGTTTACTTCTTCTGGCAGAATTTGCCTACAACAATGCAGTTCATAGTACCACCAAGCAAAGCCCTTTCTTCCTCAATCATGGGTTTCACCCAACACTTCTTCCTCCTCGTAGCCTACCCTCTAGTAATCCAGTAGCCACTGATTACCTATCGCAAATCAAAAGTTCTCTAGATCGCCCTAATTCCGTCATTACCCAGGCTCATAACCAGCAAAAACGCTACTACGATCTCCGAAGGAGACCTGCTCCCCATTATACCACCGGTGACCTTGTTTGGTTATCCACCAAAAATTTACGGTTACGAATCCCGAGTAGAAAACTTGGACCTTTTATATATAGGACCCTTTCCTATCGAGAGGCTCATTGGTACATCTGCAGTTCGTCTTACCTTACCAACAGACTTAAAGATACATCCCGTATTCCATGTGTCATTACTAAAGCCCCATGTTCCAAATCAGGGTCTCAGAGGTACAGCCACACCTCCCGAATTTATAGAGGGAAACTACAATATTTGCTAAGGTGGAAGAACTATGGTCCCCAAGATGACACCTGGGTGGATGCTCCAGATGTTCATGCACCTAGGTGCATTCAAAGATTCCATGCCACTCATCCTGCAAAACCAAGATCATAGGCCTTCCGGAGCCGGCCTTATGGGGGGGGGGGGGGGAGTATTGTAAGAATACCGTACTTCCCGCTTGCGTTCCACCACTTGGTCCAGTGGAACGCATACGTGCTGGCACTGAACGTCACGTGTGACGTCATTTCCCAGCGCCGTTCCGAGCGGCTATTTAAAACAGTGGTATGGGGGATACCGTTGTTCGTGCAACCACATACTCACCTGAACCCTTACCTGCTTCCTTGTTCCCTCTTGCAATACCAGAGCCCTCTGGAGACGCTACAACTCTTCCTCTCATCACCAGATCGGAACCCTGCCTTGCCTGCTACTTCCTCTGACCGCAGATGTCTACACTCCCTCAGTTCCTGTAGTTGTTACTGATCTGATAAGTACCCCATAGGGGAGTCTGATTGTTCTCTAGCTATTTCCATTACTGCAAGTTACAAGTTTATTAACTGTTGGCTTCCTACTTACTCTTATGCATGTTCCTACAATCAAGTGAGGACAGTACATATCCTTGCCTACTTGCTTGCTTCTTCTATGTGCACTGCTACTAGTACTGTGTAGAGTCAGTCCATTGCCACCTGCTTACCCACGCTATTGCATCTCTGCTGTGCGTCCACTGTATGTGTGTATCATGGGTGTACAGAGACTGGTGAGTTTGTCACTGTAATGAGTTAAGAGATTCTAAGCCAATTGACTTAATACCATCTCTACACATACTTCTGAGTGGTATCTGCAGCTGACGACCCATTCCTTCAGACTCAACCTTGAGAGAACGTGACATGGAGCTATATTTTTTGGGTTTTATTTATTTATTTATTTATTTATTTTTTTAACGGAGTCAGCAATCTGAATCTGTTGGTGTCTTGAAAATAGTCCACCAAAGCACCACAGTTTACAGTGCACCCAAACACCACTATCCCCCCCCCCCATGCAGCGTTTGCAATAGCTGCAAAAAAGTAGGAAATATGCCCCACAATATCGGCATCATGTCTGGTGCCCATAGGCCAAAGTAGTAGTCTTAGGCATGGTGCATCATCTACAGAAAGGTCATGTTTGTCCTTTTTTCGGGTGCTGGTTGTTTTATAAAGCCAAAGCATGTGGAGAAGGTGATGGAGTGGCTAACCAAGCTTTCATTGTCCTCCTCCTCTGTCACCCAGATACAGACTACCACAGCTGCCAAGACACCCTATATTAAGTGTAAAGTATATATCTAAAATGTTTTTCTGATGTGTACATATTTGTTGATTTATTTTCATTTATCTAGAAAATGTAAAACAAGCTCCTGAAGAAGCATGACACACATCGCAAACATCTATAACACCACTCTATTCCAACTCTGCTGCAGGACACGACCAGGGTTTGTTACTAATATCAGCCCTGGCTCAGCGGTCAGGGCTGGATGCGTTTTTGTCTATTTGAGTTTGTATTATGCTTTATATGTTTAATGCAAGTGGAAACTCTGGTTATCTGCCTTCTCATCCCTCCAGTGCCACATTTGGCACCCTTCAGAGGGGAGAACGGGTACCTGCTTTTGACAGGTACCCATCCACACTCCCGGGAGACCTGGCTGCCGCAAAGTCCCCTGGCAGTTCAGCCCCCCTCCTCCTTCCCCCGCCGCTGGGCCATTCATGCGCGCTTCGCACATGTGCAGTAGTGAACTGGCTGTGAAGTCGCAAGGCTTCACTGCCGGTATCCCTTACAGGCAATGACGGCAGTAGCACCCGAGAGCCGATGGAAACATCGGCTGGGGTGCCAACAGGTAAGTGCCCTAATATTAAAAGTCAGCAGCTACAGTATTTGTCGCTGCTGACTTTTAATTTCTTCATGGGGGGGGGGGGGCTGGGCCTCCTTTCCAACTCTACCCACACTATACATGATTCCCTCTCAGCAGCTTAGGGATGACGTTTTATTAAGGGGGGGCATTGGTGTTCTCCTCCACTGGGGAAAAGAGTCTGCATGGGCTGCACAGAGTGAGATACACCCATTGCATACTGTTGTATCCCGCTTTGCAGTAAAAACCCATTTAGGGGATAAAAGGTTAATTGCGGCCTAGTCTGCATATGTTACAGTGAGATACACCCATTGCATACTGTTGTATTGCACATTGCAATAAAAACCCATTTAGGGGAAAAAAAAGTTAATTGCGGCCTAGTCTGCATATGTTACTGTGAGATACACCCACTGCATACTGTTGTTCTATTACGCTATTCAATAAACACCCATTTAGGGAAAAAAAATTAAATTGCGGCCTAGTCTGTATCTGTACGTGTGAGATACACTCGTTGTATACTGTTGTTCTATTCCGCTATTCAATAAACACCCATTTAGGGAAAAATTATTAAATTGCGGCCTAGTCTGCATCTGTACGTGTGAGATACACCCTTTTAGATACTGTTGTTCTATTCTGCTATTCAATAAACACCCATGTAGGGGAAAGAAAGATATTAAATTGCGGCTTAGTCTGTATCTGTATGTGTGAGATACACCCTTTGTATACTGTTGTTCTATTCCGCTATTCAATAAACGCCCATATAGGGAAAAAATATTAAATTGCAGCCTAGTCTGCATATGTTACTGTGAGATACACCCTTTGGATACTGTTGTTCTGTTCTGCTATTCAATAAACACCCATTTAGGGGACAGAAAGATATTAAATTGCAGCTTAGTCTGTATCTGTACGTGCGAGATACACCCTTTGGATACTGTTGTTCTATTCTGCTATTCAATAAACACCCATTTAGGGGAAAATTAATAATTTTACAGCATTTGCTGATTATGTTACTGTGAGATACACCCTTTAAATTTGTTTGGCGCTTCAGTTTGCCTCCTGTTGCTAACTCCTCCTACTCCGCTTCCTCATCCTCTACTGCCTCCGCATCCGGAGCAGTGATCATTTCCAAGGCTTTCAGGGCAGTCATTCACAAGTGGCTCCGAGGGTGGGTTCCTGCACCCACAAACGCCAGGTACACAATTGTCCAGCAAGGGCACAGTTCTGGAGGATGACGAGGTGGAGGATGAGGAGGAGGAGGAGATGAAGGAGGAGGAACCATGTTCATAGCAGGGTGGCACCCAGATAACTAATAACAACAGATACTACACTTGATCTTAGCCAAAAGGTCGAGAAGCAATGCTGGTGGCATTCCCACCTGACAACGGGGGCACAGTGGAAGCACAAGGCGAAGGCAGAGGAGGAGGTCGCCAATGCAGCCAGGGCACCACCAGCACCTCATAAGGCAGGGTTAGCATGTATGAAATGTGGAAAAGCTTTGTCGGCATGCCACAACAACCAGGACCACCAGCTGTTTTGTTTTTTTTAAGCCCGTGGTGTGTGAACACACTCAGACTAACACCCGGTGGGTGCATAAAAAAGTGCACACTAAAAAAGTGAAACACAAAAAGTGCACAGGGTATACACACGGTCCTTGACCCTGATCCCCCGGGGCGCAAGGTTCCTGACAGGGACTGGGGTACTTACACTGGCTAACCTGGCCGAAACCAGGCAGCCCCGTTCTTTAGGAGATCTGCTGAAACAGACCACCCCAAGTACTAGGTGGGGCTCTCCCGAAGAGAGACCCCGTGAGAGAGGGCGAACCAAGCCAGAAGGCCATATCCACCCCCTCCCAAGACTTTCAGGGACAGGCCCAAGGACCTACACCCTACTAATCACGCTGTGCAAAATAAAGTGTACCGCCACAATAAAAAACACAAAACGTGAGACACACAACACATAAAAATGGGGAAAGGGATAATGGAGAAGTGCAAGGTTAGTGCCACGTTGCAATACTATGGCAGGCCCTTCGGCCAGGAATAAAAAATTCCTCTGGTCCTGACTCCTGACCAAAAGGCCCAGCCCTAGAGGCAGGTGTGAAAAATGTGTGTAGGAAGTGCAGTGTCCTTGGTGCCATACTCATAGTGTTGCCATCCACCGTGAATTATGGCACCCCTGGACTGCCACTCCAGGGGCACATACACCACAGGCTTTTCTGAATCCAGGTCCCTGGCAAGACCAATGCAGCCCCGTCCCTACCAGAAGGCCTCAGAACTTAGACAGCTTTGGGAAAGCCCGACCCACAACCAGGGACACATTTTATATTGGGCTTTCCTGACCGGTATTCCTTTGATGTCTGGGTATTGTCGGATTTTACAGAGGAATGGTTCTAGGTAAAGGGCAAAAAGGAGGGGGGGGGGGAAGCAACCCTGTCTCATCCCGTTCGCAATGGGAAAAGGATCAGAAAGGAACCCTTTGGCTTTGACTTGGGCTGTCGGAGGGCTGTTGGAGTGGAATATATAGAGGAAATCCATTGTAACATGATCTTCCCCAGTCCGACGTGTCTAAGAACAGAAAACATGAATTCCCAGTTTACACTGTTGAACGCCTTTTCCGTGTCTGTCCCCTAAAAGACACATGGTAGTTGGGACTTATTGGCTACATGAAGTAGGTTGAGTGCTTTAGCTGTGTTGTCTCTCTCAGCCCAGGGTTGTGGGGAAGAGACCCCTGTCCCCATCAACATGGGGGCAAAGTGCTTTGGGGTGGGGGGGGCAGAGCCCCCCTGCCCTAAAGTACCCACCCCCCATGTTGAGGGCATGTGGCCTGGTATGGTTCAGGAGGGGGGGGGGGGCGCTGGCTCGCCCCCACCCTCATCCTGGCCAGCCAGGCTGTGTGCTCGGATAAGGGCCTGGTATGGATTGTAGGGGGGACCCCACACCGTTTTTATTTTTAATTTTCGCGCGGGGTCCCCTTAAAATCCATACCAGACCCGAGGGGCCTGGTATGGACTGGGGGGGGGGGGGGGGCACACCGTTTTTTTCAGCAATACTGACATAAACTGATATAAACTGAAGTGCCTACATACACATATATATAGATATATATATTATATATATACATATAAATTACTTTGATCTCAACAAACTAAAAAGCAAAAATCTCTATCCCTGCTAGCAATGTATTATTAATTATAAAATATAATATTTCACTTATAAATCACCTGTTGGCAAAGAGATTTGATCTCACAACCATTGCAAGTCTGGTATTCTACCAGCTACGTCTCCCTCAAGTACAGTTAAGGTGAATACACTTTCCCTACCTAACAAACTCCTATCTCACCCTACACACAGTAGAGGAGATAAAATGGTGGCATAGGTGGTAGAATACCAAGCTTGTAATGATAAGAGCTGTGAGTTCAATTCCCCCTGCCAGCCAGTGATTTATTTATTGGAATTCAGAAGTCAGAGTCCATGACAATGCAGGAACTTGAAGTTCCCGCGAAGAAGCCCATTTGTTCATCATTCGACGAACAAGCGAACAGCCAATGTTCGAGTCGAACTTACGTTACACGCTATGCCGGCTCCACTGACCGGTGGAGCGCACGCTCGCCTGCACTGCCGGCTTCGCGGGCATAGCGTGTGTTCCAACAATTGGCACTGCCCGAGATAGCAGCTGAAGCGAATCCACTGCCACTAAGTTTACACTGGTGGCAGTAATGGGACTCTCTCTCATGAACCCACCTTTTTCTAGGAGAATTGAGGCACTGCCCAGGAAAAAAACAGTGGGTACACTGATGGGAACCTTTTTTGTCCTAATGCAATCAGGTGTATGCTTTTTTAATAGACAATTCTTATGCAAACTAATATAATATGGTACATGTACATGGAACTGTCAACTATTATGGTGAGGGCATATTGCATAATGCACCCTGGTACAAGTAGTGTTTGATGATTGTTGCTTTGCAATCTTAATAATATACACCATTAATGATGTCTGAGGGTGGGACCGACTAATAATATAGGCCTGGTCTGTAGCTATATATGTGTAGTGGGTCATTTGTATCTTTGGATTTTTGGAAGAGGGTTCTCCTTTGAAATGCGTCAGCCTAACCAATACGGACACCATCCAGCCCTCCTGCAGCATTGGAAAAATCCATGTCCTGGAGGTTACCTGTCTGTATAGTGATTTGACATGCGTATATTTTCTACATGCGTTTGTGAGTATGATACCTTTTTTTATCCTTTACTACATGTTTTAACGGAATTGCACTAGTTCGGTGCGCCCTTCTCTTGTTTTCGTTGCCTTCCTTGCAACTTGTGCCAGGAATGGCCTTGAAATGTGTGGATAATTTCGCAAAACATTTTACTCCTTTTTCACAGGGAGAATAAAATGTACCATATATACTGGAGTATAAGCCGAGTTTTTCAGCACATTTTTTTTTGCTGAAAATGTCCCCCTCGGCTTATACTCATCAAAATGTCATAAAAATGGCACAGCCTGGCACGAACATGTCACCGCACATGCGCCGCTTGGAAAAGGCTGTAAACATTTGGCTATTCCCGGGAATAGCAGAAACGCGTGACACGTTGACGCAATGACGTGTTGGAGCCATTTTTAAATCTAAGGCGCCTTTAGGAACAGGTAAGTGAGACTCCTCCACAGCCGCACTACCTGCCATGATGCGGGGCTGCGGGCATACTACAAGAGATGCAGTGCTGCGGGCATGGTAGACCTCTACCATGCCCGCAGCACTGCAACTCCTGTAGTATGCCCGCAGCCCCGCATTCTCTTGTACTATGCCCACAGCCCTGCATTCTCCTGTACCATGCCCACAGCCCTGCGTTCTCCTGTACCTTGCCCTCAGCCCTGCATTCTCCTGTACCATGCCCGCAGCACTGCATTCTCCTGTACCATGCCCACAGCCCGTTTTGGGTCTCGTGGTGGTCCAGTTGGGCCCGGTAGCTGCTGCATTTCCCACCCTAGGCTTATACTCCAGTCAATAATTTTTCCCATTTTTTTGTGCTAAAATTAGGGGCCTCGGCTTATATTCGGGTCGGCTTATACTCGAGTATATACGGTAATTTTTGGATTTATAGACGAAGCCTGCCTGCTCTCTTCATCTTGAATTGCCTCTGATAATAACTATTTACATTCCGTGCAGAAAATATGAATGTGTCACATACCTGATAGGATACTGAGATGATGAGGTTGGCCTCTCTTGTTTCTCCAGCCCAGGCCCCTGTTTATTCAACAGAAGTTGGTCCTATTGGAAAACCTGCAGTGTTGATCTATGAAATCTGGCAGGGAGGGCGGGGTGCTGAGGAGTTCCTGCTGTCAGAATACAATAGCGCAGCAGGAGAGATCCCTGTGTCAAAATTGCTTGTGTGGATGCAGGGATCTGTCTTTTTTTTTTTTCATTCAACCCGTTGGTTGAATGAAAGAAATTCAGGGTGTATACCCTGCCTTAGTCCCAGCCCAGTACGGAATTATATTATATTGTCCTCACACTGCTATTAGCACTTAGCACCAGGCTGGAAAAAAATTATTTTGCTTGAAGCTGGAGCATTTATCTTGTGAAGAAAAACACAAAACATTTTACTCCTTTTTCACAGGGAGAATAAAATGTACCATATATACTGGAGTATAAGCCGAGTTTTTCAGCACATTTTTTTTTGCTGAAAATGTCCCCCTCGGCTTATACTCGAGTCATAAAAATGGCACAGCCTGGCACGAACATGTCACCGCACATGCGCCGCTTGGAAAAGGCTGTAAACATTTGGCTATTCCCGGGAATAGCAGAAACGCGTGACACGTTGACGCAATGACGTGTTGGTGCCATTTTTAAATCTAAGGCGCCTTTAGGAACAGGTAAGTGAGACTCCTCCACAGCCGCACTACCTGCCATGATGCGGGGCTGCGGGCATACTACAAGAGATGCAGTGCTGCGGGCATGGTAGACCTCTACCATGCCCGCAGCACTGCATCTCCTGTAGTATGCCCGCAGCCCCGCATTCTCTTGTACTATGCCCACAGCCCTGCATTCTCCTGTACCATGCCCACAGCCCTGCGTTCTCCTGTACCTTGCCCTCAGCCCTGCATTCTCCTGTACCATGCCCGCAGCACTGCATTCTCCTGTACCATGCCCGCAGCCCGTTTTGGGTCTCGTGGTGGTCCAGTTGGGCCCGGTAGCTGCTGCATTTCCCACCCTAGGCTTATACTCCAGTCAATAATTTTTCCCATTTTTTTGTGCTAAAATTAGGGGCCTCGGCTTATATTCGGGTCGGCTTATACTCGAGTATATACGGTAATTTTTGGATTTATAGACAAAGCCTGCCTGCTCTCTTCATCTTGAATTGCCTCTGATAATAACTATTTACATTCCGTGCAGAAAATATGAATGTGTCACATACCTGATAGGATACTGAGATGATGTTGGCCTCTCTTGTTTCTCCAGCCCAGGCCCCTGTTTATTCAACAGAAGTTGGTCCTATTGGAAAACCTGCAGTGTTGATCTATGAAATCTGGCAGGGAGGGCGGGGTGCTGAGGAGTTCCTGCTGTCAGAATACAATAGCGCAGCAGGAGAGATCCCTGTGTCAAAATTGCTTGTGTGGATGCAGGGATCTGTTTTTTTTTTTTTTTCCATTCAACCCGTTGGTTGAATGAAAGAAATTCAGGGTGTATACCCTGCCTTAGTCCCAGCCCAGTACGGAATTATATTATATTGTCCTCACACTGCTATTAGCACTTAGCACCAGGCTGGAAAAAAATTATTTTGCTTGAAGCTGGAGCATTTATCTTGTGAAGAAGAGGATTTGGCACACCTTATACTTTTAAATATCTTGGGTAATTCTGTTTTGTATGGCGAAATTTGGATATAAGGACGTGAGGTAAGTTTCTTGCAAAACCACTGCTCTTAGCCAAATTAGCCATGCACATACTTGCCAGGTCAGAACACAAGTATTGATTTACTAAAACTGGAGTTTGTAAATACTGGTGCAGCTGTGCATGGTAGCCAATTAGCTTCTAACTTCAGCTTGTTCGGTTAAGCTTTATCAATAAAACCTGGAAGCTGATTGGTTTCTATGCAGAGTTGCACCAGATTTTACAATCAGCCCCACAGTGTCCAATTCTCGTTGTGGGCTGCTGGCAGAAGCGAACTTCAAGAGCAGTAGGAAAGCAGTCTAAATGCAGAAAGAGGGCAATATGTTTATGTACAACATCTGACAACCCCTGGCATTTCTGATAGACAGTAAAAGGGTGTAACTGGGTCCCACTAGTTTACGCCAGTTCTGTGTTGATGTTACTGCTGGACATCTTCTGATGTCAAAGGGAAGTAAGCATGATGTTTCTTTCATCTGCTGCATTTGGCTTCTTTCATTGCTCTTTGCATCTACAGTTCTCAATGTTGCCCAATCATTGGTGTCCTCAATGCTGAGAAATAGAGGCAGATATTTATCCATCATGCGATACAACCAGGGAGGTATGTGATTGGCTCCAAGTTTATTCTGTTGAAGAACAACAACCCCAAACATACAGTCAATGTCCATAGGAACAGTCTTCAGAAGAAGGAGGAGGAGTCCTGGAAGTGATGGTTGGGCCACACAGAGCCCTGATCCCAACATCGAGTCCGTCATGCCGGTGGTTCCCCATCCGGGGGGGTGTTCTTGACGTGGCTGCAGGAGTTCAACACAAGCTTATGCTCCTCTATGCTTACATCTTACGGCTTCACAGCCATGTGGTGTATGTATACCTGGCTGATGATTGATATTGATTATAGGCGGTGAGCTACCTCGTTATACTCTAAGAAATTTCCAAACGTGTGTTACATCACACATTATACAGAATATATTGAATGCCTTAGTAATAGCTCCGGACGAAGCTTTCTCAAGTAAAGCGAAACATGTCGAGCTAACGCTAACCAAATATGGCGAATGTATGACTAAACATCACTTGACCCGGCTGGACGGCACCTTATTTATTTGGGTATCCATCCGCGGGCACTCCTTGATGTGAAGTATCTTATGTACCTTATATTGACTTCTGTATATAAACTGTGATCTTACGAACTGTGAACCGTTACACATTACACTAAGGCCCTGTATAGGCCCTTTTCTTTCTTTTAAAAAAGCAGTATATGTTCACTTTATGTGGTGTTTTTATCTTTGAATTCAAATAAAAAGTAAATTTTATTCATTCTTGTGCCCGAAATCCTTATCTTCCCAATCCTTCCAATCTAACAATTTATAAAGGATAGGGGCACCAAATTTTGTATTGTCTACATGCCCTGAATGCTGCTGTCTGAAGGCATGTCCAGCCAATAATTCCGTCTAGGATTACACAAAGAGAAAGAAGGATCTGAGGCAGCCAACAGCCGCATAACTTCTGTGATTGGGTCTCCAAGATGTTTGGAACAACCTACCTTTACAACTGTGTGCAAGTGTACGTAGAAGAATTGATGCTGGTTTGAGGACAGAGTGGTCACACCAAATATTGATTTGATTTAGATTTTTCTTCTGTTCGCTCATTTTGCAAATTGATAAAAAAAAATTAAATTTAGATTTTCAAAAGCATTCTTACTTTACAGCATTTCACCTGCCTAAATTTTTAGGCACATATTGGAATATGCAGGTAAACTAGCGATAGAGGCAAGAAAATCCCCCTGATGTAGAAATGCCGCCATTGTGCGAATGGACTCTATTCAGAACTTTTGCACCCGCACATAGCAGTATAGTGCCTTGACCACGGGTCTAGAGAATCCCGCTCTCGGCTCGCGAGACCAGGGCCTCTTGGAACCTCCCAAGGAGAATTTGAAAGATTTTGAGCCCTTGTCAGTGGACCCTGATGGACAAAAAAAAACTTCTTGTGAGCCAAAAAAAAGATGGGCCACATCTGCAATAAGGTTCTTTACCCTTCCCAGATTGTGGAAGAAAAGTACTCTTCCCCCCTGTGGGGGGTCCACCACGGGTGGAACAGTCCACTTCTTAAAGGAGGGGCTCCTCAAAGGGGTGACTTCCCTGTGTTGTGGAGCATGCCCTCTGCTGCGGACTGCCTCTTTATCCTTGATAGACTTCCATACTCTCACATTATGTCCTATGCACATTTGCACCATTGTCAACTAAGTTATGACAATTTTATCACATGTTGGTCACACTGATCTCTAGTAACCATCCTGAGCACCAGCCTACCCACTGTTTGCTCCGCAAAGGCAGGAGGAAGCTGTATCCCCTCCAGATCCTGGCACAAAAGACCCACCATTACTTTTTAGAGGGACTGGGGGGATGGAGGGGAACCCGGGGGTCCGACCATCCCAGGGAGGGGCCCACATCCATCCCAAAAGACCACAAAGGGAGAGGGGAGACACTACTTACCACACCATGAAACCGGGTGGGCACCACTCCAGGCAGACCACCGCACCATCTTAGAATGGGGGTGCTGTGGACCAGACCAGGGCTATGCGTCCTCACGAGGCATTTAACTCGCCGGCCAGCCCCCGTCCAGTGGGGCTATGTCGTGGCCAACCTAGCGTGGAGCTAAGATCGGGTTGCGCTCACTGGCCAAACTGGGAAGACCATAACAATCTAGGATATCCAGTCTGGTAGTGGATTGTGGTTCTCACATGAACCGAATTGATTGTAGTTCTCACAGGAACAGAAAATAATAAAAGAAGAAAAAATTCAGTTTAAAAAGGAAAAAAATGCTAGGACCGGAGATCCCAGCAAGGAACTAGGTCCTTACTCCTGACTAGGCAGAAAAAAACTGAAGACCTATAGCAGGAAGTGGGAGTATACCCCCTGGGACTGCCCTATAGGCGTGGTCAAACTTTTTTCTGCCTAGTGTCCTACTCCTGTATGGGGCAGCATAAACCTAAGGGTCAAGATGATATGGAATTGTGTCCGTCAATGAATGAAAAAGAAATGGCCGCTGGACTACACAAACGTGGCCGCCCGCAATTGAAACTCATGGGCCATGCCAAAATGGCCACCGCACGCAGCCCCACTAGGCTCTTAGGGACCAAGGAGGGATCCCTTTAGCCCTGAGTGTAATAGCAAGGAAAGGGGGGGGGGGATCAGGCACAGGGCCCCCAGAGCAGCCAGTGCCCCCCCAGCTGAGAAGCCTAGCCCCCCCTGCACACCCCCCCCACTGGTAGAGTAAAGCACACCTGCCCCAGTCACTACCCCAACCTACCATGCTAATGCAGATGTAGGGGGGGCAGATGACCCACAGGGACCAGCTGTCCCAGGGAGCTGACCGCGTCCACCCCAAAACCCTCCAGGGGGATAGCTACTCACCATACCAGGAACCAGACGGGCACGGCTCCAGACAGAACCTCCTTTCCATGGAAACCGGGGGCTGTCGGCCAACAGGAACGCTGGCACTTAGGCCGAGACCTGGTCATATGCGACCTCGCGAGGCGTTTTAACTCGCAGGTCAGCCCCCGTCCAGTGGGGCTATGTCGCAGCCAACCTAGCGCGGAGCTGTGGTCTGCGTGCGCTCGCTGGCCAGACTGGGATGACCCCTGGATCTAGGTTATCCAGCCCATTGCCCAGTCCAGCAGTTGATTGTAGACCTCGCAGGAAAAAAAAACAGAAGAAAAAAAAAGCCATTTGGAAGAAAAAAGTTGCCAGGACCAGAGATCCCAGGAGAGAAATAGGTCCTTACTCCTGACTAGGAAAAAAACTGAAAGCCTATAGCAGTGAGGGGGGAGTATACCACCTAAGACTGCCCATAGGTGTAGCCAAGTCTTTTTTCTGCCTAGTGTCCTACTCCTGTAGGGGGCAATATAACTCTATGGTTCTGAATACTGGAAAGCTGTGTCCGTCAATAAACAAAAGAGAAAAATTACATTTTTGGTGAGCTACTCCCAAAGGGAAATCACATGTAAAGGGATGAAGAACCTACAATTTTGGGCCCAGCTGATTGATCATATGAAATCCCTTCCAAGCACATTCACTTAGCACATGGACACAAACCATGATTTCTTGAGAACAACAAAAAGGTAGCAATCTGCAACAAAGTTGTTAAAATCCTTGCAATGTACATACAGTATAGTAGATCACCCAGAGGGGAATGTTTTGTTTTTCAACAAAAGTGGAGTTACTCTTTAAATCAATTAGGTATTAAGGTCATCAGAACAATTGTGTATGATAACGGTGTACTTACTCTTTAAGTAAAATTAAACTGTATGTGGGAAAAGGCATCAAGCAAACTAAAAATATAAAATACATTGTGATCAGACTTGTTCATTGGATACCTATTAGCAGGATGTCATACACAGATGGACTAGTAAGTGCATGCTATCATTTTTGAACCCTGGTAAATGCTCCACGCTAGGATCTTGTTATACTAATTGTTTGAATAAAATACATTTTGTTACGGATAAGGTAACAATGCTATACTTTGTTGATAATTTTTTATATTTTTTGACAGGTGCTGACTGAATTCATAATAAAAAATATAAGACATCTAAGATCTACTTTGGATGACAAAGCCTGGCTATAGCAGAGGGCCATTAGCTTATGGTTTGGGGAATAATTAAAGTTGAACATATTGCAGGATCTGCAGTTCACAATAATAGGGGACTATATGAAAGAAAACAGAGAGCAGACATGACTGTTAAGCAGGTTTAGACTTTGCAGGACAGTTGTAGATATGACTTCTTCCACTGCTTTAAATATGTAGAGCAACAATAAAGACCACCTTTCCACCTAGCCACAAAAGATTATTTTTGGCATGGTAAAATTGCCAACCCCACTTTTGAGTGCCATGATCTGCTGAAATAACGGAATTTTTGTAAAATCTTACCTGTAAAATTCCTTTCTCTGAGTCCTCCGACAGTCGCCGACGCCTCTAAGTCATCACTGTTGGGTATTGACTTCCGCTCCGCAGGAGTAGCTAGGCATATAGACTTAGTCAAAAGACAAAAGGCATTAGCGTATACACACCCTTGGGGGCTGTCCCATCTGGTCAATACCCCCCTGCAGTGACCACTCCCCACTCAGTTTGGTAGCATAGCAGTAGGTAACAAGAACCCCAAAAGAGGGGTGGGGGCGGCGACTGTCGGAGGACTCAGAGAAAGGAATTTTACAGGTAAGATTTTACAAAAATTCAGTTTTCTCTTACGTCCTCCGACAGTCGCCGCCGCCTCTAAGTCATCACTGTTGGGATGTCCCAAAGCAGTATAGACATGAGGGATGGGAGACGCAACCGTAGAAAAGGCAACGCAGTACCCACATCAGAGAAAGGAATCTTACATGCACCGTAAGAGAAACAACTGGGCAACAGGAAAAAAAAACAATGCTCAACAGGAGCAACAGCCCAGGAAAGCAAATGCCAACAGCCAGGGACCCAGAAAAAAACTCAAGGGTCCATCATGGCACTGCCGCACTGAGAACCTTGCGGCCAAAGGAGGCATCAGCTTTTGCCAGAACGTCTACTTTGTAGAATTTTGAAAAAGTGTGCACCGACGACCAAGTCGCAGCCTTGCACACCTGGGCCACCGAGGCCCTATGCCAATTGGCCCAGGACGCACTCACAGATCTGGTGGAGTGCGCCTTAACAGGGAAGGGTGGAACCCGTTCCTTCAAGGCGTAAGCCTATTCAATGGTCTGTCTGATCCATTTGGCAATAGTAGCTGCGGATGCAGCCATGCCCTTCCAAGGTCCCTTTAGGAAGGACAAAGAGGGAATCCGTTTTACGAAAAGATTCCGTAGACAGGTAAACCCTGATCACCCTGACAACATCCAAGGAGTGCAGAGCAACCTCCTTAGGATGCTTAGGCTTCGTACAAAGCGAAGGCAGAACAATGTCCTCATTAATGTGGAACTCAGAGACCACCTTAGGAAGAAAGGAGGGCTGCGGACGCAAAACCACCTTATCCCGGTGAATCACCAAGTATGGAGAACGGCAAGATAACGCTGCCAGTTTCGACACTCTGCGAGCCGAAGTGATCGCCACCAAAAAGGCAACCTTCCTAGACAGCAGAGGCAATGAGATATCCCGAATGTTTTCAAAGGGAGCACGTTGTAACACGGACAGAACCAAGTTCAAGTCCCACGGAGGTAAGGGCTCCTTCCTGGGAGGAGCCAAATGTCGCACACCTTGAATGAAGGTGCGAACCAGAGAATCAGACGCCACAGGGCGTTGGAAAAGAATAGCCAGGGCGGACACCTGGCCCTTGATCGTGGCCAGCGCCAGGCACTGGTCCACTTCCGCCTGGAGAAAAGCCAACACTCTCAACACCGAGTACGAGTGAGGGTAAGCCTTCCAGGTACGGTAATAGATCTTTCCAGAGGAGGTCTTCCTAGCCTTGACAAGAGTAGGGATGACCTCAGAGGAGAGACCCCTGTCCCTCAGGACCTGGGTCTCAACAGCCAGGCCGTTAAAGCCAGCGACTGTAAAGCAGGATCGGACCCTGAGACAGGAGATCCTCCCGCATGGGCAGCCGCCACTGCCAGATGAACAACATCAGCGTACCAGGACCGGCGTGGCCAGTCCGGAGCCACCAGAATCACCAGGTGCGGTTCCGAGGCTAGCCTGCGGAGGAACCTGGATAGCAACTGAATCGGAGGAAAGGCATACATCAGACGATACTGATGCCAAGGAGCCACCAACGCATCCGAGGCGACTGCCAGAGGATCGCGTGTTCTTGCCACGAACCTTTCCACCTTTTGGTTTAGTCGAGATGCGAACAGATCCACGTCCGGGGATTCCCACCTCGCACACAGCATTTGGAAGACCTCCGGGTGCAGGGACCATTCTCCCTGGTCCAGGGTCTGGCAGCTCAGATAGTCGGCCTGCCAATTTTCCACACCCGGAAGGTGAACAGCTGAGATCGCCGGGACATGAGTCTCGGCCCACAATAGAATGTCGGTCACCTCCTGGGCCACACGAGCACTCCTGGTACCCCCTTGGTGGTTGATGTAAGCCACCGCGGTAGCATTGTACGTTTGTACCCGGACAGGATGGCCCTGAAGACGGTCCGACCACTGGAAGAGGCAGAGTTTTATCGCTCGCAATTCCAACACATTGATCGGGAGAGAGGACTCCTCCTCCGACCAAGTGCCCTGGGCAGACAGGTTTCCCAGGACACCACCCCAGCCCGACAGGCTGGCATCCGTGGTGATCACTGTCCACACTAACGGACGGAAGGACTTGCCTTCCGCCACCGACGGGGACTGGAGCCACCACAGAAGAGCCAATCTGGTCTGACGACTCAAGGAGACACTCAGATCCAGGGACTGAGGCAGTCTGTCCCACCTGGCCAGGACCTCCGTTGGAGAGCCCGCGTGTGAAACTGAGCAAAGGGTATCGCCTCGAAGGCTGCCACCATCAATCCCAGAGACCTCATACAGGTCCTGAGTGACGAGGACGGGTTGTCCCTGAGGGACCTTATCTCGTCCTGCAAGATCCGGGGCTTGTTCTTCCGGCAAGAAAACCTTTGCCCGAGCAGAGTCCAGAATCATCCCCAGATAGGGAAGACGAACCGATGGAGACGTCGATTTTCGAACGTTGATGGTCCACCCGAACTCCTGGAGCGTCTGTACCGTGGTGGACAGATTGCGCACCAGGTCCTGGCTGGCACATGCTCTCAGAAGCAGGTCGTCCAGGTAACCCAAGACCGCAATGCCCTGCGTCCTCAGCAGGCCCAGAACCGGTGCCAGCACTTTGGTAAAAGCCCTGGGTGCCGAAGCGAGACCGAAAAGTAACGCCACAAACTGGTTGTGGTCCTCTGCGATAGCAAACCAAAGGTACCGCTGATGACCCTCGAAAATGGGGATGTACAGGTACGCATCCTTCAGATCTATCGAGGCCAGGAATTCTCCTGGGCTCAAGGATGCCACCACCGAATGGAGAGACTCCATACGGAACTTCCAAACACGCACGAAGCGGTTCAGCGCTTTCAGGTCCAGAATAGGACGCACTTTGCCCTCCTTTCTGGGCACAGTGAACAGATTCGAATAAAACCCCCGAAACCTGTCCCGATGAGGCACCGGGACAATCACCACCTGAGCCAGAAGGTCCTGCACCGCTTGGTGCAGGTCCTGCAGACGCCCCGGAGGCAAGTGAAGATTTGCGGGAAAAAATCTGTCTGCCGGCCTGGAAAGGAATTCAATCTTGTACCCTGATCGAATGATTTCCTGAACCCACCTGTCCGATATCCGGATCAGCCAAGGTTGGAGGAAACCGCGCAAACGTCCCCCCACCCCTGAAATGGGTGAGGACACCCCTTCAGGCAGAGGCGGACTGACCCGCCGAGCCGGCATTGCCCGACTTCTGCTTACCCGCCCAGGGCTTCCCCTTGGATTGGTTCCGAAAGGCACGAAAGGACCCCTGACCGGATCGAGACGCCGAACCCCGCTTGCCTCGAAAGGACTTGTTCTTCGGGTTCTGGGGCAGCATGGTGCTCTTGCCCCCCGTGACGCCCTTCACCAGGGTATCCAATGCCTCGCCAAACAGGCGAGAACCAGCATAGGGAAAATCAGCAACTGTTTTCCGTGAGGACTGGTCAGCGACCAGCTCTTTAGCCATATCAGTCGCCGGTTAAGCACCGCGACACTAGAGAGGCGTGCCACTAATGGGGCCTCATTCAAGGCCGCATCACACAGATACATGACTCCTTGGTGGATCTGATCCACCATTTCCAGCTGGGCAGGCGGAACACCATCAGACACGAGGTTGCTCCCAAGCATCTTGGTCCAATCAGCCACCGCCTGAGCCATCAAAACTGATGCGAAAACAGGTTTGAGCAATGAACCCACCACCGTGTAGGAATGGCGGGCTAGAGACTCCAAACGCCGGTCCGTAGGGTCCCGGAACACCGGAGTATCCTCAGAGGGAACCAAGGTAGCCTTGTTCAACACGGCCACTGTGTGATCCACCTGTGGAGGCACACAACATCGTGATTCCGTAGCCGGTGCGAAAGGATAAAGCAATTTGAACCGACTAGGTACCAGGAATGGACGTTTTAACGTGCGCCACATTTCATTAACAGTGAAATGAAACTCAGCGGGACAGGGAAAAACCTGCGCCGACTTGCGGGTCCTGTGGGTCCCAAACGAGGACACAACACCCGGAGGACTGGGCTCATCCTCCAAATGTAAAGTTTCCTTAGCAGAAACAATTAACTCATCCATGGTCGCTCGTTCTACAGGCGACCTCGGGGAGGAGGTATCAACCCCCTCCCCACCTCTGCCTCCCCCTCAGACCCCAGCGGGTCCAAGGATGAGCTGGACCCTGAAAAGGGCACGCTCACAGCAGCAGCCATATCACCATCTGAATCAGAGGAGAGAGACAATCTGGCCCTCTTTTTTGCAGCACGTTCAGCCATCAGCATTTCCATATTAGACACTAAGGTTGCTACTACAGCGGCCAAATCAGGTCTCAGCGGGGCCACAGGAGAACTGGGAGCCCCCACCAGAGCTGGGGAGAATTTGCTGTCCTGAGAATCCATTGCTCAAGGTTACAGAAAAAAACAGTGCAAGAAAATGTGTACTGCCCCTTTAAGATCGCTGCGGAGTGCGCAGCCCACCGCTACAGCTAACAGTGACAAGACCCCCAAAAGGAGAAGAGAAAACTGAGCCAGAAGCGATAACACAGAGGAATATTGAGAGCGATAACCTGCAGAGCCCGCAGAGTGTTGCCACCGATGTCCTGCTGCAGAGGAAAAGGAAGTGCTGCTGAAGTAGGCTGAACTTATAGACTGCCAGACTTAGGGAAAATGGCTGCCCCATAGGATTGCATTGGAGGCTTCACCAAAATGGCCGCCGAACATGCGGTCGGACCGATCGTCCTTCTCCCACAAAATGGCGGCGGATGGCGCCAAAACAGCATGCAGTATCGCCCACAGAGAAGCTTAACATGCCTGCCCAAATCAAAGATGGCGGAACGCGCAAATTCACTCCGCTGCGGTCGCCACACAACGTCTGCACCCCCAACAATGCACCGAAGTGACACAGGGAAGGGGACCCCCACACATACAGTATCTGCACAAGCGATACCCGCAGGGGCCGCATCAGGGAGTCACACAGGCACAGACATGGGGAACACACAGCAACACAGACTGCCACCCCAGACAGAGGCCCCACACAGTAGCACTTACCTGTACCAGATGGCGTGGGATGCCTCTATGAACGGAAAACCGCTGTCCTCATCTGACAGGGAGTGCCGTAAGCCAGGGACATGACACTGCAGCATCGCAGATGTGTCCTGTGAGGTAGCCACCTCACGGCTGCATCCCTGCAGCGAGCAGGGATGGGTCGTTCATAATGCCAGGGCGAACCATAAGCTGAACGCTCGATGGCGGGCTGGGGGTCCATCTGACCCTTCTGCCCTGGAGAACCAGGGCGGTCAGTCCGAATCCCAGCACCGCATGATCCATCTTCATCCGAAGAAAACGACTAACAACTAGAAGCTGACAAAATAAACAGCTATTAAAGTAAGAAAAAACTGATATTTTCAAAGAAAATCAAATAAAAGATTAGGAAGGCTGAGACTGAAGCCCCAGCACAGGGAAGCCTGACTACTCCTGACGCTAGGCAGATTAAAAACTGAGTTGGGAGTGGTCACTGCAGGGGGGTATTGACCAGATGGGACAGCCCCCATGGGTGTGTATATGCTAATGCCTTTTGTCTTTTGACTAAGTCTATATGCCTAGCTACTCCTGCGGAGCGGAAGTCAATACCCAACAGTGATGACTTAGAGGCGGCGGCGACTGTCGGAGGACATAAGAGAAAAAAGGATTTGCTTAAATGTAGGTCTTTTAAGACTTGTAAAGTATTTGTTTCTTTGTTTGCCATGTAATTATGATGCATTAACATTTTTGGCTGTATTGGCTTATATCTTTGTTCGCTCATATTTGTGCACATGCCCCCTTTTATCTGGACAAAATATACTGATTGTTCGGGGAAATTTGTATTGACAGTTTAATCAAAACTGCACTCAGGAGAGAGGATATGGTGGGGTTTATCGAGGGTGGTTATACCTTGGCATTTTAGGTTTTGTAAAATAAATTGTCCTATAGTATCTAAGGATACAAAATAAACAAAAATTCATAAAAAAAAACCCTAAAAACAAAAATGTAATGTATTGCAGCTTACCAGTCCTTCGATATGGTGGCTGCATTTACTTTCGTAAGGTTCCCCCCCTCCCACCTTCCTCTTTATTTTTACCTGGAGAACCAGCTAGTAACACACTTTCAGTCTTAAGCCTAGTACACATGATTAGAATACAGTACAAAAAATACCGCTTTTGAAGCGATTGTACGATAATCTGATCATTAGTATACAGCTTTCGTCAGAAAATACAATACAAATACACTATATTATCAAAAAATGCCTGCCTTTACACACACATGAACTTTAATGGCATCCCAGTATTAGTCTGTAGGGTTCAATATTGAGTTGGCCCACCCTTTGCAGCATTAACAGCTTCATCTCTTCTGGGAAGCCTGTCCACAAGGTTTAGGAGTGTGTCTATGAGAATGTTTGACCATTTTTCCAGAAGCACATTTGTGAGGTCAGGAGGTTGGAGAGAAGGTCTGGCTTGCAGGCTCCGCTCCAATTCATCCCAAAGGTGTTTTAGTGGTTTAGGGTCAGAATTCTGTGCAGGAGGGGGGGGGGGGATTAGGGTGTGGGGTTGTTTTTCAGGGGTTGGGCTTGGTCCCTTAGTTCCAGTGAAGGGAACTCTTAAGGAGTCAGCATACCAAGACATTTTGGACAATATCATGCTCCCAACTTTGTGGGAACAGTTTGGGGATGGACCCTTCCTGTTTTAACAGGAGTGCACATCAGTGCTTAAAGCAAGGTCCATAAAGACATATATGAGCGAGTTTGGGGTAGAGGAACTTAACTGGCCTGCACAGAGTACTGACCTGAACCCGATAGAACACCTTTGGGATGAATTAGAATAGAGACTGGGATGCCATTGAAGTTCATGTGCGTGTAAAGGCAGGCGTCCCATTACTTTTGACAATATAGCGTATATCACTTCTGAATTTTTTTTCTGTCGTAAGAGAATTTTTGTACTTTAGTAACCTATTTGTTTTTGATATGTAGACTAGAATGCAAAAACGATCATTTGTCCGATAATCTCATCGTGTGTACAAGGCTTAAGGGTGTCTCCACTGTGGTTGGGGGAGATGCCTTCGGGAAGCTGCATTATCAGCCCAGGGAGAGGGGGGGGGGGGGTGTGGTAAGGTAAGCTGGGTATACACTAGCAGAATGTCATTCAACATTTTTTGTTGTAAGAATATTTATTCATCTTTCTAATCATTAGAGGGGTCAAATCATCGTTCGTTTTTGAGCACAGTGGAGGGAAAAATGTAAAGGTTCAGGATAGAAAATGTTTCTCGAATGTACAATATTTCTAACAATGTATGTGGTTTTCGTTTGGCAAAGTCCATTCATTCCAAAATTGAATGTTAAAAGTAAATTAAATCTAGAAATGATCACAATTCGAATGTACCGACAAATTTTGTACTAAATTTCATTTGAAAATCTACTAATGTATACCCTGTTTAGATTATCAGATTTAGATGGACTTTACCAACAAATTAAGCCGCTCACTTTTCATTTGTTTTAAGGGTAAAGAACCACTTTAAATTTAAGCTCAAGCTATCACTTTTTAAGCAGTCACAGCAAACCGTTCTTTTTTCATTTGGGACAAAGGTTTCACATAAATGAATAAAAGCTGACTATAGTCAACACCCCTGTCAATGTTAAATTCTTTGTTTCAACTCTCTAACTGCCACATTTGCTGGACAGCTCGGTCTGTTAATGGAAGTTAAAAAATACCAGATGTATTGCTCGAATCAACAAATGAAAATAAAAAAAATCCTAAGATGTTTCTCCTTTTAGGTAGCCACATCTAAGAATTGGTGAGCTGCCATATTATACATTTTGGTTTTTATGCTTAATACAACATTAGAATGGGGACATAGCTATTGTTGTGTTATTGGTTAGTTTTCTTTTTAATATATTAATATTTATGTTATAGTACTTTATGTAAGTCGTCCGTTGAGGTCTAGAAATGGCATATATACACTGCCTGGCCAAAAGAAAAGTTGCCACCAAAAAAAAAGGTCACACACTCTAATATTTTGTTGGCTTTGATTATGGCATGCATTCACTGTAGTATTGTGTCGATAAACTTCTGCAATGTCCCAAGATTTATTTCCGTCCAGTGTTGCATTAATTTTTCACTAAGATCTTGTACTGATGGGAGAGTCGGACCACTGCGCAAAGTCTTCTCCAGCACATCCCAAAGATTCTCAATGGGGTTAAGTTCTGGACTCTGTGGTGGCCAATCCATGTGTGAAAATGATGTCTCATGCGCCCTAAACCACTCTTTCACAATTAGAGCCCAATGAATCCTGGCATTGTCATCTTGGAATATGCCTGTGCCCTCAGGGAAGAAAAAAAAATCTATTGATGGAATAACCTGGTCATTCAGTATATTCAGGAAGTCAGCTGACCTCATTCTTTGGGCACATACAGTAACTATCCAACAGGATAGTTACTGCATGCTTAGTTTAGTTATTTGCTTAGTTAATTCCAGTTGGCGACTCTTTTTTGGCCAGGCAGTGTATTTTATTATTATTTTTTTTTTACACATAATGTCTAGCATTCCAAAGACATACAATGTATAGAAAATAAAGGAGAAAAATAAACTTTAAAGCAAGCTGATGGCACACAAAGTACTTTAAAAATCATTTCATTTATTTTACAAATGATAAATATTTTGTTCAAAAGGTTTCTTTTCACCTTCCTTTTATAAAAAAAGGCATCTTCATAGAAAAAAATATCTGAACTATATCAAAATACGTCATATTAAATGAAGGCACAGGAAGTATTTAACCCCTTGTTGCCACAGAGACCAGAAAAAGGCATTGTGGCATGAAGTACTGGTCCTGTTAACAAGAAAATGGTTTATTCCCAGATATTCACAGTTTTTATTCTTTTAATACTGGTTGTTTCAGTAAAGTCCTACTTGAGGTCGGTACCTACATTTAATAAGATACTTATTGGAGTTTAAGAAAATTCATATTTGTGATAAGGCACATTAAGAGTGCTGAGAAGGTTCAGTCATTGTGCAATTAAAAATAGATAAGCCTGTTTCTTCTCAACAAAAGTAAGGTGAATGTGCAGAGTCTACTTCTTATCAGATCCTAAAGTTTCACAGTACAGAAGTAACTTTAGGGAAATGCACTTGTTGGATCTCAAGAAGTTGTGGTCCTCTTTCATTTATGGGCACAATGGTATAGATAAAAGCTACAAAAAGGACATTGCTATGTCTCTTCGTCCCACAGGCATAGCTGTTTCTGCGGCACATAGAAGTGGAAGCTGTAGCCTTTTTGGCAGCTGCGGATGCCACACTTGTAAGAAGTGGTCTTGCCAGATGAATCCCGGCTTCTGCAATATTTCAGGCTGCATGGTATCCATTCCAAGCTTAGACGATATGAGCAGATGCAGGGTTTCCAATCATGAGAGCAAAGCTTGCAGGGGTGCAAAACTGGAAGGGAGTTTGACTGAGGAAGAATTTCAAACATTGATCCGTCGACACCTTACAAGAAAGAAAAAAAAAAAATAGATCAACGACTGCCAAATAGGGGATTCTGCCATTACCGTGTTTCCCTGAAAATAAAACCAGTCATATTAATTTTGGCAACAAAAGACACAGAAAGGCTTATTTTCGGGGTAGGTCTTATCATGTAATGTGTGGTCTTCTCTCCCCCTCTCCCTCCCTGTCTGTCAGAAATCCCCAGTGTGAACCGAGTGAAAAGGTTTGTAAAATCCTAGATCCCACTCCATTATTAGTACTATATTATGACCAATGTGTGTGTTCCTGTATTATAATTGTGCCAAATACCTTTGTTACAGCGCCGCTCGGTGCTTCAGTGACCGACACACTCTTTCATGCTCCGAGCACTGCAGACGGAGGGTCTGAGATCCCCCACTGATAGCTGGGAGGAGAGCAGCAGGAGGTCAGCTGAGCGCCACTGTATCGAAGGTATTTGGCACAATTATATTACAGAAACACACACATTGGACATTATATAAAACAGTAATAGAGTGGATTCTAGGATTTTACAAACACTTTAAACTAGGGCTTATTTTTGGGGTAGGGCTTATATTGCAGCCCTCCCCAAAAATCACAGTAGGTCTTATTTTCCTGGGAAACACAGTAGTAACCCTGCCACTGGAAATTTTTGTTGAAATCATCAGTGGCAGAATGCCAGTGGGTTGAACAAACAACAAAAAAAAAATGACCTGATTCTCCCATACACACATTCCATGTGGATGAGGGTGACTCCTGCTGAAGGGTTGTATTCTGACAGCGGAGAGATTGCCCCCCTGTCACAATACACTGATCAGCTTTGCCAGCTATAGCCTGTTGTGCTGGTTGAGCAGGGTAAACCAGACAGGGCAGTTGTACAGATGTTGATTGGTAGACTGAGTTCTGTACAACATCCCTGCCCATACATTAATCAAAATCAGAAAGTCTGCCTTTAGATGCACATTAACTTTAATGGCCTCCCAGTCTTAGGCCGTAGGGTTCAATATTTAGTTGGCTCACCCTTTGCAGCTTTAACAGCTTCAACTCTTCTGAGAAGGCTGTCCACAAGGTTTAGGAGTGTCTATGGATATTTTTGACCATTCTTCCAGAAGTGCATTTGTGAGGTCAGGCACTGATGTAGACAAGAAAGCCTATCTCGCAATCTCAGCTCTAATTCATCCCAAAGGTGTTCTATTGGGTTGAGGTCGGAACTCTGTGCAGGCCAGTCAAGTTCCTCCACCCAAAACTTGCTCATCTATGTCTTTATGGACCTTGCTTTGTGCACTGGTCCAAATCATTTGGTGGAGGGGGGGGGGGGTTATAGTGTGGGGTTGTTTTTCAGGTGTTGGGCTTTGCCCCTTAGATCCAGTGAAGAGAACTCTTAAGGTGTCAGCATACCAAGACATTTTGGACAATTTCAATTTTCAAAGTTCCAACTTTGTGGGAACAGTTTGGGGATAGCCCCCTTCCTTTTCCAACATGACTGTGCACCAGCGCACAAAGCAAGGCCCTAAAAGACATGGATGAGCGAGTTTGGGGTGGAGGAACCTTGACTGGCCTGCACTGAGTCCTGACCTCAACCCCATAGAACACCTTTTGGATGAATTAGAGCGGAGACTGTGAGCCAGGCCTTTTCGTCCAAAATCACTGCCTGACCTCACAAAGGTGCTTCTGGAAGAACTGTCAAACATTTCCATAGACACACTCCTAACTGGCTGGCCTAACTATTTTTCTGTAGGGTATTTGCTATAATATTTTACTATGCACAAACTTTAAAAATAGGAAAAGAATAGATAATGGACCTGTTGTAAAACCAGACCAGCTCTCACTATCCTATTCTCCAGTGCTCCCCCCCCCACCAGACTCCAGACTCGCGGATTTGCGATCCAGTGCTGGTCTTCAAGTATTGCCACTTGAAGACCAGGCCTTTTCTGACACTTTTTGTTTACAAGTAAAAATCAGCAGTCAACATTACTTAGAATCTCAGAAATTCTACTATATGTTTGTTTTGTGTTCTAATTTGCACAGCATGCCTACATTTTATTTTTATTTTTTTTACCTTTTAGATGTTTCTCTGCTGGAGGTGCCATGGCTGACTGCAAAGTTTTTTGAACAAGTGAGTCTGTCCCAAGTATGTCTTTTTTTAACAAACAATACAAGAAACAAAGCCTCCACACTTTTAGCCCTTTGTTAGAATAGACCGTATTCAAATCTAGTTATAATTGGAAAAGTAATTTATGGTAAATGCAGCTGTCCAGCCCCCTTATAAACAAAGACAAAATAGTAGGATTTGTCCTTGCTGGATGGATCACAATAGAGCACCTAAAAACATTTTTTTTTGTAATTTAGGATATGTGAATGGGGAATGTAACAAATTTAAAAGTGTCAACCCAATTTGGTTACACAAATAGAAATACTCTTTAAAAAGGAATGCACAAAAAAAGCCAAAAATAAAAAAAAAGAAACAACACTTAACCCTATTGTACGGCTCCTAAATCCTGATCGCAATCTGCATATCCTAAAAATGTATCACAGCAAATTCTCGTTCAAACTGTATGTCAGGACTAGGGCAATTGTAGATCTTTGTAGTTTTGTGTATGTTTAGGTTCTCCATTTTGGTAGGCTTTACGGCTTATGAGAAACCCAATGTTTTCTGAAAGTTTGCATTTCCAGTCTGTCAGTTAGCCAGTAGATGGCATCACTTCCACTCCAAACACTCTGCTTTCTCTGTTCCAGCCATTCATTCTACAGACATCTCTAGCTATAAAGGATTTTAATAGTATAAAGGTAGGTATGCCAAATCAGTGATTTTTTTAACCGTTTTGACCCTCACGGAATAATATTCTTTAAATTGAATGAGTGCTCAGCTTTTCTAGTTGATGAATTGGTCTCACTACATAATTCTATAGCTGAACATTTACTGATCTCTTCAGTCTTTGCTTTAAAGCACTTTTCTGAGATAATCTGTTGTAAACTGCAATTATTATATACTGTTCATCATCAAGGTGCTATAATATTTTTCTGGAATTAAATAGGTGTGGGCCTCGGCAGTCCTTTGAAGAATAATTCCACTCATTTCAGCCTACTCATTCACTTGATGGCCACGCTGGACATAAGACCTTGGAACAAATGCCCAGATACCCACATGTAAAAAGAGATGACATGGCCTTAAGAGGTGACCAAATCCCTTTTACTAAGCACAGATAAAATTGATAAATGCAAGTTGTTATTCCAGTTAAACGGTTAAATATTAAAGACACACAAGCTTAAAAAACATGAATAAAAATCAATCATATTACAAACAGTACCAGACCAAAATTATGGGTGCAATACTTTACCTCCTGAAACATTTTGTTGTCCTATAACCTCAAAATTTTAGTGATGCAAATGCTAAACAAAAAAGCAGACAGGTTTTCCCAGCCAAAAGATTTAGGGTCACCATACATGGTGCAATCTGACTATTAGGGCTGCAACTAACGATTATTTTAATAATCGATTAGTTGCCGATTATTTTTTCGATTAATCGGATAAAATCATAAAAAAACTCAATATGCCTTTTTTTTTTCATTTATTTAAAATAATAATGAGCAAACAGAGTGTAAGTGCTGGTTCACACTTCTGCGATGTGGGAAGGCTGCAAATATGCAGCCTGTTCCCGCATCGCATCCGCACAAGAGGCAGTTCACACTGCCATATGCGATACGCCGGGGTGTCCATTAAATGTTAACGACACCCCCAGTTTGATTGCATATCACAGTGCGATCTGACAGTTCGCACAGGATCGGATCGCACAAGTGTGAACCACTGTGCGATCCGATCCTGATGCGGCTGAAAAAAAGGGTCCTGTGCATCTTTTGTGTGGGTGCAGTGTGAATCAGCGCACCCGCAGTAGTGTGAACCAGCACTTAGTGCCGGTTCACACTTGTGAAGTTTGCAAGATCGCATGTAATTCGGAGCGCACTGCTCCTTCATTACATGCGATCTCATGTGCGGATGCAAGTTCAGCCATACACTTTGTATGGCTGAATTTGCAGCGCATCCGCAGCAAACTCGCACAGGAGGCATTTTTTGAGCCGCCTCAGAATCGGATCGCACAGTGGTTCACACTTGTGCGATCCGATTCTGTGCAAACTTGCAGATCACACTGCGATGAGCGATCAAACTGGGGGTGTTGTTAACATTTAATTGACACCCCCTGCGTATCGCATATGGCAGTGTGAACTGCCTCTTGTGCGGATGCGATGCGGAAACACGCTGCATATTTTGCAGCCTTCCCGCATCACACCAATGTGAACCGAGCCTTATACCAAAAAACTTTATTTTCTTTTTTTTTTTATTAAGCTGCTATATACTGTAAATAATATTAACTCTTTATCTAGATAAGCGTTTATTATATTATTTACAGTATATAGGAGCTTAATTTAAAGAAAAAAAAAATTTTTTTGGTATAAGGCTCGGTTCACATTTGTGCGATGCGGGAAGGCTGCAAATATGCAGCGTGTTCCCGCATCGCATCCGCACAAGAGGCAGTTCACACTGCCATATGCGATACGCAGGGGGTGTCAATTAAATGTTAACGACACCCCCAGTTTGATCGCATATCGCAGTGCGATCTGCAAGTTTGCACAGAATCAGATCGCACAAGTGTGAACCACTGTGCGATCCGATTCTGAGGCTGCTCAAAAAATGCCTCATGTGCGAGTTTTCTGCGGATGCGCTGCGAATTCAGCCATACAAAGTGTATGGCTGAACTTGCATCCGCACATGAGATCGCATGTAATGAAGGAGCAGTGCGCTCCGAATTACATGCGATCTCGCAAACCGCACAAGTATGAACCGGCACTAAGTGCTGGTTCACACTACTGCGGGTGCGCCGATTCACACTGCACCCACACAAAAGATGCACAGGACCCTTTTTTTCAGCCGCATCAGGATCGGATCGCACAGTGGTTCACACTTGTGCGATCCGATCCTGTGCGAACTGTCAGATCGCACTGCGATGTGCGATCAAACCGGGGGTGTCGTTAACATTTAATTGACACCCCCTGCATATCGCATATGGCAGTGTGAACTGCCAGATGTGCGGATGCGATTCGGGAACACGCTGCATATTCGCAGCCTTCCCGCATCGCAGAAGTGTGAACCGAGCCTTATACCAAAACTTTTTTTTTTTTTAAATTAAGCTGCTATATACTGTAAATAATATAATAAATGCTTATCTAGATAAAAGAGTTAATATTCCTTATAAGGTGCAATATTATAATAGAAAAATAGGTGAATAAAAACATCCCTGTCAGCCATAGATGTGAAATAGGGAGCATAGAAAGACCCCCTATATGTGCTATATGGACGTTTTTAATCACTTATTTTTCTATTAGATTATTGCACTTTATAGGAATATTAACTCTTATCTGGAGAAGCTTTTATTATATTTTTTGGCGGGCTGCATTGCATGGACAGGACACTGTAGCTCTAAGCTCGGCACTCACGTTCTACTGTTTCTGTGCTCTTTTCTCCCTCACCTCGATCTGACTCACTCCCTCACTGACATCAGCAAGAGGGCGGGGAGGAAAGGCAGAGAGGAAAGGAGGAGGGAGGGGGGAGGAGGGAGGTCACGGAAGTGCAGAGCTGTGAGAGAGACAGTGAATGCAGGCGGCGGCTTCACAGAGGAGACAGAGCTTGCTGACAGGCGGGAAAGTTCAGAAAGCAGCACAACTAATCGACGGAGCAACTAATCGATAATGACAATCGTTGACAACGATTGTAATTATTGATTATTATCGATTTAGTTGATTAGTTGTTTCAGCCCTACTGACTATCCAATCCTTGTAGATTTTAGACTTACAAAAACAATATAATAGGGGGATCTATATAACTTAGATTACAAAATTTGCAGTTTTACTCAAATTAGTTGATGCAAAAATGAATACACCCCACAACAAAAACTACTACATCTAGTATTTTGTATGACCTCCATGATTTGTAAGGACAGCACCAAGTCTTCTAGGCATGGAATGAACAAGTTGGCGACATATCTCAACATCTATTTTTTTCCCCATTGTTCAAGAATGACCTCTTTTAAAGCCTGGATGCTGGATGGAGAGTGATGCTCAACTTGTCTCTTCAGAATTCCCCATAGGTGTTCTATTGGGTTCAGATCTGGAGACATACAGTACTTGGCCACTGAATCACTTTCATCCTGTTCTTCAGAAATGCAACAGTGGCTTTACATGTGTGTTTTGGAAAAGTGGACAACGACAAAGGGCACTGACTGATGGTAGCATTTTCTCTTTTAATATAAAGCTGTACATCTGTGAATTCATGATACTATCAATGAAATGTAGCTCCCTGACACCAGCAGCACTCATGCAGCCCCACAGAAGGACACTGCTACCATGTTTCACTGTAGGCACCATCCATTTTTCTTTGTACTCCTCACCTTTGCAACGCCATACAGTTTTGATGCCATCAGTTCCAAAAATATGTATCTTGGTCTCATCACCCCAGAAAACAGAATCCCAGTATGAGCCCTGGCAAATTCTAGATGGGCTTTTCTGTGCATGGGCTTTAGGAGAGGCTTCCTTCATGGACAACACCCATGCATACCATTCCTCTGCAGTGTACACCATGTTGTGATATGGGAAACAATCACCCAAGTTTGGCTTTCAACTTCTTTAGCTAACTGCAGTGAAATTGCATGGAGATTTTCTTCAACCCTTCTCATCAGAAGACGCTTCTGTCGAGGTGTTAACTTCCATGAATGGCCTGGACGTCTCTGGGAGATGGTTGCAGTTCCAACTTTGTTAAATTGTTGTTATTACTTTTGCTACAGTATTCTGACTGATAAGTAAAGCTTTGCTGATCTTCCTGTAGCCTTCACCTTTCTTGTGTAAACAAAAAAAAAAAAAAAAAATAGGATTTTTGTAAGATCTTACCGTTAAAATCTTTTTCTCTGAAGTTCATTGACAGACACAGCCTCATCTTCATCAGCTGAATGGGTTATGCTGCCCCCTGCAGGAGTAGTCTAGGCAGGAAAACATTTACATGTACACGCCCCACAGGGCTGTCCCCACAGGCATAACCCACACACACTCAGCTCAGCAAACCAGTTTAGTTGCAAGCAGTGAAGAAAAAAACATCCCCAAATCAGAGGGGCGGGTGCTGCGTTTGTCAATGGACTTTAGAGAAAAAGATTTTACAGTAAGAGCTTACAAAAATCTTATTTTTTCTATCGTCCATTGACAGACACAGCCTCATCTCCATCAGCTGAATGGGACGTCCCAAAGCAGTGTAGGCATGAGGGGTGGGAAGAACGCAACCAGAAGTAAGGTAAACTCCAAAGGCTAAACTTAGTCAACTGGGTAACATGAAGCTCAACCAAACAACAGAAGCTCACTCAATAAAAGACCCCTGAGAGAAACAAAAAAAAACATTCTCTTACGAAACAGCAGCCTGCAAAACCTTGTGGCCAAAAGAGGCATCCGAAGATGCCAGAAAATCCACCTTGTAGAACTTGGTAAAGATGTGCACAGACGATCAAATTGCTGCCTTACAAACTTGTACAACAGAGGCCTGATGGCATAAAGCCCAAGAGGCACTCAGTGCTCTAGTAGAATGCGCCTTCACAGGGAAAGGAGGAACCTGACCGTTGATCGAATAAGCCTGAACAACTGTCTGCCTAATCCATCTGTATATGGTCGCAGCAGCCGCAGCCAAACCTTTTCGAGGACCGTCGGTAAGGACAAAGAGAGTCCGATTTTCTAAAGGACTCAGTATAAACTCTTATCGCCCGAACCACATCTAAAAGAATGCAAAATTAATTTCCTTGGGATGCTCAGGCTTGGGACATAAGGAAGCCAACATGATGTCTTCATTAAGATGAAAATCCTACACCACCTTAGGGAGAAAAGACAAATTAGGTCAGAGGACCACTTTATCCCTGTGGACCACCAAATAAAGCGGACAGGCCAGCGCCGCCAACTCCGATACTCTGCGAGCAGAAGTAATAGCCACTAGAAAGGCAATCTTCTGCCACAAGGAATTTCCCTAATATTCTCTGAAGGAGGATTTTGAAGAAAAGACAAAACCAGATTGAGATCTTGGAGGCAACGGGGATCTCCTCGGAGGAGCCAGATGACGCACCCCTTGAATCAAAGTGTGAATCAAGCTATTAGTAGCCAACGGACATTGGAAGTAAATAGCCAAGGCCGACACCTGACCTTTGATAGTGCCCAACGCCCAGTGCTGCTCAACCCCTTTTTGCAAAAAGCCAAAACACTAGCTATAGAAAACAAGCGAGGGTGCAGCTGCAGCGATTCACACAACGAAATGTACGATTTCCACGTATGATGATAGCTCTTCCTAGATGTCGACTTTCTGGCCTTCAAAGGGTAGGAATCAGAAAGACCTCTATCCCTCAATACCTTGCTTTCAACAGCAAAGCCGTTAAAGCCAGCGACCGTAAAGCAGGATGGAAGATCGGTCCCTGAGACAGCAGATCTTCCCATAGAGGAAGTCGCCATGGAGGATCCGCGACCATTCTTACCAGGTCTGCGTACCAAGACCGCCGAGGCCAGTCTGGTGCCACCAGAACGACCGGAATGCCTTCCACCGCCACCCAGCGAAGACACCTCGGCAGGAGGAAGAGCGGAGGGAAGGCATAAATCAGGTGATACTGGATCCAAGGAGCCACCAGAGCATCTGTGGCATCGGCCAGAGGATCCCGAGACCTGGCCACAAACCGCTGGACTTTCCTGTTGAGGCGAGCAGCAAACAGAGCCACCTCTGGAGTCCCCCAGTGGGCACAAGAAGGTGGAACACCTCTGGAGGAAGGGACCATTCCCCTTGATCCAACACCTGACGACTTAGGTAATCCGCTTGCCAATTTTCCACACCTGGAATGTGGACTGCGGAGAGAGGCGGACCCGATCACATGTTTCATGCACCCCTAAGGAGCAGCCGATGTCAGCAGTGACATCTCAGCTGACACTCGCTGCTATCCGATCCGGTCCATGAAATCCAGACGGAGGGAAACCCTATTTTTCATGGTTGAAAGAGTAGAGTAATGACTGGCACATATTGGAATGTGAAGATAAGCGTTTTTGATGTCGATAGAGGCAAGAAAATCCCCCTGATCCAGGGAACCCACCACCATGCGAGCGGACTCCATTCTGAACTTTTGCACCCGCACAAAGCAGTTTAGCGCCTTGAGGTCCAGAATTTGGACGTACCTTGCCTTTCTTCCTGGGGAAACATCAACAGGTTTGAGATAAAATCCCTGAAAACGTTCTGAAGTCCGAACCAGGACAAATCACTCCTTGAAGTAACAAGTCTTGCACTGCCCCAAAGAGACTCCGTAAGCGATCTGGGGACAAGCGCAGGTTGGAAGGGAAGAACCTTTTCGGAGGATAAGACCGAAACTTGATCTTGAAACCAGACCAAATTACTTTGTGGACCCACTTGTCCTGTACCAGGGAGGTCTAAGGATCCGGAAACCAGCAAAGATAACCCCCCACCCCAGACACGGGTGAGGGCGCACCTTCATGCAGAGAAAGACTTGTCCGCAGGTCTGGAAGAGCCCGCTCATCGCTCGCCAGACCAGGTCCGCTTGGAACCTCCGGTGGATGCCCTGAAGGGCTTAGATCCCTTGTCTTGAGACCCCGAGGGACGAAAAAGCCTCTGAGATGAGAAGAATGGTCCCCATCTATGACAGGGCTCCTTGCCCTTGGAAGCCTGTGGAAGAAGGAGTACTCTTTCCCAACTGTGAGGCCCTTAATTATGTCATCCAAGGAAGATCCAAACAGGCGACCCCCCCACAAATGGGAGATCAGATAAGGCCTTCTTAGAAGTCTGGTCCACAGACCAGCATTTCAGCCAGATAATACGCCGAAGGACCACTGCTGTGACAGACAGACAGTCTAGAAATCAACAAAGTCGCATCCAAAGAGGCATCACAGACAAACTGTAGCCCCTGGACCAACTGATCCGCCAGCTCCACAAAAAGCAAAAGCAAGCTGTCCCCCCCCCTCCAGGTTCCCGGAGTAAAAGTTTAGCCCACTTGGTCAGAGTTTGCAACACCAGGGCAATAGTAAACATGGGCCTAAAAGCTGAACCAGCCACAACGAACATATGGCGGGCCAGAACCTCTGACCTCCTATCAGTCGGATCCTTAAAAGACTGGGGGCTCCTCAATTGGAATTAAGGTGGCTTTATTTAACCTGGAAACCGGTGAGTCCACTACAGGTGGGACCGTCCACTTTTTAAGCAGGGAATCCTTATACGGATACCGTATAGAAAAACGCTTAGGGATTGGAAAAGTGCGTTTTGGACAATCCCACTGTTTAGTGACAATATTATCAAAGTAAGCAGGAAAGGGGAACACCCTCGCCGCCTTGGAGGGCTTGTGTGTGCCAAAAGGGACCAGCGACTCCGACGCAGCATCAGCCGCATCCTCAATCTTTAAAGGTTCACAAACTGACACAACCAGCGCATCCACCAGCGCCTTTTCAAGCGCGGCCAGAGGAGCAGAGGAATCATCCTCACTATCTGCGCATGCAGGGTCCGTGGACGCAGACCCAGTAGGGTGAAACGCATCCGTGGCGGCCGAATCAGATTCAGGATCCGATGAAACAGATGAAGAAGGTGAAGCCGGGGGATGCTTTTTGCTAGCCTGCTTTCCCAGGACAGAATCAACCTTAGACACCAAGGAATCCAGGGCCGCCGTCAGTGCAGTCAGGGATTGTTGGGACCCAGAGGGCCCGGCAGCCTCTGCGAGAGGATCAGGTGGGAAAATGTGCTCTAGGGACTCCATCAGTGAAGAGGGGGACCCACAAAAAAAAAAAAAAAAAAATGGATTTTTGTAAAATCTTACCGTAAAATCCTTTTCTCTTAGCTCATTGACAGACGTAGTCCTCGGTGATACACCACCTTCGGGTTATGTTGCCTCCACAGGAGCAGGACTAGACAGAAAATTAAAAAGCTCTGGCCACACCCCAGGGGCAGTCCCAGAGGGTATATCCTCTCTCTCTCTGCCTCAGCAAATCAGTTATGTGAAAAAGCAGTCTTTAGAGATTTTAACCCAACTCAAAAAAACAGAGGGGCGGGGACTACGTCCGTCAATGAGCTAAGAGAAAAGGATTTTACGGTAAGATTTTACAAAAATCCATTTTTCTCTAGCGCTCATTGACAGACGTAGTCCTCGGTGATACACCACCTTCGGGACGTCCCAGAGCAGTATCACAACTGAGGGGTGGGAAAATGGAAATCAAATCCCAATCTAGAAGGCCCAACCGGTGCCAACTAGAAGTTTACAATGCTCATCCTTAATGATGAGACTCAACAAAAAAAGAGAAAACAATTTTTTTTTTTTTCAAACAGAAAAAAACCCTCGAGGTAGACCACCGGTCTCCTCAAATTGCGGCCTGCAAAACCTTGCGGCCAAATGAGGCATCCGCCGATGCCGTCACATCAATTTTATAGAATTTTGTAAAGGTATGTACTGACGACCAGGTGGCCGCCTTACATACCTGGACCACTGACGCCTGATGGCGAAAGGCCCAGGAAGTACTGAGCGCTCGAGTGGAGTGCGCCCTAACAGGGAACGGAGGACTCTGACCCTTAATAGAATAAGCCTGTACCACCGTTTGTCTAATCCATTTGGCAATGGTCGCGGCAGATGCAGGCAAACCCTTTCTGGGGCCATCCGTGATCACAAAAAGTGAATCCGTCTTACTGAATGATTCCGTAGCTTTCAGGTATACCCTGATTGCCCGAACCACATCTAAGGAATGCAACGCATGTTCCCGATGATGCTTGGGCTGAGGACACAAGGAAGGTAGTACAATATCTTCATTCAGATGAAAATCTGAAACCACCTTGGGAAGAAAAGATGGCTTAGGATGAAGTACTACCTTATCCCTATGAATCACTAGGTATGGGGACTGGTATGATAATGCAGCCAGTTCTGACACCCTGCGAGCAGAAGTAATAGCCACCAAGAAGGCCACCTTCTGGGATAAAGTAAGCAAGGGAATCTCCCTGATGTTTTCAAAGGGAGGTTTCTGTAGAACCGACAAAACCAAATTAAGATCCCAAGGCGGTAAGGGCGCGCGGACTGGAGGAGCCAGGTGCCGCACCCCCTGGATGAAATTCCGCACCAAGGATTTGGTAGCTAAAGGCTTCTGAAAGAAGATTGCTAATGCTGAAACTTGACCCTTGATGGTGCTCAAGGCTAGCTTCTGCTCAACCCCCTGTTGCAAAAAGGCCAATATTCGAGACACCGAATAGGTACGTGGAGGAAATCCTAAAGATTCGCACCACGCAATATAAGTTTTCCATGTGTGATAATAGACTTTGCTGGAAGTCGCTTTCCTTGCTTTAATAAGGGTAGGAATGACTGAAGCTGACAAACCTCTGTCCTTCAGTACTTGGGTCTCAATGGCCAGGCCATTAAACCCAGCGACTGTAAAGCATGATGGTAAATTGGTCCTTGAGACCACAGACACTCCCTGAGACGAAGTTCCCACGGAACGTCTACGACTAACATGTCCAAGTCGGCCAGGCCGGCTTGAGGAGGCCAGCCTAGAATTTCTAGGACCACTGGCGCTGATTGGATCTGAACCAGGCGTCCCTAGAGGTATCTGGCACCGACCATCCGAGAAAGTCTGGTCGTTTTCTGTTCCCACACATTTATCAGATACCTGATAGTTATCAGGAAAGGTGATCTTTTCTGGTTGAACCTCAGGGACCGAAGTCACCCGACTAGAGGCTACTTGGCCTATCTGGTCAACCAGATCGGATTCCTGTGAGGTATCGGGACTAATCTTAGGAAAAGGTAAAGGAAAAGATCTATTCCGGGAACGGTAATTACCGCTTCCTGTAGTACTTAAATGTTGGAAGGGAAGAATCGCACCGGTAGTAGTGGTTGATGCTCGATCTAATGTCCTGAATACCGGTGAAAACGTCCCCCCACCCTGAAACCGGGTGGGGGCGCACCTTCAGGCTGTGTACTCTGCTTCGGGTTTGGCTGGGTTGGTCCTTTGCTTGTCCGACCAGCCCTTCTTGAACCCTCCTGGAGGAGTCTTGCCTTTCCCGCTAGTACCAGCCGGGCGCCCTTTATGGGCGGTAAAGAAAGGTCCTCGCTTGTTGCGAGGTCCCTTAGCTTTAGCAGCCTGTGGCAAAAAAGTGCTCTTGCCCCCAGTGGCATCCTTAATGATTTCATCTAGGTTGGCCCCAAATAGACGATTCCCCTGAAAGGGGAGATTTGTCAAGGTCTTCTTGGAACCTAGGTCAGCTGACCAGCATTTTAACCATAGCACACGTCTGAGGATCACCGCTGTCTTAGATGCATGCCCTAATAAGGGAGTAGTGTCCAAGGCTGCGTCACAGATAAACTGTAGCCCTTGTATAATCTGTTCCATCAAATCAGATGTCTCCTGGGGAATATCTTTTCCCCTAAGATCTTGGCGTACCATTTTCGCCCATTCCGTAAGTGTCTGGGAAACTAGACCAATAACAATTACTGGTCTAAAAGCTGACCCTATCAGAGAGAAGATGGTGCGGGACTCTGCTTCCATCTTTCGATCCACCGGATCCTTAAAGGACGAAGTGTCCTCCACTGGAATCCGAAACATTTAGGTACAGGAAAAGCCTTCATCGTCTTGATGGGCTTATTAGTACCAAAAGGAATCTCTGTTTCAGTTGCCTCTGCCGGTAAAGCCTCAAGTTTTAAGGTTTCCTGCACTGCCACAACTAGTGCGTCCACCAATGCTTCTTCCTGAATAATAGCAGGAGAAGAAGCGTCCTCCTCACTGTCTGAGGGGGCTTTACCTGGGATAACAGCCCTTGCAGAGGAACCTGCAACTGCCGTGACCCCCTCTGAATCTGAGTCAGAGGTGTCAGATGGTATAGGGGTAGGCGGGGGTCGCTTCCTTGACCCCCGTCCCTGACAGGCCGCCTCCACCCGAGCCACCATAGACTCCAAAATTGCTGTAAATGACTCTATACTCTGTGCACCGGCGGGTCCCGTGGCCCCCTCAAGGGAAACAGGTGGGGGAATATGTGTGGCAGGGTCCATGATAACTCCAGTTACTTCCTGGATAATATAATTCAAAAATAAAACTTTTCTTTTTTTTTTTTTTTTTTTTTTTTTCGACCCCCAGCGCCACAAAAGCCCCTTAGTGTTACCTGCTAGGGATCCCTATCGATCGAGAGAGAGAGAGATAGACCCCCAGGCTCACCACTTGATGCTCAGAGTTTAACTGCAACAGGTTACAGCGCTGTCTTAACAAACAGGAAGTCTTTTGGCTGGCTGCCCAGGAAGAAAGGAGGCGGCTCCGCCCCTCTGTACGCCTTCCGGCGCCTCCCCCAAGCTCCACGAGGTGTTTGGATCACCTCAAACATGGCCGCCCCCATGCTGGAGACACGAGGCTACGCCAAAATGGCGGCTCGTGCGATCCAGCAAAAAAAATGGCGGCGGCCCGTACTGAATAGCGGTGTGCTGCAGGGCACACAACACTCTCACTGCATGGGGATATGGCGTGGTTGGCGGTACCGGCCCTGGCGGACCGCATGGCCGTTCGGGAGGCCTGCTAATAGCTGGAGATCTGATTAGGAAGGCAGTCTACATGTCCGTGGCTTCTGACTGGTAGGTAGCTTATTCTTAACCCATAAGATTCCCAGAATGCCACAGATTACATCTTTAAAACATGTATACAATTAGATTGTCAGCTCCCAAACCAAGCCTCCTGGCTTTTTGCACACATAAAATCACACTCAAAGTAGGAGGATCTGTGTCATGTTGTAGGATAGAAAGGGACTCTATCTTACCATACAGAGAGGGGCCCGCGTTCACCACAAAACCCGTCAGGGGGAAAGGGGGAACATACTACTCACCATACCGGAACCAGGCGGGCACCAACTCCTGACAGTACCCCTCTCCACCGGGGCGGGAGGGCTGTCGACCGATACGGACGCCGTGACTCATGGTCTTTGGCGTTTCAGCGAGACGTTTAACTCGCGTGGACAGTCCTTTAATGGGACTTTGTCGCGGCCGACCCAGCGCGGAGCTATGGCCTGCACGCGCTCGTAGGCTGAACTGGGGTGACCACCGGATCTCAACATCCAGCCCGTCGCCCAGTTCAGCTTTCTTGCTTGAAGATCTCACAGGAACACTGGAGAAAAAAGCTGTCTAAAAAAATCCTTTAAGAAAAAATTCTTGCCAGGACCTAAGATCCCAGCAAGGTGTCTAGGTCCTTACTCCTAACTAGACAGAAAATAACTGATTTGCTGAGGCAGAGAGAGAGAGAGGATATACCCTCTGGGACTGCCCCTGGGGTGTGGCCAGAGCTTTTTAATTTCCTGTCTAGTCCTGCTCCTGTGGAGGCAACATAACCCGAAGGTGGTGTATCACCGAGGACTACGTCTGTCAATGAGCGCTAGAGAAAGTAGTGTTTAACACTGCTAGGGATACCCCCACCGCGCTGGCAGCACCACAGGGCCCAGCACAGAGCACTACCGCTGCATAGCAGGGAGAGAGAACCCTACAAAAGACTCACCACCACCGATCAGGCACTTACAGCCCCAAAGTAAATACACACCATGTGGCGATCGGGAAGAGAAAGATCCAGGAGTCAGCATTAGGGCATGAGGTGGGGCTCCTACCGCTGAATCACCGCCCATACAGCTCCAAAAACATGGCCACCACTAATTTCAATGAGAAACTTCAAGAAAATTACTGCCGAGGCTACTGCCGATCAGCAGTGCCATAAGGCTACAATAAAATGGTGACACCACGCAGCTCCCGGGGCACAGCCCCCCCTTAAAGGTTGATTGTCCGGTCACCGGTGGCATGCCTCCCTCCCCAACCCCCATGGCAAAATCAACACCCCAGACTGACCTAAAAGTTATGGTCACCCCATGGGAGGGGGAAAGGGAGGGGGGGGTGTGGGAAGATGGGGGTAACAATCCGCATAGGACCCCGGAAAGAGAAGGGGGGTGCTGCATGGTAAGGAGGGGGAACCCTGAGAGTTCGACCATCCCAGGGAGGTTCCTACATCCACCCCAAAAACCTCCAGGGTTATACGGGGACAGCTACTTACCATACCAGGAACAGGGTGGGCATCGCTCCTGACAAACCACAGCTCCATCGGAATGGAGGGGGGGGATGGGCTGTCGGCCAGAAGGATCGCTGCCACTCATGCCAAGGCCAGGTCATATCCGCCCTCGTGAGGCGTTTAACTTGCAGGCCAGCCCCCCGTCCAGTGAGGCTATGTCGCAGCCGACCTAGTGCTCGCTGAGGCCTGCGCGCGCTTGCTGGCTCGACTGGGGGGACCCTCTGGATCTAGATTATCCAGTCCATCACCCAGTTCGGCAGTTGATCGTAGATTCTCACAGGAACAAAATAACAAAGCTAGGAAAAAAATTTAATTTAAAAAGGAAAAAATTGCCATGACCAGAAATCCCAGCAAGGAACTAGGTCCTTACTCCTGACTAGGCAGAAAAAAAATGGAATGCCTATAGCGGAGAGTGGGAGTATACCCCCTGGGACTGCCCCATAGGCATAGTCAAGCTTTTTCCTGCCTAGTGTCCTACTCATGTAGGGGGCAGCATAACCCAACGGTCAAGAAGATGAGAAGCTGTGTCTGTCAATGAAATGGGATTTTTGACTTACCGTAAAATCCATTTCTTTGATGTTCATTGATGGACACAGCTACTGATCTTCTTAACCATTGGGTTATACTGCCCCCTAAAGGAGTAGGACACTAGGCAGAAAAAAAAGTCTGGCTATGCCTATGGGCAGTCCCAGGGGGTATACTCCCTCTCTCTGCTATTAGGTACTAAAAGCAGTGTCAGAAGAATTACAACTCCACAGAGGGGTGGGTGATGTGTCCGTCAATGAGAAATGTATTTTACGCCAAGTCAAAAATCCCATTTTCTCTCTCTCTTTCGTTCATTGACGGACACAGCTCCTGATCTTCATTACCATTGGGACGTCCCAAAAGCAGTGTTAAACATGAGGGGAGGGAACAGCAAAAAGAAATTCCCAAGGCTAACTATAGCCAACCAGGTAAACAGGAGCTGAACAATACACCCTCAAAGAGGACCAGGTCCTCTAAACAGCAGCCTGCAAAACCTTGCGGCCAAAGGAAGCGTCCGCAGATGCCAACACATCCACTTAATAGAACTTTGTAAAAGTGTACACCGACAATCAGGTGGCCGCCTTGCAAACCTGTGTCACTGACGCATGATGACGGAAGGCCCAGGAGGCAGTGAGTGACCGAGTAGAGTGCGCTTTGACAAGGAAAGGAGGAACCTGACCCCTGATGGAATAGGCCTGGATCAGCATCTATCTGATCCATCTGGAAATAGTCACAGAGGAAGCGGACAACCATTTCCGAGGTCCATCCTTGAGCACAAATAGGGAATGACCTCCTAAAAGACTCTGTAGCTGCCAGGTACACCCTCATTTCCCAGACCACATTCAAGGCACGCAAGGCAATTTCCTTTGGATGGTTTGGCCTGGGACACAGGGAAGGCAACACAATGTCTTCATTGAAAAAAAAAAAAAAAATCAGAGACAACCTTTGGAAGGAACAATGGACGGGGCAAAGAACCACCACCAAGTAAGGTGAACGACAGGATATCGCCACCAATTCCAACACCCTGTGCGCAAAGAGAAGAAGCCCCACCAAAAAGGCCACCTTCTGGGACAGCGTAAGCGGGGAATCTCCTGAAAATTCTCAAAAAAGGAGGTGTCTGGAGGACAGAGCACCAAATTGAGGTACGAAGGCGGTAACAGAGACCGCACAGGAGGAGCCAAGTGCCGAACTCCCTGAAGAAAAATACGCACCAGGGAGTGCGTGGCCAAGGACCATTGAAAGAAGACCGCTAAAGCTGACACCTGGCCCTTGATAGAACTTAAGGCCAGTTTCTGCTCAACCCCCCGTTGAAGCAAGGTCAAGGCATGGATGAACCATAAGAGACTCACACCACGCAATGTACGTCTTCTATGTACAATGGTAGATCTTTCTAGAAGTAGATATCTCAGCTTTTAACCACGTTGGAATCACCAACTCAGGCAAACTTTTATCCATCAGCACCTGGCGTTCAACAGCCAAGCTGTCAAAGCCAGTGACTGTTAAGCAGGATGGAAGAATGGTCCTTGGGACAACAGATCCTCCCTGAGAGGAAGTTTCCAAGAAATGTTGATGTCCAGCCGCACCAGATCGGCCTACCAAGCCCGGCGAGGCCAGTCCAGGGCCACCAAGATGACCGGAATCCCTTCTGCCTCTATCCTGTGTAGAAGTCTTGGCAGAAGCTTGAGAGGGGGGGGGGGAGGCGTAAATCAGACAATACTGACCCCACTGGGCCACCAGCGCGTCTGTGGCGTCCGCCAGAGGATTCCGTGACCGAGCCACAAAGCTCTGCACCTTTCTGTTGAGCCAGGACGCCAACAGATCCACCTCTAGGATGCCACCCGGAGACAACTGATGAAACGTCTCCGGATGAAGGGATCACTCCCCTTGGTTCAACGCCTGCTGACTGAGGTAATCCGCTTGCCAGTTTTCCACCCCGGGAATTTGTACGGCGGAGAGGGCTGGAACAAACTTTTCTGCCCACCTTAGAATCCCGGTTACCTCCAGAGCTGCCAGGACACTTCTTGTGCCCTACTGTGATTGACATAAGGCCGTGGCATTGTCCAATTGAATGCACACTGGACATCCTTGAAGACGATCGGTCCAATGTTCCAGGCACAGTCTGATCGCTCAGAGTTCCAAGACCATGATCGGTAGTCTGGACTCTATTGTCCAGATCCCCTGAGCAGAATTTATGCCGAGAACGCCCCCCCAGCCGGACAGGCTGGCATCCAGGGTAACCACTGTCTAATACAAGGGGAGCAAGGATTTGCCAAGCCAAAGCGCGGGAGAATGAAGCCACCATATCGGAGACTCTTTCGTTCCCCTGGTCAGCCGGATCTGGATTGTCCAGAGACTGCGGATTCTTTTCCCATTTGGCCAGAATCTCCCTCTGCAGGTACCTCTTATGGAACTGTGCAAACTGAACCGCCTCAAAAAAGGTAGACACCATTAGGCCCAGCACCCGCATGCAAGTCCAGAGGGATTACCATCTGCTGGACAGCAGGAGACAAATTACAACCATCAGTTTCTGGACTTTGTCCAGAGGAAGGAGCACTCTGGCTAAGGCCGAGTCCAGAATCATATCCAGATAGTTCAGCTTTGTGGACGAAACCAGAGCAGAGCAGACTTCTGAAAATCCAGAATCCAGCCAAACATCCTCAAGCTCGTATGGGGATTTCCAGGTTTTCCACCAGAGCAGTAGGAGACTCTGCTCAGAGAATGCTCAGAGAAAGAGGCCGGCCAAGAAGCCCAATACCACGATCCCCCATTGCGTAATAATGCTAGCACTGGGACCAACACTTTCGTGAAGACTCGAGAAGCGAGACCAAAGGGTAACGCCCCAAACTGATAATGCTCTTCTCCCATGGCAAAGTGGAGGAAGTGCTGGAGACCAACATAGAAGGTAAGCGTCCTTGATGTCGATGGAGGCAAGAAAATCCCCCTGATCCAGGGAACGGACTCCATTCTGAACTTCTGTACCCGCACAAAGCAGTTCAGCGCCTTGAGGTCCAGAATTTGACGCACCTTGCCTTTCTTCCTGGGGACTGTAAACAGGTTTGAATAAAACTCCTGAAAATTTTCAGAAGAGGGAACCAGGACCATCACCCTTTAAAGTAAAAGGTCTTGCACCGCCCCAAAAAGAGCCTGTAAGTGGACCAGGGAAAAGTCGCATGTTGAAAGGAAGAACCTTACCGGAGGGTAAGAACGAAACTCGATCTTGTAGCCAGACCGAATGACCTTGTGGACCCACCTGACTTGTATACAACCAGGGGAGTCCACGGGTCCGGGAACCAGGGAAGACGTCTCCCCGCCCCAGATACGGGTGAGGGCGCACCTCCATGCTGAAGGAGCCTTGTCCGTGGGTCTGGAGAAGCCCGCTCTTGACTGGTCAGAACAAGTTCTCTTGGATCTTCCAGACCACTGCCGAAAAAGAGAGCCGAGCCACATCCAAAGAGACATCACAGATAAACTGCAGTCCCTGGACTTGCTGGTCTGCCAGCTTAGCAAAGGCAGGGGGGAGCTACTCCCCCTCCAGGTCACAGCGCAAAAGTCTAGCCCATTCAGTCAGTCTTACCTGGGACACCAAGTACCAGAGTCAGTGCATTCATGGATGAATGGGACACGGAGGGCCATGCAGCCTCAGAGAGGGGATCAGGTGGAGAGATGTGCTCCAAAGACTTCATGAGTCACCAGGGGATACCACAAAAAAGTGTAAAACACTGCTAAGGAACAATCCCTACCACTCTGGCAGCCCATCCCGGCTGCCAGCCACAGAGCACCAATCCACAGTATAGAGGGAGAGGACCCCACCAGACTCACCACCCCACAGAAACCAGGCACCGTAGCTACCAGGAGAATCTGCAATATACGAATGGCGATTAGGAAATGAAAAGATCCAGGAGTCAGCACCAGGGGATGAGGAGGGGCTCCCACTGCCGGAATCACTGCGAAGAGGGCTCCACTGTCATGGCCCCCGCTATTTTCAATGCCAAACAACCGAAAAATGGCCACTGGCACTTTTTTGCCTTGCCCATTGGGCACAGAGGATGTTATTCCTGTGCATGCCCAATGGAGTTACATGTCAGTATCCGGCTCCATTTCTGGCATCTGTAGGGTGCAAGTATACCATACTACACATGTACTACAGCCATTGTACAGTTTTGAAAAAATTGCTGGTTTTGAACCTTTAAATTAATTACAAGGGTGACATTTTATTTGATCAAATCCTTGGAACAAACCAAGCTGGGGAAAAGAAGAGGATCAATTATATACAACATGCCCAATTCTGGCTTACCTTTCTTTAGCCATGCTCTCACATCTTCTTGCCGCGTGTAGATTGCCTCCCTGGCTTCAGAGCAGATGTTGTGAAGATGGGAGCTCAGCTGGATACCTTTTGTAAAGTTTACTGCTACCTCCATCTGCAAAATCTCAGTCCCTCTCATCTCCTCTGCCTGACGGACCGTGTTGGGATTTTTCTGTGAAACAAACATCAGTTCCAATGAGCGATTTGCAACACTGAACCAAAGTAAACCAGCGAGGACAAAAATATGGTAACTGACTTATTTTAAAGCTGAACTCCAGGCAAAGGGCTAAATACATATAGATGACACAGTACATATAAAAAGGAGGCATTTTACCTGTCAATAGACATGTATATTTGTTTTATCCTCTAATTTACACAGCTTTGCCACACAGCCTAGTCCTGCCTGACATGGCATAAGACCTGACTTTTCTCTGCTGCTTTTATGTAACACTTAGGCCCTTTTCACACTTGTATGACTTGTCCTGCGACTTGGGACTGCAAAGTCGCATGACAAGTCGTACTCCATGATTTCCAATGAGTACCGTTCATATATGTGCCACTTCAAGTCACAGCGACTTCAAAGTAGTCCCTATACTACTTTGGTCCAACTTTGATGCGACTTCAGGTCCATAGATCTCAAGATTACATGGGCATTGCTTTAAGTCCAGTCAAAGTTGCACGACTTTTAAGGTCGCACGAACGTGAAAGGGGCCTTACAGATCTGGTTTCTTCCCCAGTCTGGACAGTAAGAGGAGAAGTAGCACAGCAGGAAGGTGGTGTGAACTGACAGGTCCATGTCTCATAGCAAACTCATCTGGATGTGCTTCCTGCTTGGCATTGTCCTGGATGCCATTTGGTCTACATTTACACCTTGATTCTACCATGCATTCATAGTAGTGATACAGTGCTATTACCTTTTTGCCACTACTGCGCATGCACTAGATATTGGCATCACTTTGGCTTATCCCAAGCATCTACACTCCCCCAGAGTGGACCTGTCATTTAGTGGCAGGCCTGCTGATCTCCTCTAATCTGCAGCATTCCCATCATATGACCTATCTACTGGTGAAAACTGCAAATAAGTTATTAGTGATGGGAGACTCTGTGCCGGAAGTCAACTGTTGGTAAGTGCAAGGATCCCTGGATACTAGAGGAGATCATCAATCCGGTCATTAAAGTGATTGTAAATGATCACCTTGTATAAACAACCCATTCAGTTTAAAATTGAAATGAAAGTCAAAAACATTTTTGTATAGATATAAAAAAAAAAAAAAAAAACACATTATAAATACCTTTTTTCTTAAAAGTGATCACATTCCCTTTGCTCTCAGCTGAATAACAGCTGTGGAGGAGGAGAAGCAGCAGCACCCTGAGCTTCCCAGTGAATGGCTGTGAAGTGGGGGCGTATCAGGACAAGTCTGAGCATTGGAGGAGAGAACAACAAGTTTCCTGCATAGCTAGAGAACGGTGTGTTTTCCTGCTTAGTGTGGTTGTGTGTATTGCTTCCTATGCATGTACAGTAGAACCCAATAAAGCTCTATGGCACCAGGAGAGAGATCAGTGTCCAGGCCCTATAGAAGTCGAAGGCTTATACTGTACATGTGCATGAAGTGAGAAAAAGTTGATGCACTGTCTTTAGGTAAACATTGTGGAAGAACACTGGTGAACTCTGTACCAGAACTGCTGAATCATAGAAAAACTGAGGAAACACTTTGTAAGTTTCATTAACCCAGGGCTCGACAAACTCCAGGCGCCAGGTCGCATTGGTGACTAGAATTAGTGGCCTGGCGCCTGGGTTACCCTGCGGCAGGTGTCTTATCGCCAGACATCCTAAATCTCCTGTGATGTGCAGTCTCCTGCGAGGTGCAAGAGTCTACCGCATGCAGGCGGCGGCTTCCTGACAACCGCAAGTGCCACGCCTGCATGCGGGAGACTCCTGAACCTTCTAAGAGACTTGGGATGTCTGGCGGCAGAATGGTTTCTGTCAGCTGTAACAGAATGGAGCTGATGCTTCCTGTGTAGTTCCGGCTCTGTCCCGTCACAGGCGGAGTGATATTGAATGCACTCCACCTGTGAGAGAAGAGATACAGGAAGCAGATACAGGAAGCATCGGATCTGTATGCTTCCTCCAGTGCCTCACCTTACGCTCTGTTGTCTGTCATGAGTCTCAGGAGCCAGAATTTCCAGCGAGCAGTACCCACAGAAGTACCAGCCAGCAGTACCCGCCAGCAGTACCAGCCAGCAGTACCCACCAGCAGTACCAGCCAGCAGTACCCACCAGCAGTACCAGCCAGCAGTAAGTCACATGTGCTAGGGGTGCAACTAACCCCCAGCACAAAATTATAAATATCCAAGCATGTGCAGTGCTTCCAACTCCTACCACCATGACCACTTAAAATCACTGAAGAGGTCATGGCGGCTGGAGTGTTACTTTAATATCTCTCAGAAGTAGTAAACCAAGTATACACGGGTCAAATGCTGGGCAACATCAACCGATTCATTAAAAACTGGCCGCCATTGGGCCGTGTGCATGGCAGCCAGACCTACAGAAGCTGGCCATTCGGCATGCGTGAAAAAGAACTGGCTTCTAACTTTTTTAGCTGGCTCCTAGATTTCAAGCAAATTTGTCAAGCCCTGCATTAACCTTTAAAGTTAAACTAAACACACGCTGTTTAATATACATTGTCCCTTCTATTTCTGTATGTGGCTGATGGCACTGTAAAAATTTTCATTAAATAACTTTCAAGTACCTTTTTCCTAATTGATATACAGCTAATACATGATCCAGATCTTTCCCAGGCTGTCTGCAGGGAAACATAAGCAGGAGGAGCTTCTAGTCCTCTGCTGCTGGTCACATGTTCAGAATAAAAATTAAAAAAAAGCCTTTGGAATATAAAGAAAAAATAAATAATATCAATAAATGGTTTTAAGTTGGCATACAAATATATATTTGAAATCAAATATTTATTATTTTGTGGAAAGAACATGGTGTGGGCAGATTTATGCCAGCCACAGGCTGGGTCACGCCCTTCAAGCCTGTGTTTTAGAATAAGAGGGAGGTGAAGCCACCATTAGCCTATAAGCAATATCCCACCTCAATTGTGTTTAGCTGGTTGGTGGGCATAGAGGAGCAGCGAGGGAGTGAGCGCTCATTTACCACTGCGTATACACTCACATGTGTGACTCCATAGTCACATGGGCAGCTCAGATGTTACAGGAAGGAAATGCTCAGCATAGCACTAGAAACTGAGCATGTGCAGAGTTGCCACCACAGCTGCAAAATCCAACTCAATTGGGTACATGAACAGAAGGGGGACATACTGAGCAGCAGATTCAACCAGGTTTTTTGCAGAATACAGAAAATAAATCTCCTCATAATGACTGAACACCATGTAATACATCATTTGTTGATCGTTTTTTTTTTTTATGAAGTGGGTTTAATGACACGTTAAGTTCAATTCAATCATAAGGCAATTTTAAAGGTTTTTTCAATATATTGCATGATGATTTTATTAACAAAAAGCCTCAAAACGTATTAATCCCTGAACTGCTTTTCTACAGATTTGTGAAAATCTTAAACATAACCTAGCAGCTGAGAATTAATAAACAGGTAATTTCCTAAATTTAAAATTTCACACTTTGGGCTTCACAATTTAAAGTTGAACCCAGGCAAAAAGAGAATTTAAATACATTTTTCTAAAGCTGCAAAGGATATAAATCCACTCTGAGCACCAAATGCTTTTGTAAACCCAGATATATCTTTGTGCTGTATATGGCCTGTACAGACAGCAGAGCTGTGGGAGGGACCCAGGAAGCCCAATCCATTACATGCTGGCTGTAGACAACTACAGGAGGGGGTGGGTACAAGACCAGTCACCCTGCACAAGGAGAGAGAAACGGGAGCGACAGGTCTTTATAACGAAAATATTGCACAAAAGGCAAACTACAAGAGTTGATTAAGCACAGATCTGTTGGAAACAGACCGAATATTCAAGTAGGAATTCACAGCCACTTCTGTTTAAAGTATATTTAAAGGCAGAACTTTTTTTTAAATGTTTGGATAGAGAGATTAGAACACCAATCATTTACTGTGGTCTATGTCCCTGTTCGGGAGATTCAGCCTCTTTATTTGTTGTGTTTACCATTACCACTGAAAGTGAAATAAAATCCCGCATTTGGGGTGTCACTAGAACAGGACTAGGGGGGAAATCTTCCAATGGGGACACTTGTTCTAGTGCCCCCGATAACCAGGAATTCCCTCACTTTGGAGTGATTTCCACTCACTTCCTGTTTTCGCTAAGGGATAGGAAGTGAAGGACAATCTCCCCAATGGGACACAGATGGCAAAAAAAAAAAAAAAAAAAAATCTGACAGGGGTTATAACCCTCTCTCACTCTATCCAAATACTTTAAACACTTGTTAAGCCCAGATTTTAGCTTTGAAGTGATTTTCAGAATTGATTTTGATGCTCAGGTACCTACAAATGTCCATAAGGTTTTTATACTGCAAAAGGGGTTTTTATTGGTTGCTCTTGATGACAAGAACAACAGTTTCTTCAGATTTTTAGAATATTATATGTTACTTTGTGTTCCAATTGCCATTTACACCACACATCTATTGTCTTTTAAAGCAGGCCTCGACAAAACCCGGGCGCCAGGTCGCATTTGCGACTAGAATTAGCGACCTGGCGCCTGGGGGTGCCCTGCAGAGGGTGTCCTGTCATTTTTGTATGGACTTCCGCGCACGGAGTGCACGGACTTCCGGGCCGTCCGAAAATTGAGGCCCCGGCTTTTCGGCCTACTTGAGATGAGGCTTCCAATGGGGAACTGGCGCCCTCTTGTGGTGACCGGGAGTAATGACTGTTGTAATTACTGTTTCCACTGTTTGTTCACAATGCATTACCATCTCCCTGTCCAGTTTGTTACCTTTGACAGGGAGTGTGGTTATTATTAATTTAAATTTTTTTTTTAATGTAAAAACTAAATAATATTTTTTTCTTTTTTTTTTTTAATTATTAAAAAAATATATATATATTTTTTCCAATTATTATTATAAAAAAATGTTATATATATTAATCTTTTTTTTTTTTTTTTCTCATCGCCATGCCACAGCCGAAGGCCCCTTTCACACGGGCTGTCTGATCAGGTCCGCCTGTCAGTTTTTCAGGCAGACCTGATCGGACCCTTCATTCTCCTCTATGGAGCAGTAATCTGCCGCCATCTGATCCTGTCCGCCAAAAGCAGACGGATGGTGGTTCTATTTTCTATCCATCCCGTGGATCGGATCAGATGGCATCGGATGGAAAGAGACAGACAGTCTGTTTTCATCCAATTGCGCTAGAGGAGAGTGGGGTTCTAGTCGTATTTATGTGTAAATTTAGTATCCGTTTTATTAAATAAAGCTTGGTTGTTAGTTTAAAAAAAAAAACTGGCTCCTAACTTTTTTAGCTGGCTCCTAGATTTCAGGAAAATTTGTCAAGCCCTGTTTTAAAGGATAACTTCGCCTTTAGGAACATGTTACATGATTCACCTATTTTTAGGGTGGAACATTTACCATGTTCCCAACACTGCAGCCGCTCTCCCCCACCACCCCCCCAAAACAGCATGGGGAGAAGTTTCCTGTACTAGCTGTCACTTTTTGAAATCAGCTCGGCTGTGTGGGGCTCCAATGCAGCCTAGTGTGAACCAGCCCTTACATTGACAAAAAACACAATAAATCTTTGGCCATTTTAAACAACATTATTATAACTGAAAACAAAAAACTTTTTTAAACCAAAGGTTTCATAGAACAAGTTTTCAACAGAAAACGCATAAAATGAATAAAATAATAACATGGTAGCAAAACAAAATGACGATTTCGTTAGCCTTTCATGACAACTCTATTGTTCTAAAACGTTCAATGTTAAATATAAGAACTAGTTCCTAAAAGTGTGAATTGAGGGTGAATCTCTGGTGAACAAATTAGTAAGTAGACCCCTATATGTTAAATAACTAGATCATTGCTAGGACATATTGTCTTAAGACTTGAAATTTACTAAAGAACAACACTCTATTTCTGAGTAACAATAGCACAGTAAGTATTTCTCTTTTAGCCAACACAGGAAATGCCTGTAATTCTTTATTCAGCTTAAGAATGTTCCAATATTGGAGGACTCTTGTGTATTCCATGTGAAGCACCGCAGTTCTCAGACAGCTCTGCATTAACCGTTTTATCTTTGCTAAACATAAATGAATGGCTTTCACTACCCTGGTGTCATGCAGATTGTAATTGGAGAACGGCTATCCCACAGAAGGTTACCTTTGTATGCAGGCTTTTTCTATGTGCCATGATGTTTTTTATTTTATTACTCCTGCACCCTTTTGGGGTATGTGAGGTTGAACGCCAAGAAACTGACAGGGACACGTCAATCTCATCCAGGAAAAAAAAAAAAAAAAAAGGCCTAAACCCACTTTGATTGAGTATAGTATAAACACATATACAGTATCTCACAAAAGTGAGAACACCCCTCACATTTATGTAGATATTTTATTATATCTTTTCATGGGACAACACTGAAGAAATGACACTTTGCCACAATGTAAATTAGTGAGTGTACAGCTTGTATAACAGTGTAAACTTGCTTTCCCCTCAAAATAACTCAACACACAGCCATTATTGTCTAAACCGTTGGCAACAAAAGTGAGTACACCTCTAAGTAAAAATGTCCAAATTTGGCCCAAAGTGTTAATATTTTGTGTGGCCGCCATTATTTTCCAGCACTGCCTTAACCCTCTTGGGCATAGAGTTCATTAGACCTTCACAGGTTGCCACTGGAACCCTCTTCCACTCCTCCATGAAAACATCACAGAGCTGGTGGAAGAGACCTGGTGCTCCTTCACCTTCCATTTGAGTATGCCCCACAGATGCTCAATAGGGTTTAGGTCTGAAAACATGTTTGGCCAGTCCATCACCTTTACCCCCAGTTTCTTTAGCAAGGCAGTGGTCGTCTTGGAGGTGTGTTTGGGGTCGATATGTTGGAATACTGCCTTGCGGCCCAGTCTCCAAAGGGAGGGGGATCATGCTCTGCTTCAGTATGTCACAGTACATGTTGGCATTCATGGTTCCCTCAATGAACTGTAGCTCCCCAGTGGCGGCAGCACTCATGCTGCCCAAGACCATGACACTCCCACCACCATGCTTGACTGTAGGCAAGACACACTTGTGTTTGTACTCCTCACCTGGTTGCCACCACACACGTTTGACACCATCTGAACCAAATGAGTTTATCTTGGTCTCCTAAGACCACAGGACACGGTTGCAGTAATCCATGTCCTTAGTCTGCTTGTCCTCAGCAAACAGTTTTTGAGCTTTGTGTATCATCTTTTGATGAGGCTTCCTTCTTGGACGACATCCATGCAAACCAACTTGATGCAGTGTGTGGCGTATGGTCTGGGCACTGACAGGCTGACCCCACACCCCTTCAACCTCTGCAACAATGCTGGCAGCACTTATATGTCTATTTCCAAAAGACAACCTCTGGATATGATGCTGAGCATGTGCACTCAACTTCTTTGGTCGACCATGACGAGGCCTGTCCTGAGTGGAACCTGTCCTGTTAAACCGTTGTATGGTCTTGGCTACCGTGCAGTTTCAGGGTCTTCGGCAATCTTCCTATAGCCTAGGCCATCTTTAAGTAGAGCGACATTTCTTTTTTTCAGATCCTCAAAGAGTTCTTTGCTTTGAGGTGCCATGTTGAATTTCCAGTGACCAGTAAGAGAGAGAGCGATAACACCAAATTTAACACACCTGCTCCCCATTCATACCTGAGACCTTGTAACACTAACGGGTCATATGACACTGGGGAGGGAAAATAGGTAAATGGGCCCTCACTTTTGTTGCCAGCGGTTTAGACATTAATGGCTGTGTCTGGAGTTATTTTTGAGGGGACAGCAAATGTACACCGTTATACAAGCTGTACACTCGCTACTTTACATTGTAGCAAAGTGCATTTCTTAAATGTTGTCACATGAAAAGATATACCGTATTTATCAGTGTATAACACGCACCTAAATTTTAGGAGAAAAATTTCAGGAAAAAAGCTCAAATTTAAAATAAACCGCTTTGAACTCAGAACATTTTTTTTTTTTAAATCAAATGCAGTCTCACCAGTGCCCATGAATGCAGCCTCATCAGCGCAGTGCCACGAATGCAGCCTCGCCAGCTCAGTGTCCATGAATGCAGCCTCGCCAGCGCAGTGTCCATGAATGCAGCCTCGCCAGCGCAGTGTCCATGAATGCAGCCTCGCCCGCGAAGTGGCCATCAATGCAGCATCGCCAGCGCAGTGTCCATCAATGCAGCCTCGCCAGCGCAGTGTCCATCAATGCAGCCTCGCCAGCGCAGTGTCCATCAATGCAGCCTCGCCAGCGCAGTGTCCATCAATGCAGCCTCGCCAGCGCAGTGTCCATCAATGCAGCCTCGCCAGCGTCAGTGACACTATCCAAATCAATTTTAAAAAAGGCCAGAAAGCAGCACCAAGAGATAGAAGGGGCGGGCCGGGCCGAGGAGAAGGGAGGACAAGCTATCGCTGTCATCGGAAGTCCCGGCGCCTATGATAAGACGTCGGCATAGGAGGTGGGACTTCCGATGACAGCTCGACTTTCCTTCTCCTCGGCCCGGCCCGCCCCCTTCTACCTCCCGACTTCCTGGCCTTTTTTTTTTTATATCGGACGGTTGCTTTTCTTCCATTTTTAGGAGGAAAAAGTGTGTGTTAAACGCCGATAAATACGGTAATAAAATATTTACAAAAATGTGAGGGGTGTACTAGTTTTTGTGAGATACTGTATAGATCTATCTATCTATATATATATATATATATATATATATATATATAGACCGATATGTTTTTTTTCAGGGCCAATACCGATATTTTGTATAACGTATCGGACATTATGGGCCGATATTTTGTACATTTAAAGTTTTGCAAAATAAAGACAATTTTTGACACAGATCTGGTACTGAACATGTTCATTTCTGTTTAATGCTTAATGGCTGGCACCCTGTGGTGGCTGGCTGGCACCCTGTGGTGGGTGGGTGGCTGGCTGGCACCCTGTGGTGGGTGGGTGGCTGGCACAGGGTCTGTGGGTGGCTAGCTGGTGCAGGGCCTGTGGGCAGCTGGCTGGTACAGTGCCTGTGGCTGACTGGTACAGGGCCTGTGGGTGGCTGGCACCCTGTGGTGGGTGGCTGGTACAGGGGCTGTGGGTGGCTGGCTGGTACAGGGCCTATGGATGTGGGTGGCTGGCTGGTACAGGGCCTGTGGATGTGGGTGGCTGGCTGGCACCGGGCTGCTGTGTGTGGGTGTATGGCTGTGATACACTCCGAGTGTAGAATGACCTCACAAAAATATCGGCCAGTTCCGGGGCCGATACCGATATATCGGGGAAAGTGCATATCGGCCCCCGATATATCGGCCTTGATAAAATCGGTCCATCCCTTTTATATATATATATATATACACACACATATATACACACACACACACCCCCCAATTCCAAAATTGTTGGGACACTGTACAACTTGTGAGTAAAAAAGGAATGGACTAATTTACAAATCACATAAACTTATATTTAATTCACAATAGAATATAGATAACATATCAAATGTTGTAAGTAGTGAGTCATTTTGAAATGTCATGCCAAATATTGGCTCATTTTGGATTTCATGAGAGCTTCACATTCCAAAAAAAGTTGGGACAGGTAGTAATAAGAGGCCGGAAAAGTTAAATGTACATATAAGGAACAGCTGGAGGACCAATTTGCAACTTATTAGGTCAATTGGCAACATGCAGTATAAAAAGAGCCTCTCAGAGTGGCAGTGTCTCTCAGAAGTCAAGATGGGCAGAGGATCAACAATTCCCTCAATGCTGCGGTGAAAAAATAGTGGAGCAATATCAGAAAGGAGTTTCTCAGAGAAACATTGCAAAGAGTTTGAAGTTATCATCATCTACAGTGCATAATATCATCCAAAGATTTGAAGAATCTGGAACAATCTCTCTGCGTAAGGGTCAAGGCCAGAAAACCATACTGGATGCCCATGATATTCGGGCCCTTAGCCGCCACTGCATCACATACAGGAATGCTACTGTAATGGAAATCACAACATGGGCTCAGGAATACTTCTAGAAAACATTGTCGATGAACACAATCCACTGTGCCATTGGCCGTTGCCAGCTAAAATTCTATAGGCCAAAAAAGAAGCCATATCTAAACATGATCCAGAAGCGCAGGCGTTTTCTCTGGGGCAAGGCTCATTTAAAATGGACTGTGGCAAAGTGGAAAATTGTTCTGTGGTCAGACGAATCAAAATTTGAAGCGCTTTTTGGAAAACTGGGACGCCATGTCATCCGGACTAAAGAGGATAAGGACAACTCAAGTTGTTTTCAGCACTCAGTTCAAAAGCCTGCATCTCTGATGGTATGGGGTTGCATGAGTGCGTGTGGCATGGGCTTCTTACACATCTGGAAAGGCACCATCAATGCTGAAAGGTATATCCAAGTTCTAGAACAACATATGCTCCCATCCAGGCGTCGTCTCTTTCAGGGAAGACCTTGCATTTTCTAACATGACAATGCCAGACCACATACTGCATCAATTACAACATCATGGCTGCGTAGAAGAAGGATCCGGGTACTGAAATGGCCAGCCTGCAGTCCAGATCTTTCACCCATAGAAAACATTTGGCGCATCATAAAGAGGAAGATGCGACAAAGAAGACCTAAGACAGTTGAGCAACTAGAAGCCTGTATTAGTTGCTCAACTGGGGCAACATTCCTATTCCTAAACTTGAGTAACTTGTCTCCTCAGTCCCCAGACGTTTGCAGACTGTTATAAAAAGAAGAGGGAATGCCACAGTGGTAAATATGGCCTTGTCCCAACTTTGTTGAGATGTGTTGATGCCATGAAATTTAAAATCAACCTATTTTTACCTTAAAATTATACATTTTCTCAGTTTAAACATTTGATATGTGATCAATGTTATATTCTGAATACAATTTTGAAATTTGAAACTTCCACATCATTGCATTCTGTTTTTATTTACAATGTGTACAGGGTCCCAACTTTTTTGGAATCAGGCTTGGGTATACACACACACACACACACACACACGTGTATGTATGTACATGTACAGCTGTTTAGATGCTTTAATTGTTGATTATGCTTTTATTCTTGCTCGTAAATTAGGATTAATTTTAATCCAATTTAGCTGTTCATTGAATATTTACAATTTAGGTGTACAGTTCAATAAAAAAAAAAAGTCTACTGTTTTGGATAGAGTAGGATAGGGTTAAACCTGACAGGTTTGTTTGTAGTCACTGTCCCATAAGTGAAAAATCCCCTTTCATTTCTGTCTAGGGAACAGGAAGTGAGAGGAAATCTCTCCTAAATGAAGGGAAATCCTTCCAGACAGTTAACACAGGAACAAGTGTACCCACTAAGATTTTTCCATCATTACTGTTCTAGCAACAAAATGTAACGTTTTGGACTTGTCACCACTTTGTTCCAGTAACAATGGTTATCAGGACAAAACAGATTTCCCCAGGATTTCACAACTTTTCCACTCGATCCAAAAAACAAAAATTAATTGATCAGGTTATACGCCGTTTAGTATATGGATTTGATTAACCACTTGACCTTCGGTAGATTTGCCCCCCTTTCAATACCAGGCCTTTTTTTTTTGCGATACGGCACTGTGTTACTTTAACTGACAAGTGCCTGGTCATGCAACGCTGTACCCAAAATAAAGTATTTTTTTCCCCACAAATATGGCTTTCTTTTGGTGAGATTTGATCACCACTGCAGGTTTTTTTTTTTTCTTTTTGGCGTTGTAAATAAAAAAAAAAAACGACAATTTTGAAAACAATTTAATTTTTTTTGAATTTCTGATAAAAAAGATCACAAAAAAATCTGAATCTAAAAATCAGTCACCCCTCCCCCCCCCCCCCTCTGTCAGGATGGAGCTCTGTATTGTTTACATATGCAGAGCTCTATCCAGCCTTCTCCTTGGCAATCAACGGGTGCAGTGAGAAATCAGTTCGCCAGCATCCGCTGATTGGTTCTGCTGTGACTAACCCCTACCCGGAAGTGCAGAGTCATGTATATACGCAATTCTGCCCAAAGCGGCCACCCTGTAGCAGTAAATCTGCTATAGGGCTGTCAGGAAGCTGTTGATTATTTTGCTTGTTTGATGTATTTATAGTTTTACCATAAATAGCTTTGACAACTAAAAACTCAATATACATGTTTAACATTAACTGTGCTCTGACAGTGGTGAAAGGTGAGGGTCAGATGTTGTTCAACATCTAATAATATATGAATATCAAGTTCATTAAGTGTTGGGCCTTGAACAGCCACAGAACGGCGCTTTGCAGCTTAAGTGTACATGAAAAAAATTGTATGTAGCCGTTTGCCTCGAGGTCAACCTTAACCTTTTGTTCTTAGGTATGCAGACATGGGATTCTCTACTTCCTTATGAACAGCAGAGTGCAAAATACTTTTTTTTTTTTTTTAGTAAGATACTTCCCCAAGTGAATCAGTACCATTCGGCATTTTTAACTCTAATGCTAATGTTGGATTAAAAAAACAACCCTGAAAAGCAAACATTTTCATGGACAAAAAAGGCAAAATGCCTCTAACGGCGCCTTTACACTGGTCGCTTCATTAAGCGGGGGTTCACACTTATGCAAATTGGATGTGGGTTTTCCCCGCATCCAATTCGCATGACATGAGAGTGTGACCGGCTCTCAATGAAGCTGGTTTACACAGCTCTGGGTCGGCAGCGGGCCGCACTGGAAAAGGATCCTGTGTATTTTTGGCTCAGTTTCAGGTCCGAATTCAGGCAAAAATTCGGACCTATTCGCACCTGAAACTGAGAACGGTTGCACAGAGCTGGTAAGTATAGGCATGTTTGTTATTTTTTTAAAAAATAAGGGTTTACAACCCCTTTAAGCTCTGGGGGTGGAGTGAAATGTGTTGGAGGCATGGCTTGGTTGGAGCTCGGGCTGAGGCTGGTCTTGAAGTGATGTGTGGCGCATGGGACCATTTTTGGTCTCTTGTATCATTGGAGCTGGGATAAGCTTTGTCCTTTCAAGCAAGTGTAGTACAGGAGAGGACCCAGCTGGAGCCTTGAGAAGCACCCTTTTTTTGTTTTAGATCAATGATCATTACCTTGTAATCTGCCAGACTTCTGCTTATCAGCTTTCCTTATGGTTAGTGCTTTTTATGTGTGGCCCAAGACAATTACTCTTCTTCCAATGTGGCCCAGAAAGGTCAAAAGTTTGGACTGTTTTAGCTGAACAGAGTAAGTACCATACTCTTCCTGTACAGCTCTAGTTCATTTTGGGAATGATATACAGTAGGCTGTGCTTATGAGATAGGAAATTTGGTGCGTCAAATGAAATCACAAGGACATTTATCTTTTTAGTTTTTCGTGTTGTATTACCTGTCTCAGCTTGGCCATAGATTCGCTGGGGATAATTTCATTGCTTTGTAGTTGGGTGATAAAACACAGACCCTGAAACTGGCTCTGTCCTCTCTCCAGCTCTCCCAATATCAAGATCCGGAAAATCTTCACATCCTGAAGAAGGGGAAAAAAGTATTGAGACTTGATCCAATTTTCCAATCCAAAAAAAAATAAAAAAAATACAATACCACATTACAAAAACAGGTCTATGGTTCTTGAAAGTAATATATGCTATTTTAACCACTTAAGCCCCGGAAGATTTTACCCCCATTCCGACCAGGGGGTATTTTGCGATTCGGCACTGCGTGAATTTAACGCACAATTGCGCGGTCGTGCGACGCTGTACCTAAACGAATTTGACGTCCTTTTTTTCCCACAAACAGAGCTTTCTTTTGGTGGTATTTGATCACCTGTGCGATTTTTTGATCACGCGCTATAAACAAAAAAAGAGCGTCAATTTTGCAAAAATAGCAATATTTTTCACATTTTTTTATATGAAATTCCCCCAAAAAAAAATGTAAAAATCAAAATTTTTAAAAATTTTCGGCCAATTTATTTTATGCTACCTATGTTTGGTAAAAAAAATCGCAAAAAGCGTATTTTGATTGGTTTGCGCAAAAGTTATCGCGTTTACTAACAAAGGGAAAGATTTTTGTCATTTTTGTTGTTTTTTTTTTTAACGCGTAATGGCGGCGATCTGCGATTTTTTTTGCGGTACTGCGACATTGCGGCGGACAGATCGGACCCTTGACTGACATTTTTGACACTTTTGGGGTTACCAGTGACATTTCTACAGTAATCAGTGCTATATATATGCACTGTTACTGTAAAAATACACTGGTAGTGAAGGGGTTAACTTTATTTGGAAGGGAGGGGCTGTGTGTGTCCCTAGGGGCGTGGTTTCTACTGTGATTGGCTGTGGCTCTAGCTGTAAAGACACTGATCAACGGATCTACATACCAGATCCGTTTTATCAGTGTCTTTGCAGCGAAGAGAATGACAGGCAGTTTGTTTACACAAGCTGCCTGACATTCTCCCTCTCCCCCGCCGATCGCCGAGTGACCGGCGGACATCGGGTCCGCTGGTCACACGCGCGGGGGGGTCCGTGACCACGCGGGAGCGGGAGCGCGCCCCGGGGGGCGCGCGCTCGCTCCCTAGACCCTCACAAGCAAGCAACGTAGCCCTACGTTAGTTTGCCTGTGAGGGGCTGACCGCCGACGTAGATAGTCGTGCGGCGGTCGGCAAGTGGTTAAAGAAGATATTTTCTAGACAACACAACAAATGTCAGCGTATGCAATAGATCAGTAAAAGAGCTCAGGTGGCGGTAACTAGTGATCCAATACCTGGCAGATCATCAAAATGCATTTTTTCCTCACATCACACTATGTTACCAGGATAAAAAGTGAAGCAAAACCCAAAATGTACCAGAACAGGTGTTCTGGCTGACATCCAAGAGTGGATTACACCTCACTTTGGGGAGATTTCCTGTTGTTTCAGCTTTAGAATGACTTTGAGCATTAGCAAAATCATTTTTCTTTTTTTTTAGTATATACCATACATTCTCATCAATTGCACCACAGCAAAAAGAACTCAAATCAAACCAGTACCTTGTCCATACTATGCAAACAAGCTCACTATAAAGAAGGACCTTACATTTTTGTGTTATCATTCATATTCTCTGAAAAATGGCCAAGAAATCATAAATTCGGCCAGGGTATGTAAACTTATGAGTAAATATATAGATTAGTCTCTATATATATATATATATATTAGTCTACATGCTCTCAGCGTGTGCTGTAGGAGGTTATCAATTCATTCACTGGAGTACCTGGGATGGTCTTTTTGGTCAATTGAGGTGCAGCAAGCAGTTTGAGTACATTTATTACCCGTTCTCCACATACATAAGATCATGATGATCAATGGCCCTTCCATTGGGACACCTCCTTTACACCTTTAGATATTACATCATTTCAGGCTCATCTGTGGTGGGCTTCTTCCATGGGCTAGGCAGGCAAAACTCTCGCCTGGAGACCTTTTTTCTTGGCATTTTGTTTTGATCGGATGGCGCAAACAAGAGCAACATATCCTCAAAGTTAATATTATATATATTAAAATATATATTGTACATGTTTGCATGGTGCTGAGGAAGCGGGGGTCCCCACGCAACGCATCAACCACACCAAGCTTCTATTGAATATACACATGAACTCTTATGCCTTCATGATATGAATTTTGCACTGTATGGCATAAACTGTAGGTTTTTATGCCCCTATTTTTGTACATGACTTGTATGGTGTGTTCTCAGAAGCATATTTAAGGTCCTGCCCCCTTCTTGTGCCCCCTCCTTTAGATAAAATATATATATATATATATATATATATATATATATATATATATATATATATATAGATAGATAGATAGATAGATAGATAGAGAGGAGAAAGAGAGATAGATAATATATATATATATATATATATATATATATATATGTTTTTTTTTTATTATACACACAAACTCTATAGCACCGTAGCACTACAATCACACTTCCAGCAATTTCACCTCACTGAACATACAAGATGGTTCAATAACATGATATAGAAATATAAAACGGACATAAGTAACCAATCAGCTTTTCTTTGCTGAAGACAGAGAAGTGGAAACTTGTACTGTGGCTCAGACTTCAGTAAATGAAATCAGATGGTCTGGGGTCACCACACACCTTCATTACAGGGGCTTGATTGTGAAAAGACGGAACAAAAAGACAACTGGATTAACAAATTGATATGTTCTGGCTTGTATAATAAACCCAAAGCAGACCCAAAAACTAAAATGAAGAGAAAATTCCCATGTGGAAAAAAAAAAAAAAAAAAAGAGGAAAGAAGGAAGGAAGGAAGGAACAGAATGAAACAACCAGCAATACCCAACATCACATTTGGTGTTAGTTTATTTGTTTTTGTGTAAAAAAATAGCAGAAAGTGTTTCTAAGATTACAGTTAAAGTAGAACCAAAAGTAAAAACTAGACATGAATCGGGGAGTTTGCTTTGAATATATATATATATATATATATATATATATATATATATATATATATATATTTCATACACACACACACACACACTATTAATATAAATATATTAATAGTGTTTTTTTTGTTTGTGGTGCTCACATGCAGTGTTTTTCCGCTTTACTTGCAAAATACATTTCCCGGGTTGTAATATGAATTGAAATATGGCATACATGAGCAGATAAACTTCCAGAGGAGCCCTTACTAACCTAAAGCCTATTATTGGTCACTCCAAGGGTCAGCTGCCATTGTCTACAAATCACTTCAAGAGGGAACAAACAAGATATTAAATCGTTTTTTATTTTTCAACCTCTACAAGGGAGCAGACACAAAAGCCATTCATATAATGAGTTTAGCAGGGATCAGCTAGATAAAATGAACAAAGAGGGGAAGGGAAAGTCTACTGTCCAGGAAAAATGACAAAATGAAAATTGCAGATCTGGAAAAACTGAGTGGAAGAAGATTTATACAAAGTATGGGTCAGAGGGAAATACAGGGGGGGGGGGGGGGGAAGAAAATCACCACTGAGTACACAGAGTGAGGAGGAGAAATCAGAAAAAAGAAACCACATCAGATTTTCAGGCAAAGTTCAAAGTGAGTCACTAGAACAAATTCCTAGGAAAGGTTCCTGCCACATCATACACTTAAACAATGAAATCCAGCATCATAGTCCACCCACGCTATGTTCAGAAATAGGAGAAGAAAAAAAACCCGACTTGAAAAAGTCTCAATGTTTAAATTTGATCTAAACCCAAGAACATGCTGCACCTTACTGGTCCTTAGATGTAGTTGCTACATTGGTTTTCTCCTTTTCAGACTTTTTCCTCTTGGTTTTCAAATAGAAATCCTGCCAGAAACCATGTAACTGTACAGCATCTATGAAGAAGGAGCGTTATTACCCTAGGGCAGGGCTACAAAACACCTCCCCCCTCCTCTTCCCAAATGGAGTTGTCCTGTAGTTCATAAAAAGACAGCTGTGAACAATGCTAAACTGAGAACAGTCACAGGAAGGTATCAGCTCACATGATTTTGGAAAGTATCAACAGGTATTTTTTTCTTTAGGTACTCGCCAATAGCAAGTACCGATACTTTTGTGGTGCGATTTAAGCCCATACAAAATGAATGGGCTTAAATCGCACTGCAAAGAATCACATGCGATTTGAACAGGAATGTGGTACGATTCCTGTCTGAATTGCATGCAGTTTCCCACAGCACTCCTTTGTAAACCCAAGCAGGAGTCACTATGACAAGCCTGAGTTCACACAGTAGCGGCAGGGGAACCACATGCAATTCAGACAGGAATTGCACCACATTCCTATTTAAATTGCATGCGATTCGTTGCAGTGCAATTTGAACCCATTCATTTTGTATGGGCTCACATCACACTGCAAAGGTATCAGAGCACATACTCATGAAAATGCTCAGTATCGGCACAGATACTGGTATCCGTATCAGTGCAGCCCTAAATATAACAAAAGTTATATTGGCATGTTAAATATTTAGGGTAATGCACGACAACTTCCAACCCCTAAAAAAATCTGGACGTGAAAAAGTTTTGTTGAAGGGTTAGTTCACCTTTTCATTTCTTCTGAAGAACGTGAACTACGCCCTTCCCACCCCATCCCGCTGTAGTTACCCCAGAACCGTTGCATCAGACTGCGTGAACAGCGAAACCATCACCCACAGAGGTTAACTGCATGGAACCAGGGATGAAGGGGTGCGTGTGGGAGGGGCTGGAGGTCATAGGGTATGGGATGTTTGTTCAATTTCTTTTTAAGCTGAACTTACCCTTTAAGAGGTAACATAACCCGCAAATGTCAGATTGTTGATAAAGACATCTCTAAAGAATATTTAAAGCTAATCGCTGAAATCTCATATATTCTCTAACATTTTGATGTAACTTCAAAAGTAAATTTTAGTGATGCACCGAAAATCATCATCATAATAAAAGAAAAAAAATACAGTTTAAAAAAGGAAAAAAATACTAGGATCAGAGATCCCAGCAAGGAACTAGGTCCTTAATCCCGACTAGGCAGAAAAAAACTGAAGTCCTATAGCAAGAGGTGGGATTATACCCCCTAGGACTGCCCTATAGGCGTAGCCAATTATTTTCTGCCTAGTGTTCTACTCCTGTCCTGTAACCCAAGAATCAAAGAAGATATGGCGCTGTCTCCGTCAATGAACGAAAGAGAAATAGGGTTTCCTGCATTGTGTAGAAAGAAAAAAAAAGTGCTGATATTGGCTGCCTAAAACGCCATGTGACTTAAAAAATGCATCAAAAGTGCATGTTTAATGCGTTCTTGCTGCGTTTTCAATGCATTTCAATGGGGTGGGGTTTTTTTTCTTTACTGACCAAATATGCACCAAAAATAAAGCAAGCAACGCCGCTTCGAAAGGTACCGATAATGGCCGACAATAAATTCATAATCATTTAAATTCATGAGATTAAACTAAAAAGTTGACTAGAATACAATTTATAAAAATATATACATTTTTAAAAAAAACTGTCAATTTTGGTTTGGACCAAGTGCATCCTGAATTTTCGGTTGCGGCACTGGAATTTTCTTTACGGTGCACCACTAGTAAAATTTCAATATTTCTAAATCTGCAGCTTTTATTAAAATACCTGGTGATTCCATCTTGAAGGTCCTTGCTCAGGCTCTTATAGGGTGACAATGTTCTGTTCCCGTCCCTGAATTGTGCCCTTTTGCTGTCACCCTATGGTGGTTTCAAAACCACACTATGCAGGCATGGTCCACTATTGTCACCAGCAAGAAGCCCAGAAACCTATAGTGAACATTAGGTGACATGGTGCGCTAACGGGAGTTTTTACCACAGCAACACATATAAACTTCTAGAACCTCATGCCAAGCAAGTAAAAGTAAATCTTAACTTTGTAAGTCACACATAAATCATAAATCATACTGCTGTGAAATACTCAATAAATTGGCTGCGATGAGGGAGGTTATAAAATCAATCATTGTAGATTTGCCTCGTCATCACTGGCAGCATTCACACAATGCAAGGGAAAGATTCCATGCCTACCTACTATACCTCCCACACTGTGTATTACATTTGTCGTTATTGTGAAGAAAATAATTCAGGCCCAACATGAAACTCTACATTGTTATTAGAATGTTGCTGGACCAGTGGTACCTGTTAATTATTTGTTACTTCTATGCTGTCAAGAACTGCCTTGGGGTTACAGGAGAGTGTAGCCATATTCTTCACTTCTAGCAGACCTTACTTGAAAAAAGGGATACTACAATGGTTTTGATTTTTTTTTGGGAGTTTTGGAAGTTTAAATCTGTTTTTAACTACACTATATACATCTAATATGTGTTTTACAAATAAAGTAAAAGTATACCCTACATAGGTTGACTCTTCGGCCTCATTCGCATGTGTGTACTACAAAAAAATCAAATAAAAAATGGCGCACCAGCCTAGTGCATTATTCCACAGTGTTTTATCAAATTTAAAACCAGCATAAGTGGGTTATACTCACAAACATGTGAATTAACCACTTGATCTCCGGAAGATTTACCCCCTTTCATCACCAGGCCACTTTTTGCGATATGGCACTGCATTCATTTAACTGACAATTGCGTAGGGCATAAAAAGCTGTACCCAAATAAAATTTGTAATTTTTTTCCCCACAAATATAGATTTATTTTGGTGGTATTTGATCACCTCAGAGTTCTTTTATTTTGCGCTATAAAAACAAAAAAAAAAACAAAACACAAATTTTTTTACTTTGTGCTATAAAACCTGGCCAATAAAAAAATTGAAAGAAAATCAAATTTCTTCAAAAATGCATGCGAATATGTATTCTGCTATGTTTTTTTAAAAAAAAAAAAAAAAAAAAATCCCAATAAGCGTATATTGATTGGTTTATGCATTATAGCATCTACAAACACTGGGATATATAGTTGATTTTTTTTATACTAGTAATGGTGGCGATCAGCGACTTATAGCAGGACTGTGATAGTGCGGTGGACAATCGGACACTGATACTGACTGCGGGAACCAGTGACGCCAATATAGTGATCAGTGCTAAAAACATGCACTGTCACGGTACTAATGACGCTGGCTGGGAAGGGATTAAACATCTAGGGCAATCAAAGGGTTAACTGTGTGCCTAGCCAGTGTTTGCCATTTACTGTGTGTAGTGCTTTTAATAGGGGGAAGAGAGAAGTTTGGGTCCCTGCTTTGCAGGAACACAGAATCCATCACTTTCCTCCCTGTCAGCACTAAATTATGCCTTGTTTTAGAAGTGCTTGATCACGTAAATGTACATGTCATCCAGAGCACAGCTGCCACCATGTAGCAGTAAAACTGCTATAGGGCGGTCAACAAGTAGTTAAAATTGCTCATCAAGCTACCCTTCTGTAGCCCTGTGATCCTTAACTCAGCACACTCTTAAGACCTGGAGGACCTCACCGGGGTCCTAAACAGCTAGCACATTTCGAAGCCTACCCCTTCTTCAGGCCTAACTGTACAAGTCCTTCAACTCAAAATGCGTTTGCAGTTTAGGACCCTGGTGAGGTCCCCCAGGTCTGGAGTGTGTCAAGTTAAGGATCACAGGGCTATGGAAGGGTAGTTTAGTGAGTGATTTTAATTACTGTTTTATTACAGAGGGGATTTCGATTATTTTATAGTATTGGTTTAACAACCACTTTAAGTCTGCGACAGGGGAGGCATCATTGCAGAACATGCACAAAATCCCATGGGATCCTATCAAATGTTATCTTCATGATATGAAAAATAGACCAGCCAAAGAATTCAGGGACAGAGCAGAAAGTAAAATAATCGGTTTGTTACTAGCCCAGCCTTTCTCAAACTTTATCACACATAGCGACCTTTAAAATATTTTTCAGGTCCCATGGAACCCCTGCAAAAACACACTTCATTGGGGGTCAGTGGGGAAAGGAACTTACATTGGTATCCAGAAAACAAGGATGCCAAGGCACTAGATCAGTAAATAGTGTCAGAATTTATAGGACACAAAACACCCAAGCTTATATTTAGGCAAAACGGAGAGTAGCATCGCGGGAGAGGGTGGTAATCCATAGCACAGCAACACAGACCAAGAGAGGGATCGTTGAGCTGGAGGATAGTGAGCAAGGACCTTCAGAATAGGACTACAAACAGCATCTGTACCGGCCTTCCTCAAACAATTAAGACAGCAACCTATGGTAAGGAGGAAGTGGGGGGCATGCACATTTCAGGGCTGTTTTGAGAAAGGGGCATTCCCAACTCACCATCATCCAGCGTATTGATCCCTCTCTTGCTAGGTGTTGCTGTTTTATGGATTACCACCCTTTACCTCGGTGTTGCTCTCCATTTGGCTAAATGTATGGTTTGGATATTCTGTGTACAATACAGTCTGACACTTTTTTACTGTCCTAGCGCCTTGGCACCTTTGTTTTCTTGCAAGCTTTTGGATCTCCCTTGGATCCGATTTCTCCCAAAGCTGCAGATTTTCGTTTTCTTGTGCTACTTCCCCATTAAGATCTATCCGACACCTGGTTCCCCTCTCTGGCTGGTCAGTTGATGTCAGCTGTGGATCTACCCACCATCACATTATGTGATTTCTTTTGGGTTGGACAATTTATTGTGAGTGTCTGTTTTGTGCTTTCAGCACACAGCTTTAACTTTCTTTGGTTTACATTGGTAGCCAGTGTGAAGAATACTCATTAGTGGTGATGGGGACAAGGGCCTCTTCCCAACAACCCTGGGTGGTGGTTGTGGGGGCTTGCAGGCAGGGGGCTTATCGGAATCTGGAAGCCCCTTTTAACAAAGGGGAGCACGAGATCTGCCCCCCCATGGGAATGAATATGGGGGTACATCATAAATAAGGGGCGGAGTCTCATGGTGATCTCATCAGATGGCCACACCCCATGGCTATATAAGAACCGGCAGAGAACGGATCTGGCACAACCACGGGAGCCAGTGTCGGAGGAGGACTGGGTTGGCGGCGGAGATGACAGCAGCCACAGAGAAGACCAAGGGGAAGAAGACGACGACCAAGGGGGAAAAAAAAAAAAAAAAGACGACGACCAAGAGGAAGAAGACCAAAAGGAGGAAGAAAGCGGATGGAAAAGAAACCACCAGAGGGAGAATAGACCAGAGGAAGAAGACACATTGAGGCTACGATGGCAAAACATTTGAATAACAAAGAACTTGTCAAAAAAAAAAAAACCTCTTGTTTTTATTTACACTAAACTGCTTTTATTTTGGGGGGGGGGGGGTGAATGGGGACAAGGTGCATTGGGGTGGGGGGAGGGACCCCACACCGTGTTTTTTTAAATTTTGGCATGGGATTCCCCTTCAACTTGTGATCTTCAGAGCACAAGTTGCATGCCACAAGTTAGATCATGATGATTCGACTTAAATTCAAATCAATGGGCTGAAAGTCGGATCAGTTAAGACGGCTCTCACAAGGAACCATTGATTTTGACATGTCTTGTGACTTGTGCTCTGTAGTAATTGTATTTGGGAGTGGAAAAGGAAAGAGGTAAAGAAACTCTGCTAAACACGCATTAACACCAATGCAAAAAGATATTAAAAGTGTGTCCTGTACTTTTTTCCAGCTGCTTTTTCGGTACTGGCTTTGCAGGTCGTTTTTTTTTTTTAATGCCCTGTGTGCATGAGGACTTCTAGTAAGTTGTCCTATGTACCACTTTTTACAAGGTAGTACTTTGTTCTGGTGCCAGGACAGAAGGCGAGTATACACAGCAGAGATAAGCATTAGGGAGAAGATTAGTATTGTGGGAGGCATAACTATCAGTAGACAGCATTTTTTACGACCCAGGGCGTGAAGCCTCATTAGAATCATACTGTACATTTCCAAAGTTTTGCTGCCAGAACACTATACACCACACTTTATCAGCTCAATGTGAAATTAATGATGGCTTATTGGAGGTAATAATGAAGACAGCTCCACTAAATCACCACATGTTTTACATTATCCAACCTTTACAGAGCAAAATGATAAGTGCTGCAAATCAACTAACAATAAATACAATGGTGCTGCATAGACACGTCATAGAACAGGCCACAGGCCATACTCCACTCTGCTTCTGTATAAACACACTTCTACATGACAGGCCCTTTTCAGTTCACCAACGTGACAGTGAACACAATCAATTCTGGAACCCAACATCCTGAATGAGGAGCATTACACACTGTTTTGGTCATAAACATCCCAGCATCCATCTGCACATCAGTGATCAAAGTGGCACCTGCAGAAATTTTCCTCACAAGTTACCCAGCTGTATCAGTTAGCCCAATGGTCTCCACACTTCCTGAACAAAGCGCCAGTTTACTGTCCTTAAGACTTTGAGGGGGCCTGGACTGTGGCCAGTGTGAGTAGAACATGCCCTGGTGTCAATGGGAGTAAAGAATGCCCCATCATTGGTATTAGTGGGAGGAATAGTGCCCCAATGTTGGTATTAGGGAAGACATTGTGCCCCATCATGGGTGTCATTGGGAGGAATAGTGCCCCATTTTTTTTGCCTTGTATAAGCGGGAGGAATAGGGTCTCAAGGGCCTGATAAAGGCAAGCAAAGGGCCTCATCTGGCCCCTGGAAAACAGTTAGGAGACCATTGATTTAGACCAGAAGTCTTTCACATTCCACATAGTCCTATCTACACCAAGCCCAAGTCCACTTCCACAGGGATCTTGATCCCCAAAAGCAGCTTGCATCATGTAGAAAGAGCTACTACTAGCTCCCAGAGCAGTCATTCAAATACTAAGCCTACCAGCACAGGACATTTAATATTAGCTGGAAGATGATCAGAGTTCTGGCAAAACCATTGACTGGCCAACTCTACTCAAAAAGGCAAGCATATGATTGGTTTGATCTTGCCAGAAATGCAGTGTCTTTGTCAATTGCTTTGAGCTGTCCTGGAAGCAGCTCATTGTGTAAACGACTAGTCTCATCAATCCACCATGTAATGGAGAGGAAAAAGTGCAATCATTGTTGAAGTCCAGCTTATGTGACAACCATGGATCCTTCTATAGATACAGTGGAAATGTAAAGCTGGCCAAAACAAATGGGGGGACTCATCTATGGGGTGCATAAGTGTATACATGAAGGTACAGGAAGTGTGTTACTTGCAGGACTATAATGTGAAAAAACAACAACTGAACACAGAAAACAAATGCAGCCACCACATTTAAGATCTGGCCAGCTACGGCCTCCGCACACGTGACGTCATCATGCTTGCTGGTGTCATTTGTTTTATTTAATGCGGTTGTTTTACTACTACCACCATGTATGAGTTATTGCTATATAAATGTGGTTTTGGAAGATTCTGCACTATGGTGGTCCCTTCTTTTTTTAACCTTTTATACTGAGCGCATCCATCTAGGACTTGTAAGGTGCCATTTCTTTGACCAGAGTAAGTGCGCAGTTGTGATGGAAAATAGAAGTGCAAAATCAAACACTTAACATTGCCAATATGTGCCCACATATGTAGCTAAACGTGCAATAGAATTTAAATATAAATAAAAATAAAATAAACGTAAAGTCCATATAAGATAATAAGCTCAACCGGTGACAACTTGATCGTTTGAGTGCTGCATGCATCACCAATGTGCAAAAAAAAAAAAGGGTTGGATTGGCTTCTTATCAGACCCAAAAGGGTCAATAAACATGTATGCTGGTAAGGGATGGATCCATGGACCAAAGAATGAACAGCGTCTCCAGGGTCACAGGTGGATAGATAGAGTAGAAAAAGAAGGACTAATAGTGCATTATTCCTTATAAGGTCATATTTATTAGGTTAAAAACAAGACTCTGGGATGTAGCATGATTTTTGCGAAGGCACAGCTGCCTGCAGTGTGGTCCGTGCGTGTCTCAGATGATACACAGGGATGAAACAATCTCCCTACATAAGTTTTACATGCATATCTGCTGTCTTCAGTTTGCTAAATTCTTTAGAAAATGCATATTGTGTTAGAAATTTTCTCTTACTCTGCATCACTGGGAGTGTAGTCTTGGCATACACTGTGTGATAGCTGATTGGAGGAAAGGCACACATCCCCTCTCCACATAGGCAGAGGAAGAAAAGAATGTGCTGAGAATAGACCAGCTCTCTGCTAATTTATAGCACCCACCTGACACAAAACTCAGCCTGGTTTTCTCAGTTGACAGAGAACTTGTCAGAAGTAATCATGCTGATAACAGAAGAACGGAGAAGGAGAACGCCACTGGATTTAAGGGCTTTGGAGAGATATAAGAAAACACTGCAGATATATGTGCCTAGGTCAAATTTCATGAATCAGGTTTACATCCACTTTAAATTATCTCTATACGGGATCCCCCATTCTGGTAAGCCGCCTATTAATCCTTTGGGTGGAATGATTTTGAGGCATACTTTCCTGCGCGATACCTTTGTGTGTACCTTTTCCTGAAGATGGTCATTTCCAGGGACTTTTTCACGTAGATCTGGATTTTGACTTTTACTTTTGTTTATGGCATGAATTTCCAGTGTATATTGATGAAATGATTGCCATTTTTTATTTAATTTGTATTGCACTTCATGAACTTCTGCACTTTGATTATTTGAATTTAGGATTGAAGCCTGTATATGTATTTATGTATATTCATTTAAAAGTGATAGCGCACCCAGGTTTATTACATATTGGTTACGCATCTTGTATTTGGATCGATACTGTGGAGCAGCAATCTTGTTCAAAGTTTATTTCGCTGAGCGCAGGATTAAGAATTTTTATTAGAAAATGTTACTCAGCTACAATAAATAAAATATCTGTTTTTGAGTTTAGATTCCCTTTACGCCAGGGATCCTCAAACTACGGCCCTCTAGCCGTTGCGGAACTACACATCCCATGAGGCATTGTAAAACTCTGACATTCACAGACATGACTAGGCATGATGGGAATTGTAGTTCCTCAACAACTGGAGGGCCATAGTTTGAAGAACCCTGCTTTACGCTATACAGCAAACTTATTATATTCTTAGTTCTCCTTATTTGCAGAAAATGGACAAAAACTGTCCCCTTTTCAAATGTTCTGATAATAGGCAGGTTGTTAAAGCAGCTTTCTAGTCCATGAACACATCCCCTGCTAAATTGGAGCTGCATGGTACAGAGGTCCCTTCTGTAACAGACGTACCCATTCATTCTTTTGTCCACATTTTAACAATGGACACTGGTGGACCTGTGATGGCCTTATAGGTTGGCGTCCCATTTACATCTGCATTTAGACAGCACACGTTGGTGAAGCCGTGATGGCCTTATGGACTTCCATCAGACTACCTCTGATCTGTCACGTTTAGGTCCGGAATAACAAAAAAATATGCAGTCCTTTTTCATTTTGTTTTTCCAGACCTAGACAGACACAGAGGTAGAATAATGTAAACAAATGCACATTCTAATTATGGATAAGTTCCAATACAAATAGTTGGCAGGACATATATTGTATGTGACTTCTCAGCAAATGTGGAACTACTTTTTTAATCACTTGCCAACCGCAATACGCATATATAAGTTGCTGTTTTTGTTGGTGTCAGTGACAGGAATTAAGCTCCATTGTTGGTGTAGAAGGAATAGTGCCTTGTATAAGCGGGAGGAATAGGGTCTCAAGGGCCTGATAAAGGCAAGCAAAGGGCCTCATCTGGCCCCTGGACAACAGTTAGGAGACCATTGATTTAGACCAGAAGTCTTTCACATTCCACATAGTCCTATCTACACCAAGCCCAAGTCCACTTCCACAGGGATCTTGATCCCCAAAAGCAGCTTGCATCATGTAGAAAGAGCTACTACTGGCTCCCAGAGCAGCCACTCAAATACTAGGGATGCACCGAAATGAAATTCTTGGCCGAAGCCGAATAATAATGAAATGTTTGGCCGAAGGCCGAATACCGAACGCAGTGTTTTCGCATTTTTTCCATTTATTTTGCCATTTTTTTGTCCTCTCTCTTGTCCTCTCATGTCTCTCTCTCTCTTGTCCTCTCATGTCTCTCTCTCTCTCTCTCTTGTCCTCTCATGTCGCTCTCCCTAAATGTTACTGTAGGGAATGGGATTCAGTGCACACTGCAGCCTTGTACCATAGGGTTAATGTTAGTGACACTGTAGGGATTGGGAAGGATGCTGGGAATGGAAATCAGGAAGCATGCAGGCAGCCTTGTAAATTTTAATTGCAGATACAGGGCACTGGGCAGGTCAGGGTTAATGTGGTAACATCAATTACTCAGTGACAGTCAGTCAGTGTCAGTGTGGACTCGATCAGATTATGACAGACAGTCTCTCATAGTGGTGGTAGTAGGAGGCTGGAGGTGGACTAGTAGGAGCCTGGAAAGGAGCACAGCCGCATACATACATTACTCACTCGTGCACTGCAGCCCGCCCCACACATTCAGTGAGTCTTACTCTCCTCCCTAGTTTTTTCAATGGCACATTCAGGAAGCCAATCACGCCGTGAGTAGCGGCACAGCGGAACCAATCAGGTGTGCAGGCACGCGTGATTGGTTCGCTGTGCAGCTAATCACGGCGTGATTGGCTTCCTGAATGTGCCATTGAAAAAACTAGGGAGGAGACTAAGACTCACTGAATGTGTGGGGCGGGCTGCAGTGCACGAGTGAGTAATGTATGTATGCTCACCGCTGAAGTGTCCCGGCTTCCCCTGCCTAACACGGAAGTCTGTGAGTCCTCCTGTCCTCCTCCGAGTCCCTTCCCCCTGTAAATATCGTGACCTCGGCGATATGAATATCGCCTACGGCCACAGAACGATAGTCGATATCATATCGACTACCGTTCAGCCCTATTGTTCGGCACAAAATTATTCGGCCTTTTGACTTATTCGGCCGAACACCGAAAGTGCTATTTTTTCTATTTTCGGCCGAATAATGTTCGGCCGCCGAATATTCGGTGCATCCCTATCAAATACTAAGCCTACCAGCACAGGACATTTAATATTAGCTGAAGAAGATGATCAGAGTTCTGGCAAAACCATTGACTGGCCAACTCTACTCCAAAAGGCAAGCATATTATTGGTTTGATCTTGCCAGAAATGCAGGGTCTTTGTCAATTCCTTTGAGCTGTCCTGGAAGCAGCTCATTGTGTAAACGACTAGTCGCATCAATCCACCATGTAATGGAGAGGAAAAAGTGCAATCATTGTTGAAGTCCAGCTTATGTGACAACCATGGATCCTTCTACAGATACAGTGGAAATGTAAAGCTGGCCATACATTAATTGATCCATGTATGGCAAGGGAGGTCTGCCGATCAACTTCTGTACAAGCTCTCTCAGGTTTTCACCACTCAATCAGTGCCGCAGGCTATAGCTCATCAGTGTATTCTGATGGCATGCAAGCTTCCCCACATCAGAATACAATACCTCAGAGGGTAAGATTCCCGCATCCACAACTAATGTGTGTGAATCTTCCCCGTTGAGCTATTGTATCAAGTCAGTTTTTTTTTTTTCGTTCAGCCCGCTGGTTAAGCGAAAAAAAAAAAAAAAAATGGGGGGACTCATCTATGGGGTGCATAAGTGTATACATGAAGATACAGGAAGTGTATTACTTGCAGGACTATAATGTATAAAAACAACAACACCTGAACACAGAAAACGAATGTAGCCACCACATTTAAGATCTGGCCAGCTACGGCCTCCGCACACGTGACGTCATCATGCTTGCCGGTGTTCTTTGTTTTATTTAATGCTGTTGTTTTACTACTACCACCATGTAAGGGTTATTGCTATAAAAATGATGTTTTGGAAGATTCTGCACTATGGTGGTCCCTTCTTTTTTTTAACCTTTTATACTGAGCGCATCCATCTAGGACTTGTAAGGTGCCATTTCTTTGACCAGAGTAAGTGCGCAGTTGTGATGGAAAATAAAAGTGCAAAATCAAACACTATACCTATAAGGCCATCACAGGTCCACCAGTGTCCATTGTTAAAATGTGGACAAAAGACTGAACGGGCACGTCTGTTACAGAAGGGACCTCTGTACCATGCAGCTCCAATTTAGGAGGGGATGTGTTCATGGACTAGAAAGTTGCCGTTTTCAAAGTGGTTTACCGCAATTATGACTGAAGACATCAGCCATAACCTCCGTATCATTTTTTTAAAAACATTTTTACAGCCTGCGGCTGGCTTTCTTATGAAACCGAGGTCTGAACAGCTCATGAGCCGCTGCAGCCCTTTCCAAAATGGCGGGAGGGGACTCTCTCCCCACCCCCCCTCTCCTCTTTGATCATCTCTATGGCCTTGGTTAACTGGAGTGACCCGATCACTTTCGGTCTAGGCTAGAAGTTTTTTTTTTTATCTTTTGCTTTTAAAAAAAAGGACAGATTTGGGGTCTTTTTAACCCAAGTTCTCTCCATAAAAAGAACCTGTCATCCTTATTTCTATTACATTGAATGTTTACATTCATTGCAATAGGAATAAAAGTGATTAAAAAAATAAATAAATAAAAAAAGGGACAGTGTAAAAATAAAAAGTATAATAAATAAGAATTCTTTTTCTCCAAGCGCCCCCATCCCTACATGCTCATGAGTAGAAGCGTGCGCTTACATATGTTGCGCACTCATGTGACGTATTGCCCCGAACGTTAAGAGCGAAAGCAATAATTTTAGTGCTAGACCTCCTCTAAACTTGCGTTTAAGGCGTTGCCTATGGAGATTTTTAAAGTCCCATAGTTGGTCTTCATTCCACGTGCGTGCGCAGTTTTCAAAGTGTGACATGTTAGGTATGTATTTACTCGGCGTTTTGGCTTTCACATTTTATAAAAATATTGGGGTAAATATTGTTTGTTTTTTAATTCATTAACATGAACTTTATCCCAAAAAATGCGTTTGCAAAACTGCAGCCCAAGTGCCGTGTGACAAAAAATTGCAACGATTGCCATTTTTTTCTCCAGGGTCTCTGTTAAAAAAATAAATAAAAAATAAATAAATACATAAAAAAAAAAAAAAAAGTATATAATGTTTTGAGGGTTATAAGTAATTTTCTAGCAAAAAATACTGATTTAAATTTGTAAACAAAAGTGCCAGAAAAATTCTGTTCTTAAAGTGGGGGTGTCTGTTGTTTTGCCCACTCCGTGTAGTAACCAAAAGTCAGAAACAGACAAGCTGCAGGGAAAATAAAGCCAGTACAGTGCTAACATGTCAGTAATTCCCAGACTAAACACAGAGGAAAGCGATACACAGGTTCAACATAAATCGAAATAGATGCACGCAAGTAAAATGGGATTTGTATGTTTGCCTAGCTGGGAAGGTTTAGTCAGTCTTCTTAAGAATATAAAAACCTTATGTTTACCTCTTTTTTAACCGTGAAAACCCACAGCTATGTGTTTTTAGTAGTGTGGCTCAAAGTCGACACACCCAATTAACCACACCTTAATCCTATTCACGATCAATAGAATTTGCAGGAAAAAGAACAGACCTGATCAAATTACACACAAACATTAGAAGCACACACAATGCATGTATAAACCCATGTGTTCATACAGGGCCTCCATCGTCCACATCCTGATGCTCTTGACGATCCTCTGATTCCAATTCTGTTTGTTATTTGCCACTAGCACAATATGGGATTTTCTGTTTGTAATTTCCTGTTTGTGATTTGCCACTAGCATGTTACGGTATTTTGGTATGAAAGAATTTTCTCAAGAGTATTATCAGCTCCTGCATGCCACAACCCATCCTGTTGCCAACTCCTGGTCACTGCTACGCTGGCAACAACACAAATGCTTTCCTCTAAGGCCCCGTTCACACTGGGGCGATCCGACTTCTCGGGGCGACCTCCGAGGTCGCGGTGCGAGCAGCGCGCCGCGACCTTGGAGCGGCCGGCACGGACTTCATAACATTGAAGTCTATGACAGTCGCCCCAAAGAAGCTCCGGACCCACTTGTGTCGCTCCTATTAGAACGGGTCCGCAGCTTCTCTATGGAAGGCGACCTACGGCGACCTGTGAGGCGACCAGGTCGCCTCACAGGTCGCCCCAGTGTGAACGTGGACTTAGGCAGGCCCATCTGTAACTTTTAAAATCTGTATGAATAAATCCCCGACATGTCAACAACCCTGGGTTAAAAAAACAAACAAAAAAAGCAGAGGAACCTTTGAAATGCCTTTTTCATCTTGGGGATATAATTTAAATTACTCGCTCTATAGATTAGAAATGTAGCACACATTTTTTTTAAAAAGAAAACAACTTGTCCAAGAGGCTTAATCAGGGTCCCAATCTACTTGTCCTGATAGATTTTTTCTCAGGATGGAAAATATTAAAGGGTTGATGTTTTTTTTTGGCAGAGGTGCTTTTAGGAATGTCTGGGGCTCTTCAAACAAAAGGGGCTAGAAAAAGGTTTTAAAAAAAAAAAAACAAAAAAACACTCAAAAATATGATATATTTTTTTTTTTTTTAAAGCAGAGGCCCCAAGAGAATTAATTGGTGGGTGTTGCAATTTTTTATATGTTACACGGTATTTGCACAGCGGTTTTTCAAAACACAATTTTTTGGGGAAAAATACACTTTTTCAAATGTTAAAGCGGAGTTCCAGCCATTTCACTCACCTGTCCAACGGTCCAGCGATGCGGCCGCCCGAAGCCTCGATCCTCTCCCTCGGCATCACTGCTGTGGGCACCCGGCTGTGACAGTTTGCGGCTTCACAGCCGGGTACCCACTGCGCATGCGCGAGTCGCGCTGCGCGTCTTGATTGGCCTGCAATCTTCTGGGACCTCCGACATGTCCCAGAAGATTGCAGGGAGGGAGGGGGAGAGGAGAACTTCCGTTCAGGGCGCCGCGGCGCTCCGAGCAGAAGTGGGAGCGGGTACCTGTCAAAACTAGGTACCCGCTCCCCCCCAAAAAAAATGACATGCCAAATGTGGCATGTCAGGGGGTTAGAATACCAAAAGCGGAAGTTCAACTTTTGGGTGGAACTCCGCTTTAATGCTAAAATTACTGCCCACGATCTGACATTTGTGGCGATACCGCACATGTGGGACAATTACTATCTGCGTGCACGATAGACACGCGCATTCACCTTTGCACATGAGCATGAGGGGGGATTTTATTATTACTTATTATTTTGCACCGGTCGCTTTACTTTTTTTTTTAATCACTTTTATTGGGGTCACAAGGAATGTAAACACCCCTTGTAACAGCAATAGGCAGTGACAGATAGTCTCTGTGGAGAAATCCAGGGTCAATAAGACCCCAGATCCCTCCTCTGCCCTTAAAAGCATTTGATAACGCCGAGATTCACACTAAGATTGGTGTGATCACAAGCTTTCCATTTTTAAAAATGGGACAGTGGAAACCGGAAGTGATGTATGCTTATTGCTTCCTGTTTTCTAGGCGGATAGAGGCCTTTGTCCGCCTGTATGACCAGCCGAAAGAAGCTGAGACTGGTCAATTGGACTTCCTGGTGGGACTTCCCCTTCTGCTGCTTGTAAAAGCGATCGAGCAGCTAGTTAGCCGCTCGGATTGCTTTTACAAGAGAGTCAACTGTCGACCCTAAACTCCGCTGCTTGCCTGGGAGAAAAAAAAAAAATAAAAAACACATACACACCCACCCCTTGCCCAGTGCCTGGATAATCATAGTAATAAACATAATAACAATGGGCAAAAAAAAGGCAGACAGTGAAATTGTAGCAATCTCTCAAACATGTGGTCACTGAAATACTCCCTTATGTCGAGTCAGTAGGAAAAAAGAGCCTATTACATTGGTAATCAGTGGAAAGGATGCTCCTTTTTTTGGTGGACAGTGGGTAAACTTTGCTCAAGGAACCCCTAGAAACCCCTAGAGCAGGAATCCTCAAACTACGGCCCTCCAGCTGTTGGGGAACTACATGTCCCATGAGGCATGGTAAAACTCTGACATTCACAGACATGACTAGGCATGATGGGAATTGTAGTTCCTGAACAACTGGAGGGCCATAGTTTTAAGACCCCTGCCCTAGAGGAACCCTAGTTGAGAAAGTATGTGTCACAAAATATAATAGTATAACATTTCCAAAAAATGCTGTACAGTACTTTTGTCACAACCAGTCCCTAAATTCTACTCAAGTGACTGTGCCTAGAACAGAGAACTGTGGAGAATGAGGTATCAATGTGGTGCAAGAAAATGGAAAGCATTTCTAGGAGAGGATTTATAATGGATAGGGCCCTCCATGGGACATCATAGTGATTCCATCATACTAAATCTATATTTTGTTCATCATTTATTATATGTAGAGTGTGGTGTGGAGTTTATAGTATCCTTTGGAATTTTCGCTGCATAAGGTCACAGAGAAAGCCTTTTTAAAAAGGACCAGACAAGTTTCTTGTTTTTCCATAGGAATGGTTAGGCCATACCACTGCTTTATAAATGGATCCCTAGGTCTCCCCTGTCCTAGTTATCAGCCAGACTGTGTACAAGTGAAGTGGAAGCAAGGGTCTGATTTTTAAAAGACTACCTGTATACAAACTTATATGTATGGAATAAATATAGTGCACAATCTGCAGGATTTTCATAAGTGTGAGATCTATGAGCCATCATCTTCGTCTAAAAAATAGAGGACAATCCTGGATGATGCTTCAAAGATGGCAATGTCCTTCTGGAGAGAAAGAGGAAGGCATTGGTGTTAGGGGTAGTACTGTAATCAGTGTGAGTGGTAAATACTTGTCACACCTAAAATATACTGAATATGTAAGCATTTTTAGGGTAAAAAAAAAAAAAAAAAAAAAAAAAAACTTACCAGTGCTACGTCTGAACTTTCTTGCTGGTGCAAACATCTTCTCCTGGTCTTCAGTCATCTTGACCAACCAGCCCAGGATGGCTTAACTCCGATGTATATGCAGGAGATTTAATTAATCCCAACAGAAAATACCCCCCTTCCAGCCCACAACCACTTATTTCACAACTCTCTCCAATCTGTGGCCACCATTAAAAAATGCTTAGTGCTTTAGAGTATGGGAAAGCATGTAACCACCAAACCCCGATAAAGGACATTCGTTGTGTTAAACAATGGAGAGGTGAGGTTTCCTCCATCACCAGTATTTTGATGGTGGCTGTGATGGAAGACACAGTGGCATGGAAGATCTGGAGGGGCAAAGCTGTAGTTTTGGAGATGGGCTTTACACATTGTCATTTGCTCTAAACATGAAAATAACATGGGGCTAGATCCGCCTCAGGCCTTCCAAAGCATTCACATCTCTTCATCAGCCTACACCACATTTGTTTTCATTGTAAGCCTTATTTCAGCAACTCTCTCATAATATATATATATATATATATATATATATATATATATATATATATATATATATATATATATATATGTGTGTGTGTGCGCGCCTGTATATATTATATATACATGCACACTGCTCACAAAAATGGAAGGAACACTTTTTTAATCAGAGTATATCAAGTCAAACTCCTGGGATATTGATCTGGTCAGTTAAGTAGTAAAGGGGGTTGTTAATCAGTTTTAGCTGCTTTGGTGTTAATGAAATTAACAGGTGCGCTAGATGGGCAACAGTGAGAAAACCTCCAAAACTGAAATGGTTTTACAAGTGGAGGCCACTGAAATTTTTTTTTCCCCTACTCCTCTTTTCTGACCGTTTTCATTAGTTTTGCATTTGGCCAGGGTCAGTGTCACTATTGGTAGCAGGAGGCGATACCTGGACCCTATAGAGCAGGCATCACTAAATGGCGGCCCGCGGTCCGTTCCCGGCCCCCATCCTTCCCCCTCCAGGACCGCAGCTGTCATGCCATTTATCAGCCTGCTCTCCTTTCAGCTGTGATTTCTTTGCAGACTTGCAGGGCCGACAGCGTGAGTTCTGTAGGGAGGGCGGGACAGTTCTGAAGGGAGGGCGGTAACTGCCCGAGGTGAACAGTCAGTGATTGGTTGCCAAGATGAATGGCAGTCTAAGCAACCAATCACCATCTTGCAGCTTCCTTCCTCCAGACCTGCTATGCCTCGAGTTCTCCTGGCTGTGTAAGGTAGGGGAGACGTAATGTAGGAAGGGGGAGAGACACTGAGTACAGCAAAGAAGAGTACTCTAATGTGTATCGGGGCTATGTAATCTAATGTGTATGGGGGCTATGTACTCTAATGTGTATGGGGGCTATGTACTCTAATGTGTATGGGGGCTATGTAATCTAATGTGTATGGGGGCTATGTACTCTAATGTGTATGGGGGCTATGTAATCTAATGTGTATGGGGGCTATGTAATCTAATGTGTATGGGGGCTATGTACTCTAATGTGTATGGGGGCTATGTACTCTAATGTGTATGGGGGCTATGTACTCTAATGTGTATGGGGGCTATGTACTCTAATGTGTGTGGGGGCTATGTACTCTAATGTGTATGGGGGCTATGTACTCTAATGTGTATGGGGGCTATGTAATCTAATGTGTATGGGGGCTATGTAATCTAATGTGTATGGGGGCTATGTACTCTAATGTGTATGGGGGCTATGTACTCTAATGTGTATGGGGGCTATGTACTCTAATGTGTATGGGGGCTATGTAATCTAATGTGTATGGGGGCTATGTAATCTAATGTGTATGGGGGCTATGTAATCTAATGTGTATGGGGGCTATGTACTCTAATGTGTATGGGGGCTATGTACTCTAATGTGTATGGGGGCTATGTACTCTAATGTGTATGGGGGCTATGTACTCTAATGTGTATGGGGGCTATGTACTCTAATGTGTATGGGGGCTATGTAATCTAATGTGTATGGGGGCTATGTAATCTAATGTGTATGGGGGCTATGTACTCTAATGTGTATGGGGGCTATGTACTCTAATGTGTATGGGGGCTATGTACTCTAATGTGTGTGGGGGCTATGTACTCTAATGTGTATGGGGGGCTATGTACTCTAATGTGTATGGGGGCTATCTACTCTAATGTGTGTGGGGGGCTGAGGACTGTGATATGTGTGGGGGGCTGAGGACTGTGATATGTGTGGGGGGCTGAGGACTGTGATATGTGTGGGGGGCTGAGGACTGTGATATGTGTGGGGGGCTGAGGACTGTGATATGTGTGGGGGGCTGAGGAGTCTGATATGTGTGGGGGACTGAGGACTTTGATGTGGGGGGAATGGGGGTTAAGGCTGAGTACTATAATGTCAGGGGGGGGGGGACTGAATACGTTAATGGGGAGCTGAGGACAATGTGGGGGAGCTGAGTACTGTATTTGGTAGGCTGAGTACTGTGATGGGGGGCTGAGGATAGTAATGTAGGGGAGTTGGGTACTGTAATGAGGGGATAAGAAGGGTGTTGATGTTAAGGGGGTATGATAACACAAAGGGGGGAGGGAACTGTGATGTGCAGTGGACAATGTGGAACGGATGCAAGGATGGGATTGTGATATGGGGCTCAGTGTCACAGGTAGGTCAGCCCATTCATTTTAATGGGCTGCACTACCCATGAGAAATGCAGGAAAACGAGTCCCTGGCCCTTTTTTTAAATTGCGCAGCACCAAGCTGTGCTGAAGTGTGGCGTGTTCCTCTGTGGGCCGGGAACATGTGCAGTTTCACCTGCATTCCCCAGCTGCAGAGATGGGAACGCCTAGGAGAGGGTGCTGTAATGTAAAGGATCTGAATCAAATCACAAACATGATTCGGACCTCCGCTGGAAAAAGATTTTACTAAGCGGACCTCCATGAATTTTAATTCAGTACCCCTGCTATAGAGGTTGCACAGGCAGTCCAACTCCTCCAGGATGGCACATCAAGAAGTGCCATTGCCAGGTTTGCTTTGTCTCCCAGCACAGTCTCAAGAGCATGGGAGGAAATTCCAGGGGACAGGCACTTACTCTAGGAGAGCTGGACAGGGCCCGTAGAAGGCCCTTGACCCATTAGAAGGACTGGTATCTGCACCTTTTTGCAAGGAGGAACAGGATCAGCACTACCAGAGCCCTACAAAATGACCTCCAGCAGGCCACTGGTGTGAATGCCTTTGACCAAACAATCAGTAACAGACTTCATGAGGGTGGACTGAGGGCCCGACGTCTTCTAGTGGGCCCTGTGCTCACTGCCCAGCACCATGGAGCTTGATTAGCATTTGCCATTGAACACCAGAATTGGTAGGTCCACCACTGGCACCCAGTGCATTTCACAGAGGAGAGCAGGTTTACCCTGAGCACATGTGACAGATGTGAAGGGTCTGGAGAAGCCATGGAGAACAATTTGCTGCCTGTAAAATCATTCAGCATGACCAATTTGGCGGTGGGACAGTGATGGTCTGGGGAGGCATAACCATGGAGGGATGCACAGACCTCTACAAGCTAGACAATGGCACCCTGACTACTATTAGGTATCGGGATTAAATCTTTGGACCCATTGTCAGACCCTACGCTGGTGAAGTGGGACCTGGGTCCCTCCTGGTGCATGACAATGCCCGGTCTCATGTGGCGAGAGTATGCGGCCTGACCTAAATCCAATAGAACACCTCTGAGACATTACATTTCGGTCCATCAAACGCTGCCAGGTTGCACCTGAGTCTGTTCAGTAGCTCAGTGATGTCCTGATCCAGATCTGGTTGAAAATACTCCAGGACACCATCCGTCGTCTCATTAGGAGCATGCCTCCTTATTGTCAGGCATGCATACAAGCATTTTGCAGGCCATACAAACTACTACGGAGGACCATATTGAGCTTCTGCAATGAAATTTTCAGCAAAATGGACTAGTCTGCTGCATCATTTTTCACTTTGATTTTTTGGGTGTCTTTGAATTCAACCCTCTGTAGGGTGATCATTTTCATTACAATCAAACAATGTGGCATCTTTTCATTCCTAACTCATTACCCAGTCCATATCCGTATTGATATCCAGGATAAGATTTTTTCCCATTGAGATCTGATGTGTTTTCAAAGTGTTCCTTAAATTTTTTTTGAGCAGTGTATACATCTGTGTAAATCCAGGAAGTGGTCAGCAGTTTCAGCTGCCCACAGTTAAAATGGCTGCAGCCAGGCTTTGTGGAGGGAGATTTCTGCAGCATATTTGGCAAGTACAGAATCACAGTATATATAAAATAATATGCAAATTGGTTGGAGGGAAGCTTCAGAATGGCAAAGATGTTTTTATATGTGAGCAGACTGTAGTTCCTCTTTAATAGAGAGCTATGATGATTGTGAAGTACATGTCTCTCTATGGCTGCCTTGCAGGTTTTTCTGTTTTGTATTTCAGGTGACAAGCTGCATGCTGTTGCTAGGAAGATTTACCTCTGCAGCTGAGCACTGGATTGGTGACAACTCTTGGCGGGATACATCTTGTGAATGAGTGTAACATTTTATTTCTATCCTCTCTTGTCACTGGGCAGAGTCAGCATTTACCCCAGGTCTGTCAGCTGGACTCCCCTCTTGGTTCTTCTCAGCCTCTCCTCTGGATCTTTTGACCTGCTCTCAGCCCAGAACGGATATTCTACTTCATGAACTACTTAAACCTCCTCCCACCTGGCCACTCCGCGATCCCTGTGTGCCTGTGTCCCCCAGACACAGAGCAACACCACTCGGCAGGAGGGCTCTGCGATTGGCCCTCCTGATCACATGATGGCTGTGTCCAATCACAGCCATCATGTAATGTAAACACAGCCGTTGTTATTGTGATTGGCTCTGCTTTTTCTCACACAGAGCCTGTCAGTGAGGAGGAGAGCGGATCTGTGCTGCCAGCCAGGGATCAGTTTACAGCAATTTTACTGCTTTTTACACACTGATCACCCAGCTAGTGTCCCCGATACAATGAAAAAACACCTGTCACACATTTGTCCCAGTAAAATAATCTGTCCCAGGGAACATCTGCCACATCCGTCCCAGGGAACATCTGCCAAATCCGTCCCAGGGAACATCTGCCACATCACAATGATCAACATCTGTCACAAATCTGTCCTAGGAATCATCTGCATACATCTGCCTTCAAAAATGTGATAGGTACTCAGGAAATGAAATGTGTAATTTATGCCTTTAGAACACCTGATGGTGCTACTTGGATGTTTGACCTCTGTATGTGGCCAGGCTGTGGAAAGTCTCTCATATGTGGTATTGCCATACTCAGAGGAGTAACAGAATATATTTTGAGGTGAAATTGCAAGTTTATCTATGCTATGTGTAAGAAATACCTTGTTAATATGACAATTTTGTGGGGAAAAAAGTTCTTTATTACCCAAATTATTGTGGGCAAAAAGGTGCAACTTCAAAAAAATAAAAAAAACTTACTATGCCTCTCACTAAATACTTTGGACTGTCATCTTTACAAAAAGGGGTCATTTGGGGGGGGGGGGGGGGTATTTGTACTGTCCTGACATTTTAGGGCCTCAAGAAATTAAATCGGTAGTCAGTGCATCAGGATTGATCAATGGTCAATGATACGTAGCCTAGCTTGGAGACTCTATAACTTTCACACAAACCTATTATCGTGCACTTATTAGGATTTGCTTTTTTTTTTATACCAAAGACATGTAGCAGAATACATTCTGGCCTAAATTTATGACGGAATTTGATTTTATTGGATTTCTTTTAAAACAGAAAGTAGAAAATGTTGGCTTTTTTTTCAAAATGTTGCTCTTTTTGTTTCGCAAAAAAATTTAAAACCCAGTGGTGAATAAATACCACCAAAAGAAAGCTCTATTTGTGTAAACAAAAAGATTAAAATTTAATTTGGGTATAGTGAACCATGACTGAGTAATTGTCATTCAAAATGCGAAAGCACTGAAAGCTGAAAATTAGTCTGGGAAGGAAGGGGGTGAAAAGTGCTCTGTATTGGAGGTGGTTAAAGGACTAATTCCCCTGGAAGAAGACTTGCCTCAGTCATTTAATTTTTTGTTTTTTTTCCTTTTTACTTTTCCCCACTCAGTTTTTACTAGTGACAGCTGTATCATCACTTATATCCATGGGCCCTGGGCCTGCATTGTACCTCTCATTCCTGAAGTGCAGGGCTGCCCTGTATACTGATGGTAATAGGTTACCTGAGGTCAGCCAGGGAACTTTTCATCCACCTGTAGGCAGACCAGGACCTGAGGCCAGACCATAGGAGCATCACATCACCACTGGGAACGGGTGGCCATTGGGACTTTGCAGGGACCAGAAGAAGAGGACCGCTAACTGGAAGTGTCAGCGCACAGGCCTACAGAGCAGAAGCTACCGTGAAAGAATACGCATGACAAGGAGGCCCTACTCTTCTTCATGATCCCACAGAGAAACTCTTCCTGCTACCAGGAGTAGGTAAGGCAGTGGGTCTGAAGCTGCTACAATGACCTGACATCATGATCAATACCTCTTCAACAGGACCCTCATCATCATCATCATCATCATCATCACAGGCTAGGGGTGAGTGAAGGCTCTGAGGGCCAGGAATGTACACAGATTTCACTCTTTTCTGCCTGCTTAAGTCTCCTCTGTGTCAGGATGTCTTCCCTGCTCAGTGTGCTCTGTCAGCCTTTTTCCATCCCTTCCTCATCACTCTCCTGTCTCTAGTGCTTTCATTTATATTTCACTTATGACACTTCTGATCTGTGAAATATTTTCATTTGCTGCAGTTATTGCAGGTAATGTGCTAGAATGGTTAGTGCTCCTGTCCAGTATACAGCATGTCAGGATTCAAGGCAGTCATTGTTATTATATCAATGATAGGGGAGATTGTGCGATTGCATGTATGCCAAACAGGCTCATCAGTCGATTTATCATCATTGGCATTTCTGAGGGGTTTTTTTTTTACTTCCTTTACAAGAATTTAGGTGTTTAAGCCTTGTCAGTTTTAAATCTGTGAATGAGTTGCCGGATGTTGTGTTTATATATATATATATATATATATATACACACACACACACACACACACACACACACACATACATATACACACACACATACACACACACACAGTATCTTTGAAAAGTGAGTACAACCATCATGTGACAACACTGAAGAAATTATACTTTGCTACAATGTAAAGTAGTGAGTGTACAGCTTGTAGAACGGTAAATTTGCTGTCCCCTCAAAATAACTCAACACACAGCCATTAATGTCTAAACCGCTGGCAACAAAAGTGAGTACACCCCTAAGTAAAAATGCCCAAACTGGGCCCAAAGTGCCAATATTTTGTGTGGCCACCATTATTTGGCAGCTCTGCCTTAACCCTCTTGGGCATGGAGTTCACCAGAACTTCATAGGTTGCCACTGGAGTCCTCTTCCACTCCTCCATGATGACATTAGGGGGCTGGTGGATGTTAGAGACCTTGCGATCCTCCACCTTCCGTTTGAGGATGCCCCACGGAAGTTCAATAGATTTTAGGTCTGGAGACATGCTTGGCCAGTCCATTACCCTCAGCTTCTTTAGTAAGGCAGTGGTCGTCTTGGAGGTGTGTTTGGGGGGGTCGTTATTTTGGAATAGTGACCTGAAGCCCAGTATAAGAAAGGAGGGGATCATGCTCTGCTTCAGTATGTCACAGTACATGTTGGCATTCATGGTTTCCTCCATGAACTGTAGCTCCCCAGTCCCGGCAGCACTCATGCAGCCCCAGACCATGACACTCCCACCACCATGCTTGACTGTAGGCAAGACACAATTGTCTTTGTACTCCTAGCCTGGTTGCCGCCACACACGCTTGACATCTTCTGAATCAAATACTGTAAGTTTATCTTGGTCTCATCAGACCAAGTCATGGTTCTAGTAATCCATGTCTTTAGTTTGCTTGTCTTCAGCAAACGGTTTGCGGGCTTTCTTGTGCATCATCTTTAGAAGAGGCTTCCTTCTGAAACAACAGCCATGCAGCCCAATTTGATGCAGTGTGTGGCGTATGGTCTGAGCATTGATAGGCTGACCCCCCACCCCTTCAACCTCTGCAGCAACGCTGGCAGCACTTGTACGTCTATTTCCCAAAGACAACCTCTGGATATGACGCTGAGCTTGTGCACTCAACTTCTTTGGTCGACCATGGCGAGGCCTGTTCTGAGTGAAACCTGTCCTATTAAACCGCTGCATGGTCTTGGCCACTGTGCTGCAGCTCTGTTTTGATGGCTTGGCAATCTTCTTATAGGCTAGGCCATCTTCATGTAGAGTAACAAATCTTTTTTTCAGATCCTCAGAGTTCTTTGCCATGAGGTGCCATGTTGAACTTCTAATGACCAGTATGAGAGAGTGAGAGCGATCACACCAAATTCAAAACACTTGAGACCTTGTAACACTAACGAGTCACATGACACCGGGGAGAGAATTGAGCCCAATTTGGACATTTTGACTTAGGGGTGTACTCACTTTTTTTTGCCAGTGGTTTAGACATTAATGGCTGTGTGTTGAGTTATTTTGAGGGGGATGGCAAATTTACACTGTTATACAAGCTGTACACTCACTACTTTACATTGTAGTAAAGTGTAATTGTCACATGAAAAGATATAAAATATTTACAAAAATGTGAGGAGTGTAGTCACTTTTGTGAGATACTGTAATATTATATATATATATATATATAATTTTTTTTTTTTTTCCCCCCTACTTGGTTTTATTAGGAAAGGTTAAGGAGCAGTACACATACAATGTGTCACCGAAAATTACATGTAGGCATGATAGTGTTTTAGAATTTTAAAACAAATTTATAAAAAGGGGAGGATCCTTCCTCATTTAGTTCCTCCAATTGTTTATTTAAAGTTATCACCTCTAGCTGTGATTCCTGAAGAGTCCAATGAGTTAAACCATTTGTCAGTTCCTAAGGTTTATTGTTCTTTTTTGATCTACTTGTTGATAGCCTTTGCTCATTGATATACCTAAATCTACAGTATATCAAGCTCTTTGTGATTAGACCATTTTGCCCAGATGTCCCTTTTAGTCAAATCTGACATTAAATCTATGTTCTGCTTTTGGTCGGGAGCTGGTAACTCACTCGTCATTTTCTTCTTGCTTCATCTCAAATTTATTTTCTGGATAAGCAGCATGAAGATTCAATAGTGAAGCATTGGAAGGCTTTTGGTGTACCTATATGATCAGTCACAGAGATCTGTGTTCGCCAATGCTCCTCCTCCTCACAATTCAGTACAGTGTTCGGCTTTTCCTTTAGTAAATCACAGTGCAATTCTACTACAGTGCTGCAGAAGTGTTTGGACCAGAATACTGTACTTACACCGTATCGCTAGGAATATTGGCTATGGCACTTTGGATCAAGCAATTTAGCCGCCAGAGCCTTATTGATGAATGTTAGAATAGCATTTTTATGCAATTCACGAAGATATCTGGTACTTCTTGCTTTTCTTTTTATATTTAGGTTAACCACTCAAGCCCCGGAAGATTTTACCCCCTTCCTGACCAGTGTTTTTTTTGCGATTTTTTACTGCGTGACTTTAACGGACAATTGCGTGGTCGTGCGACGCTGTACCTAAACGAATGTCACGTCCTTTTTTTCCCACAAACAGAGCTTTTTAACGAGTAATGGCGGCGATCTGCGTTTTTTTTTGTGGTACTGCAACATTGCAGCGGACAGATCGGACCCTTGACAAACATTTTTTGGGGTACCAGTGACATTACTGCAGTAATCAGTGCTATACATATGCACTGTTACTGCAAAAATGACACTGGCAGGGAAGGGGTTAACTGTATTGGACAGGGAGGGGTTAAGTGTGTCCTAGGGGCGTGATTCTAACTGTAGTGGGACATGGCTACAAGTGTAAAAACAGAGATCAACGGTTCTACATAGTAGAACCGTCTGATCTCCCATTTTTACACAGGGAGAATGACAGGCGGCTTGTTTACATAAGCTGCTCCGCCTTTCTCCCGTTCTACCGACGATTGTAGTGTGACCGGCGGACCCGATGTCACACGCCCGCACTCCTCCGTGAACGAGCCGAGGCTGGCGCGCACCTCAGCGGGCGCGCGCTCGCCCGCTATTGGCTCAAAACCCGGTGACAGGCGAGCGACGTAGGCCTACGTCACTCTGCCTGGCCGGGGCTGACTGCCGCAGTAAATATACTGTGCGCAGTCGGAAACTGGTTAAACTGAGAAATGTTTAGGGTAACAAAGCATTTAACATCAGATGCTTTGTTTTGCCTAGTTTCCAGTACACCAGTTACCCCAGCAGTGAGCAAAGGCCTACAATTTCCCTAACACCCTTTTATTGCTTGCAGTTATATCCGGTATGATATTTAGTTCCCTTGCTGAAACAACCTGCATTATCTATTCTATGCCACTGGTTGCTTTACCTTTGGAGGACTCTTCAGAACTCCTTTGGCCTTTATATATATCAAAGTGTTTGTTTCCACACTCTATCAAAACTGTTAGGAGGAGTTTGAGACACAAAGACTTTGCATATAATTCTCACTTTTGGTAAGGAGTTCCGAAAAGGACTTTAGAAGCTATGGTTATATGTTGCTATTGGGTCACAATTTGCATTTAACATGTCATGTAACTTCACTACTGTTTAGAATCAATCTGTTATGCATATAAAACAGTTTAGAACTGCTTTCCCACTCAGTTTATTCTGGACAGAAGCATTTGTAGAATTGGAACAGAAAGGCAAAAGATAGGCAATTATCAGTTAATGCCCTTAGGCCATTCGCATTGCCCAAAAGAGCTGATTCAGCAATTTTAACTATTTGGAAGGCTTTCCTTTCTTTTTCTGTAGCATGTGAATAGCTCTCCTTGATCAGAATCATAATTTAAATTTGTCTAAAGGATGCTGATGGTGCAGGAAATGCAACTGCTACATAGGGACAGCATCAGGATGTAGATGGGCGCCCTGCTCTTTATGGCCATCCCGCTCTTTATATTCATTACGCATTTCTCCAACTTTTATAATATTTTTTTTTTTTAATTAAATAGTTTGCACCAGAAAGCATATGCATGTCAACTATTCAGAGGATTTTATTTCTCCTCCTGTTAAAATTCCAGCTCTCTTGCAGGGTATATGGCAGTGATGGGAAACATTGGATGCAGAGTGCATGAGCATCATGGGAAATGTAGTTCCAAAACATCTGGGGTGCCAAGGGTCACCATCACTGGTATATGGGATATACATTTTGAATAGTTGGATACTCATATTCCCTATTGGTAAGTGTGAGCTGTGTTGGATATCCTGGTTGTTCACATGGAAGGGAATGATTTAGGTGGATTCAAAATATTAGAACTTTTAAATAAAATTGGAATGGTTTCGGCTACAATTAATGGTTTTCTAGGCCTGGGCTTCATTGTTAAAGAGGAAGTAAACTCTTCCGTATTTCTTCAGTTTTTTTCTTCCCTGCAAAGTAAATGCCTACTAGCACATTAGGTGACACTCGCCTGCAAACGAAGCCCACGTTGTCCGCATCCATCTTCACCCGTCTTCCTTCTGGGTCTGTGGACTCCAGGTTATTCAGGCCAGAGCCATGTGACATTACTCCCACGCATGTGCACGGGAGTGAGCGGCCGGTTACGGCACAGGGCTCTGAAGAAATGGCACCGGCGGCCGTTTCTTCAGAGCGCATGCGCCGATGACATCATCGGCTGCATGCAATGTAAATATCTCCTAAATGGTGCAAGTTTTAGGAGATATTTACAGTACCTATAGGAAAGCCTTATTATAGGCTTACCTATAGATCAAAGTTATTTAAAGCTGTACCCTATCGAAATTGATTTTCTTTTTTCCCCACAAATAGAGCTTTCTTTTGGTGGTATTTGATCACCTGTGCACGTTTTATTTCTTGCGCTATAAACAAAAAAATAGCGACAATTTTGAAAAAAAAAAAAAAAAATCTAAATTTTAACATTTTAGGCCAATTTGTTTTCTGCCACATATTGTTGGTAAAAAAAATAAATAAATATTGCAATAAGCGTATTTTGATTGGTTTGCGCAGAAGTTATTGCGTTTACTAACTCCGGGAAAGAGTTGTTATTTTTATTGTTTTTTTTTTATTTTACTAGCAATGGCGGCGATCTGTGATTTTTTGCATGACTGCAAGATTGCTGTGGACAGATCGGACACTTAACTGACATTTTTGACACTTTTGGGGGTACCAGTGACATTACTACAGTAATCAGTGCTATAAATATGCACTGTTACTGTAATAATGCCATTGGCAGGGAAGGGGTTAATACTATGGGTGATCAATGGGTTAAATGTAAGCCTAGAGGAGTGATTCTAACTGGGGGGGGGGGGGGGGGGCTGGTGAGATGACCATAGAGACATGCGATCCTATATAGCAGGATCGCATGGTCTCTGATCATCTCAGGGAGAAGGGCGGATGGCTGTGTTTACAACAGTCGTCCGTCCTTCTCTGTCAGTGGTTGGAGATCGCGAGTGGCCGGGGGCCATCGGAGCTGCCTGTCACATGCACTGGCTCCCCAGCTGACGAGCAGGGGCGGGAGCACACTGCCAGCGGCGCGTGCTCGCCCCCTAGCTCCTCCCAGGCGAGCACCGTACATGTACGGGACTTTGCCTGGGAAAGCCAGCCTGCCTCAGTACATCTGCGGCGGCTGGTCGTTATGTGGTGAAGTTACCATAGAATGTAAATTGATTGATATGCTGATTTCCTGTATACTCATTATCAGTGACTTCATTTTTCGCTATTGTGGACTGGAGTTTCATTAGAGGTCTAGCAGTGTTTGCCATAGAGCCCAACCGTCCCTCCTTTGGGAGCAAATCCCTCTGTCCTTCATGCAGCTTCAGTTAATCTCTATACAAAATGTACTATTTTACTGCCAAAAACGTGTTATGCTGCACTACACTTTTTATCCATCCTCTAGATTACTGCATTTGTTATTTTGAACAGCCGTTATAAAAAAAAAAAAAAGGGGACATGTCCTTTGCTACTTCCTGTGTAAAAGGGTGTCCCTCTTTAGAATTTCAGAAATTTGGGAGGTGTGTTTTTTGGAACATTTTCTCAGATATTGGTAAGGGCATTTTCAATGCTGGATTGTAAAGAGTGATTTTTTAGGCTGCGGTGGTAGGGTGGGGCCATGTTGGTAACCTGGCTTTTGGGTAATGTTGCCCATTTTGTGGATGGACAGACAGTGGTTGGTAAATGGTTATTTGGTTGGTATAAGATATTGCTGCTTGAGTCTTAGGTGACTAATGGCACTTTTCCACTGCATGGAACCGAACGGTTCGGCTCGCTTTTGTGCTTTTCCACTGCTGGTACCGCATGGTATAGTGTAGGAACGGTTCAGTATGGTACGGTATGGCGGCGCTTTTGCACTGCATGGAACCGAACGGTACGGCTCTCAAAAACAGTACCACCTCGATTGTGGTTCCAAGAGGTACCATATCCCACAATCCTTTGCATGCAGTCACTACTAGCCACTGATTGGTCAGAGAATCCCACCCACCCCATTGTTTTCCCATCCACTTAACTTTAGTACTACTTTAGTGGAAAAGCAAACCATACCGTACCTTACCGAACCGTTCCAACACCGTACCATGCGGTACCAGCAGTGGAAAAGCAAACCGGGCCGAGTAGAGCCGAGCCGAGCCGGTACTTGCAGTGGAAAAGTGCCATAAGCATGTTGGTCTGTTATTGGGTAACAACAGTTCTGTTTGATATTGAAGGTCCATCTTTTTGGGTAATGTCGCCAACTTTGTCTGTGGACAGTGGTTGGTAAACTGTAATTTGATTGGTAGAAGATATTGCTGACTAAGCATGTTGGTCTGGTAATGGTTAACAGCGGTTCTATTTGGTATTAAAGGTTGAAGTTCATTTTATAATTAAAATGGTTTTAAACCCAATAAAGGGGCAGCGGCCTAAACTTTTCTACAATCTTTGGGTGTTTATTGTATATTTTAGGTATGTTTTTATGGTATGATGGGGGTTAATGGGGTGTAAAATCCCATGACTGTTGACGGAATACATGCATGAACTAAATCATCTTCTACATTCACTTCCATGTGTTTTCTAATGACAGCAGCACAATGATACAACCAATGATACCACGTCACTCCAAATTACATAAGGACATGCAGGTTATCAGATCATGCTATTGCACCACTTCATGTATTATAAATTTAAATTAAAAAAAAAAAAAAAAAAAAAAAAAAAAAGCTTTCATCCTATCATCTGTACTGGGGGAAAATAAATAAAAAAAAAAATAAATAAAAAAAAGGGGAGGAGGAGAAGGAACACGATGCTACGGTCATCATAGACATTATCTTTTTCCTGGTTATCAAAAGGAAACGTCCCTGTAGTGTAATAGGTTATAACGTGGGATGATGTGGGAATGGAAAAGACGACGACATCAGAAGAAACATTTTGGTGGGGGGCATATTGGACAATCCACACATAAAGAGGGACTTTATTTCCTCATTGGGAACAGTCAGAAATGCTGAGAAATGAGGTCACACTACAAATCACAGAGGGCGATCCAGACAAACAAAGGACTCTAAAAACCAGACACAAAGAAAAAAAACCCAAATAAATAGTTTCCTATAGTACTAGCAACATGAACGACTGCAGTTTTCATGTTTTGTTGGAAGAGATTAGGCAGAAGGGGCTTGTTGATTTTAATCACAATCATGTATTCTTTATGACAGAGTTGACAGTTCATCAGGCCATACATTCCAGACAGTAATCTTAAACCAACAACCTATAGACATTGTAATGGAAGCAATGTTTATTCAGGCTAACAAATGCTATTCAATCCCCCCCCCCCCATCCCACACAATACAAAAAAAAAAAAACACACTACTCAAGATAGTTCAAAGCGCACATATAAAACAATATAAAACAAAACATCCCTCTAACCTGTGCTAAGCAACCACTGGGTATGCAGGAGCATGCAACAACTTTTGTCTAGAGATGGCTGTACACAGATTTTCTTGTTCAATATTTTTTATTGAGAGCCAAATACATCATTGTACAATTTTTAGTTTTGTATATGCTGCCATGCAATCAAAATGCAATAAATAGTGCACAATGTGTGTAAGATCAACAATAGTACAAAGAAATATACAAATTGGAGCAAAATCATAAAACAGAACAATTGCAAATGGACAACCCTGACTTGGAACAATCACGCTTAAGAGCTACACTGTACCAGGAATATAAGGCAGCCTATCTAACTTACACAGTTCGAATAAATAGTCAAGAAAAGAAGAAAGCAAAAGAAAAAGTAGGGGAAGAAGAGGGAAACCAGGGGTCCGGTAGGTGCAGTGACTAAGCAACAGCCAATTTTTGAATATCAGTTGGTAGTTCTAGGGGGGTACAATCAAGGTTCCAGTAGCGATGGGTTGAAGTCTAATGGCAGGTAATTCACTACCCATGGCTGCTAGTGTCTAGGTGTGTGATCGGGTAATGTGGCCTTGATTTTGCTATGGATCATAAATTGTGATATTCTATGTTTCGTCTCCAGAAAACAAAGATCGGGTATTATCCAGGCCTTGGCGATTGTTTTGAGGCAGTTGTAACCTTTACCAAAAGTTTAAATTGTGTCATAGTTAGATCAGGTGGGCATTTATTCAGGAGGGCTGTGGTAGGGTCAGGCATGAGGGTTACCCCAGCAAGCGTAGATAGCATATGAAACAGTTAGATTTTCATTCAAACTTTTATAGCGAGATCATCCAATAGAACATGCTTTCTTGACACTGAGTAAACTCATTTCATTCAAAATCCATTATAAATCTATCCACACCTGCAATTTGAATCGAATTCCAGGATGTATAAAACAAATTTCATTACAATATACAGTGGGTACGGAAAGTATTCAGACCCCCTTAAATTTTTCACTCTTTGTTATATTGCAGCCATTTGCTAAAATCATTTAAGTTCATTCTTCTTCCTCATGAATGTACACATAGCACCCCATACTGACAGAAAAACACAGAATTGTTGACATTGTTGCAGATTTATTAAAAAAGAAAAACTGAAATATCACATGGTCCTAAGTATTCAGACCCTTTGCTCAGTATTTAGTAGATGCCCCCTTTTGATCTAATACATCCAGGAGTCTTTTTGGGAAAGATGCAACAAGTCTTTCACACCTGGATTTGGGGATCCTCTGCCATTCCTCCTTGCAGATCCTCTCCAGTTCTGTCAGGTTGGATGGTAAACGTTGGTGGACAGCCATTTTTAGGTCTCTCCAGAGATGCTCAATTGGGTTTAAGTCAGGGCTCTGGCTGGGCCATTCAAGAACAGTCACGGAGTTGTTGTGAAGCCACTCCTTCGTTATTTTAGCTGTGTGCTTAGGGTCATTGTCTTGTTGGAAGGTAAACCTTCGGCCCAGTCTGAGGTCCAGAGCACTCTGGAGAAGGTTTTTGTCCAGGATATCCCTGTACTTGGCCGCATTCATCTTTCCCTCGATTGCAACCAGTCGTCCTGTCCCTGCAGCTGAAAAACACCCCCACAGCATGATGCTGCCACCACCATGCTTCACTGTTGGGACTGTATTGGACAGGTGATGAGCAGTGCCTGGTTTTCTCCACACATACCGCTTAGAATTAAGGCCAAAAAGTTCTATTTTGGTCTCATCAGACCAGAGAATCTTATTTCTCACCATCTTGGAGTCCTTCAGGTGTTTTTTAGCAAACTCCATGCGGGCTTTCATGTGTCTTACACTGAGGAGAGGCTTCTGTCGGGCCACTCTGCCATAAAGCCCCGACTGGTGGAGGGCTGCAGTGATGGTTGACTTTCTACAACTTTCTCCCATCTCCTGACTGCATCTCTGGAGCTCAGCCACAGTGATCTTTGGGTTCTTCTTTACCTCTCTCACCAAGGCTCTTCTCCCCTGATAGCTCAGTTTGGCCGGACGGCCAGCTCTAGGAAGGGTTCTGGTCGTCCCAAACGTCTTCCATTTGAGGATTATGGAGGCCACTGTGCTCTTAGGAACCTTAAGTGCAGCAGAAATCTTTTTGTAACCTTGGCCAGATCTGTGCCTTGCCACAATTCTGTCTCTGAGCTCTTCAGGCAGTTCCTTTGACCTCATGATTCTCATTTGCTCTGACATGCATTGTGATCTGGAAGGTCTTATATAGACAGGTGTGTGGCTTTCCTAATCAAGTCCAATCAGTATAATCAAACACAGCTGGACTCAAATGAAGGTGTAGAACCATCTCAAGGATGATCAGAAGAAATGGAAAGCGCCTGAGTTAAATATATGAGTGTCACAGCAAAGGGTCTGAATACTTAGGACCATGTGATATTTCAGTTTTTCTTTTTTAATAAATCTGCAACAATGTCAACAATTCTGTGTTTTTCTGTCAGTAAGGGGTGCTATGTGTACATTCATGAGGAAGAAGAATGAACTTAAATGATTTTAGCAAATGGCTGCAATATAACAAAGAGTGAAAAATTTAAGGGGGTCTCAATACTTTCCGTACCCACTGTATATGAACAAAATCCCACCTTTTCAAGTTTTTCCATTAATTTGACTCAACTAAGACTCCGTTCACACTGGGGCGACCTGTCGGGCGACCTGGTCGCCTGACAGGTCGCCTGCCATAGAGAAGCTGTGGACCCGTTCTAATAGGAGCGACACAAGTCGCTCCGACTTAGAAAAAGGGTCCGGAGCTTCTTTGGGGCGACTTACATTGACTTCAATGATATGAAGTCTGTGCCGGCCGCTCCGAGGTCGCGGTGCAAGCTGTGCACCGCGACCTGTGAGGTCGCCCCCGGCAAGTAGCGTCGCCCCAGTGTGAACGGGGTCTAACAGGAAATTTAACAAATGTTCAGAAAATGAAAAAATTCAAAACAAAATTGCTGCTGCTCTGTGTGTCCATTCACACACTGAGCATGGCTCGGCCCCCTCTCCCACCAATGGCTCTCTCTGCTGTTTTTGCCAATGAGGAGGGAGAGACCTGAAAGAGCCGAGGCTCTCATGCACACTACTAGAACGAGATGGGACTCAAGTATTATGGGGGTGCTGTGGGCGCTGCTGATGGTTCTGTACCTTCATGCATAGAAAACATGAAGGTAAAAAACCTGGAGTCTTTACAACCACTTCAACTAAATGCAGGGCCTTGCGTGGTCATATGGGGGCTAAGGATGCCTAAGTATTAACAACACTGGATTTTGGCGGTAGATGGCAGGGATATATTTGTAGAGGCAGGAGCACTAGAGACAAGGGTGGGGTTAGGGGTTTTATATATTTTTTGATTTACAAAAGGTTTACTTGGTTGGATTTTTAAGGCAACATACCGGTATATGCTTTTAAAATAGGTGTACTCAATTTTTGGCCCTACAGTGATCTAGACTAGTTAATATAAAAAGGTAGACTGCTTACACATCACCAAAGCAACTGAGAAACATCCCCTGGTGACCAGGACTTCGACCCGCGACTAGCCAAACAAAAGACAGACAAACACAGGCTGGGATATCGGTCTGACTGAGGGCTGTTTTAACTCTGTAAGCCATCTATCCCTTCTGCAATTTGCAATGTGGACTAGGTGCACCACATAGACATCTGTCACTTCTGCTGTCCCAGGGACAGGTGCTTTACCTTGGCTGCCATCACGAGGGCTGAAAGATGGTTTTCTATATAAACTTGCTTTCTACAGTTATTTACAGATTCCCGTATATGGTGAAGCTCTTCTGGTGAGGCTGATCACTGCTATGCTCGAATAGAAATTGTTCCAATAACTATATTTATAGTGAGAAAGAATGCTGAGAGGCTCATCACCAGGTTTTTATATCTACTGCCAGCTAGAGAAGAGGCTTTGGGAGATTGATTGCAAAGAGGGAGGAAGCCTGCCAGAGCAAAGTATAAGGCAAGCATTACACCTTATTACTCTACCGTCAGACTTAACCTGCATTTCATTTTTTTTTTTCGTAAATCCCAAAGTTGGACTTTAAAACGGCTTCCTTTTGCAGTTGCAAAAAAATTGCCCCCCAACCCCTGAAATTGTCTTGTAGCAAGGCCCGACCACCAGAGCTCCAATCATCACTGCCGCACTTCCCGATATCTCTTTTAGCCCAAGCAAAAAATGTAATCTGTGCAATTTAAAATATATATTGGATTGGATGTTCAGACTAATGTTCAGGGTGGGAGAGCATAAGAAAAGGTACCTGCTTCCTCACACCTGTCTGTAAGTAAGTACTAGAATTTCATGAGCTGGCTTCGGTGAATCAACATGGTAAATTATAGTAGGCAAGTCAAAGATTTGATTTAAAGGTTTTTTTTTTTTTTTTAGCAGCAATACCACCTGCAGCCTCCTGAGTCGGAGCCCATCCACCAATACTCTGAAAATCTGCTACTTGTAGACAAGTTGCCACAATTCTGGATAAAATGAGAATCACAATTTTTTTGCTTACAATAAAGATCAGGGTTTTCTCACCATTCTCGGTGTAACATCATCTTTCACATTATACAAAAAAACTGGGCTAACTTTACTCTTTTTTTTATTCATTGAAGTGTATTTTTTACCCAAAATTTGCATTTGAAAGACTTCTGCGCAAATATAGTGTGACATAAAATACAAAACAAACGCCATTTTATTCTCTAGGGTCTCTGCTAAAAAAGAAATAAATATATATTGGGGGTTCTAAGTAATTTTCTAGCAAAAAATACTAATTTTAACTTGTAAGCAACAGGTGTCAGAAAAAAGCTTAGTCCTTAAAGCAAAGTTCCACTCAAAAGTGGTCCCGACCCCCTGACATGCCACATTTGGCATGTCATTTTTTTTGGGGGGGGGGTGGGAGCAGGTACCTAGATTTGACAGGTACCCGCTGCTCCCACTTCCGCTCAAGCCACCTGGTTGCCCACACTGGAGATGCCGGCGCTGCGGGGAGAAGACGGAGAGAACCGAGGCTCCTCTTGGCCGCACATCGCGCAACCGTGAGACATGTGATTGGGCTCTTTCACACGGAGCGGTCCGCTCCGGCATTTTTTTTTTTTTCACGGAGCGGATAACACTTGTGTCATCCGCTCCGTATGTCCGCATATCATCCCATCCGTTTGCGGATGATATACGGACATAATGTATGTCTATGGGCATTGCGGATGTCAGCGGATGACACCGCTGACATCCGATTTTGCATCCGTTCCGTTTTTTAAAATAGGGTTCTGTTCCGTTCCAAAAAATGGAACAGAACTGGAAGGTGGTCATCCGCAATGCCATTGACATACATTATGTCCGTATATCATCCGCAAAAAAATAGGATGATATACGGACATGCGGAACGCCCATGTGAAAGGGCCCATTATGTGTTTATTAAAAGTCAGCAGCTACACTTTTTGTAGCTGCTGACTTTTAATAAAAACAAAAGCCAGTGGAACCCTGCAAATCCACTGCGGGTTCCCACATCGCACCCGACTTGCAGGCAGTTCACACTGCCATATGCAAACTGCTGGGAGTGTCAATATAAGGTAATGACACCCCCAGATTAGTTTGTATATGGTATTGCGAACCGTCAATTTGGACAAGAATCGCATTGCACAGGTGTGAAAACGCATTCAGATTCTGGTGCGGACCAAATAAAGGGTCCTGCACGACTTTGGTCTGAATGCGATGCAAATTCAGCCATACAATCTGTATGTCTGAATTTGGATCGCACAGACATCGCATGTGATTTGCATAGCACTGCGGTGCGAATCACATGCGATGTCTGACATTGCTGAAGTGTGAACAGGCACTAATTGGTTAAGCTGACTTCATTTACAAAAATGGAAGTTCATTCATTTAATCTAAAAGAACCAATTGTTACAATGTTTCTCTTTATCTATCGGCGCTGAGCAATGTTGTGATAAACTTTGCCGACTGTTTTTTCTTTTTTGACAGCTGTGAGCACAGAACTGCTCTGCGCTGTTACATGAATCATGGAAATGCTGGATTAGGATTGTGAGGGGAAACGTATGTATGAAGGTTGGGCTTGCTGTAAAATGTTTGCTGCATTGGGGGCGGGCAGGGGAGATTTATTACCATGTATGGCATTTCTGGTGATGGGATAATTACTCTGAACAGGTATATGTCGCACTTGTTAGGCACGTTGCTTTATGTGGGGATGGTGATTTCTTTCTGTGTTACGGTACCTGTATACTGTTTTGATGATTACTGTGGTGCTGTGTGTTTCTCCCAATAAAACTTTTTCCTGATTTAAATAAAAAAAAAACAAAAAAACAAAAAAAGATTGTGGGGGGGGGGGGGGGGGGTGGAGTCGAGATTGTGATTTTTTTTAACGATTAATCATGCTTACTGTAGTGTAGAGCAGGTTTCCCGTCTCTAAAGTGTACCCTACAGTGATGGACTTCCTACTGGAGAGTCTGTAACTAAAGCCCTTAATTGGATCATATGCAATTTTTCAACATAGACTTTCCCTATTTGCTCGCCACTAGTGGGTATGCTATTGGGTGCCCCTCCCAGCGCGACACCTGGGGGGCAATAGTAGACAGCCCTTTGAAATGAGTCTTTGATTTTTTTCTCTCTCTCTCTCTACCATACAACGTAAATGCCATTTGATATCAGCCTTGTGTATTTGTTCATTTTTTTCTACATGGGACATTTCTATAGGATTTACTGTCAGGCCTCATGTACACTGGACATTATCATAATGCCAGTTGAAAGCTGTAGCTGTAGAAGGAGTTTTTCAGCTTTTTTGCAGTAGCGTTTTTTAACTTTTTTTTTTTTTTTTGCAAAAGTATACTCCTACAAAATGGGTCAAAAACAATAAACGCAGAATAGCCGTGTTTTTTGGCGTTAAGCTTTTATCAGAGTTAGAGCGTTTTTACAGCTGAAAAACGCCTTTTAAAACCTACTAGTTCTGGGGGTTTTTTCCCAGCCAGAAAACGCCCCTGAAACTGCTGATAACAAGCTGTGTGTGCATGGACATAGGATAACATGCTGGGGAGTTAACTGGCTGTAGAAAAAAAAAAATGTCTGACGCCAAAAACAGCCGCTGTAAAAATATCCAGTATGTATGAGGCCTCATGGTTACATTTTAGACCCAATATACCCTTATTTTTGCCTGAAGAAGGAAACATTTGTTCAGAAACGCATCAAAATTTATCTGCCGACCACCAACACTGACCAAGCCATGGTTTTGCTGGCAGTTTTCACTCTGGTGTATTGCAGATTATTAGAGTATTTGTAATAATGTTGTACAATATGACAATACAAATACTCTAATAATCTGTGATACGCCAGAGAGAGAGAACTGCCAGCAAAACCAAAACATGATAAAAGACCAAAATGGATCACTAAGTGCCCTTTCACATACGAGCGACGCTACTTCCAGGGGCGACCTCCGAGGTCGCGGTGCGAGCAGCGCGCCGCGACCTCGGAGCGGCCGCCACGGACTTCATAACATTTAAGTCTATGGCGGTCGCCTCCGGGTCGCCCCAAAGAAGCTCCGGACCCTTTTTCTAAGTCGGAGCGACTGGTGTCGCTCCTATTAGAACGGGTCCGCAGCTTCCCTATGGAAGGCGACCTACGGCGACCTGTGAGGCGACCAGGTCGCCTCACAGGTCGCCCCAGTGTGAAACGGGGCTAAAACAGAGCTTTGGTTGAGCGAAACATAACCAAAGCACTGTTTTTTTACCCATTTTGGTCTTTTATTATGTTTTTGTAATGAAGACAGCTTTGGCTATACTTCTTTAATTCTTCCGGTCATAGATTCAACAAGGTGTTGAAAACATTCCTCAGAGATTTTGGTCCATATTGACATGATAGCATCACACAGTTGCTGCAGATTTGTCGGCTGCACATCCATGATGCAAATCTCCCATTCCACCACATCCCAAAGGTGCTCTATTGGATTGAGATCTGGTGAGTGTGGAGGCCATTGGAGTACAGTGACCTCTTTTTCATGTTCAAGAAACCAGTGGTGAGATGATTTGAGCTTTGTGACATGGTGCATTATCCTGCTGGAAGGAGCCATCAGAAGATGGGTACACTGTAGTCATAAAGGGATGGACATGGTCAGCAACAATACTCAGGTAGGCTGTGTCGTTTAACCACTTAAGCCCCGGAAGATTTTACCCCCTTCCTGACCAGGCCCTATTTTGCGATTCGGCACTGCGTGACTTTAACGGACAATTGTGCGGTTGTGCAAAGCTGTACTCAAATGAAATGGACGTCTTTTTTTCCCACAAATAGAGCTTTCTTTTGGTGGTATTTTATCACCTGTGCGATTTTTACTTTTTGCGCTATAAACAAAAAAGAGCGACAATTTTGAAAAAAATTATATTGTCACATTTTTTTTTTATATGAAATTCCCAAAACAAAAAAAAAAAAAAAATTTAAAAAAAAAATCAACATTTATTAACATTTTAGGCCAATTTGTTTTCTGCTACATATGTTTAAAAAAAAAAAAATCGCAATAAGCACATTTTGATTGGTTTGCACGAAAGTTATTGCGTTTACTAATAACTAAGGGAAAGATTTCTGTAAATTTTTTTGTTTTTTTTACAAGTAATGGCGGTGATCTGCAATTTTTTTTGCAGACAGATCAGACCCTTGACTGACATTTTTGACACTTTTGGGGTTACCAGTGACATTACTACAGTAATCAGTGCTATACATATGCACTGTTACTGTAAAAATTACACTGGCAGGGAAGGGGTTATCTTTGGTGATGCAGGGCTTAAGTGTGTCCCTAGGGGCGTGATTCTAACTGTAAAGGGGTGTGGCTAGTGATGTAAGCACAGAGACATACGATCCTACATAGCTGGATCGTATGATCTCTGTTCTTACATCAGGGAGAATGACAAGCGGCTTTGTTTACATCAGCCGCTAGCCTTTCTCCCTCTCCACCGGGAGATCACGAGTGGCCGGCGGACATCGGGTCCGCCGGTCACACGCGCGGACTTCTTAGGGAACGGACGGGGGCGGGAGCGCGCCTCCGGCGGTGCGCGCTCGCCCCCTAGAGGCTCACAGGCTAGCGACGTAGTCCTACGTCACTTTGCCTGTACGGGGCTGACCGCCGCAGTAAATAGTCGTGCGGCGGTCGGCAAGTGGTTAAATGATGCTCAGTAAGTACTAAAAGGGCCCAAAGTGTGCCAAGAATATCCCAGTAGATCAGCAGTTTTGAAATACTCAGACCAGCTTGTATGGCACCAACAACCATGCCACGTTCAAAGCCACTTAAATCCCCTTTCTTCCCCATTCTGATGCTCTTTTTGAACTTCAGCAAATCATCTTCACGACGTCTAGATGCCTAAATGCATTGAGTTGCTGCCATGTGATTGGCTGATTAGCAATTTGTGTTACATAGTAATTGAACAGGTGTACCTAATAAAGTAGCGGTGAGTGTATATAATATATAAGATACCAAAGTATCTCCTAAGAGGCTAGATTTAGCCCAAACAATGATATACCAGACCTGCTGTATATGGGAGATAGAACTTTTTGAGCGTAACATACACAGCATCAAAATAAAATTCGGCATCCCAGGGCAACAAAACCAAAAGATAAAAGGAAAAGTAAAAGGTAACTTATAATTCTAAAATAATGTGATAAATTCTACTCACAATGCAGATTATGTAACAAATAACCAGCTACTGCATGCTGCCAACCAGACCTTATGTAATAGACATACAACCTTTGTAGGACAGGTAGATAACAAAGTAATAAAACAAATCAGTGCAGAAAGCCAACAAGACACTTTGTACTGCAATCACTATATTTATTGCTTGTCATTTCAGGATAGAACTATGTTCCTTCAAATGAAAGCTCAGAGCCCAAAACGTTTTATCAAAACGAAAGTGCAGAAATCGGAAAGAGGGTTTGGAGAGAAGGGAGGTCTGTTCACCTATACAAACATAGGGACATAATAGAGTGCATTGGGCAGGTGCCCCAGTCAGCTCATAGAAGACTGGAATCTGATCACAGGACAAGGACACAGTAGAGGTACTGAGCTCAGGAACATCACAGTGTGAAACCAACCCACTGCTATTGTACGTGATAGAACAAAACAACCATTTATAAACAGCAGACATTATTGGAGCATGAAATAATCCACAAAAGAACTTTTTTTTTTCTTGTGCAGTAATCAAACAATAAACTGGAAGGAAACCTTAACTGCCTAACAAGTTTGGGCCCATCTATGGCTAGAAGGTGCAACCTAAAGTAGTATTAAGCTCTGGTATTTTATATAGTATGGAAGGTGCTGATGTTAAAACCTAATGTACATTGTGGGATGCCTCTGCTGGTCTATCCTTGCAGATTCTTTCATCGCTGGCCTCTTGTTTACATTGTAAGGGTGACTCCTTGATTTGCAGGGTTCTACTAGAGCCACCCTTAGGCCTCTTTCACACGGAGCGGAACGTATTTCGATCCGCTCCGGCACTTTTTTTTTTTTTTTTACGGACACAGATGACACTTGTGTCATCCAGTCCATATGTCTGCATATCATCCCATCCGTTTGCGGATGATATACGGACATAATGTATGTCTATGGGATTGCGGATGTCAGCGGATGACACCGCTGACATCCGATTTTGCGTCCTTTCCGTTCTTTAAACTGAAGAAAAATAGGGTTCTGTTCCAAAAAACGGAATAGAACTGAAAGGACGCAAATCGGATGTCAGCGAATGGTCATCAGCCGACATCCATAATCCCATTGACATGCATTATGTCTGTATATCACCCGCAAACAGATGTGGTGATATACGGACATACGCCCGTGTGAAAGAGGCCTTACATGTGTGCTCCTGTGAAGAGGATTACAGCCTTATGTGAGAAAACTGCTTACGCCAATGTGCAGGCAGCCTGAAAGAACACCAAACAGAAGGCATCCCTCTGATCCTCTTCCCAGGACAGTGACTGGTAGAATTACTATTTAAACCTAATAAAGGGGCAGTGGTCTACCTGCCCCACAACCCTTATAATGCATTACGTAGGTATGACAAGTGTTAATGGGGTTGCCATACCTTGTTTTTCAACAACTTTTAACCGACCAAGTTCTTCTGCAAAGTGGCAGTTAGAGGGTTGAGACAAATAGTTTACCACTGACTGGGGTGCTTACTATAGTTATCTTGTATTCATTTATATAAAGCCTTTATAAAAAAAATATATGTTGTTGTAATGGCTTAAAAAGTGTTGTCTGGCATTCTGATTTAGAGTTAAAGTGGTAGTAAATATTCTCCAATGTGTGCAGAGACAGATCTGTCAGATCCCCACTGTCCTCCATGGGGAGATCGGATGAGAACGGACCGCCTGTCCATTCTCATCCGATCCGATCCTCCAGACAGATGGAAAATAGGGTTTCCAACCATCCAGATTTCACGGACAGGATCAGATCGGATAGCAGTGGGTGTCAGCGGAGATGTCTCTGCTGACACCCGCTGCCCTATAGGGAAGAATCCGATCAGGTTCGCCTTAAAAACTGACAGATGGATCGAATTGGATCGCCCGTAAGAAAGGGGCCTAAAAGAGAAACGTCACTGATTGTATCAGCTTTCTCAATATTTTCAAAACACAAACCTAAGGCCCCTTTCACATAGGGTGGACTACATCAAGTGGATCTGCCTGCCTGCACAGACACAGACCACTGTCCTCTATGGGGCAGTTGAATGGAAACAGACGGCCTGTCTATCTGACTGTCATCCGATCCCCATCTGTCTGTATTTCGCAGACAGGATCTGATGCCGGCGGATGTAAGCAGTCACATGCCCCCTGACATCTCCCTCTCCATAGGAGAGGTATGGATGGTCAGATCAGGTCCACTTGAAAAACTGACAAGCGAACCTGATCAGCCTGTCAGTGCAAAAGGAGCCCAACGGTGGCTTCACACTTCCTTTTCATTATCCAATCAAAACGACCAAATCTACAAAACAAGCAAATAATAATAACTCCCCTTCTGATTGATTTAGGAATGATTCAAGCTGAGTTCTTCAGCCAAGGCAGAAACATATTGGACTGTTTGTATTGATCGGCAGCACTGAAATACTATGTTCATGAATACAATCTTATTTCAAGCAAATAATGAGATTATATGGTGGAAACAGCTGTGATTGATAATTTATGATTGCAGGGTAAAACTACTCATTGAAATCCACTTCCATATCAAAATCAAATGGGTTGTCAACTCATTGGAAGAGATTGATTAGAAAATAACTCAATCATTAATTGAAGCCTGTATGCCAACCAATAAGTAATAATATTAATAATAAAATATTTATTTAAAACCTTTCCTTTTATTTGTGGTATAAAATAAGTTTTGCCTTTAGATATATTTTTTATGCTTCATGGGTCTATTTATCCAATTCAATGCATTATCTTAAAGGCCCTGTTCACACCTGAGCGTATTTCATCTCTGATGAATGCTCATCTCTGAAGTCTCAAAACGCCCAACAATTAAAATCCTATTAATTTCAATGGCCCCTGTTGACATCTGAACGTTTAGTCACCTGACGCTCAAAAAAGTACATGAGCTTCTGTTTTGGCAGATTACAGGCATTTTTTTTGTTGGATGTCAATGCCTGCCTCCAAACACCTGCAAAAAATGCCTAAAAAAAGCCTGAAATTGATACGCTCAGGTGTGAATGGAGCCTGAAGCCCCGTACACACGTACCGATCGTCGGCCGACGGAACGTCCTACAAATGTTCGCGGCTGGTGTGTTTGTTGTTTGTCTGTTGAAAAGTGCTCTAAACTTGCCCAGGACATTTGTCTTCCGACAGAAAATGACGTCACTACGTTCCACGCACGTTCGCCGCTACAAAAGAGGAAGTGAGTGTTTGGCCGTGACCCTTCTGGGCATCTCGCGCTGATTTCGGTAGCATTTGTTTGGTTGACGACATTTCGCTATTTTCCGAGACATCGTTCGAGAATTTATTATGGCGACCGTGAATTCGTCCGTTGCTGTCGTTAGTGTTGGAGTTTTGGCTCTGAGACGACGTACGAGCAATAGGAAGAAGAAGCGGACCTCCTGGACGAAAAATTGGTTGCTTAACCGTGATCAATTTTCTCATATGTCCTTGCTGAGGGAGCTCCAGGAAAATAATCCTGATGACTTCAGGAATTATTTGAGGATGACGGATCCCATCTTTTACCGTCTTCTTGCCCTGGTGTCCCCCTATATTCTGAAGCAGGATACTTGTATGCGGCTTGCAATTACTCCTGAGCAAAGGTTAATTGCGACGTTGAGGTATCTTGCAACAGGGAGAAGCCTGCAGGATCTGAAGTTCACCACAGGCATCTCCCCCCAAGCACTTGGAGTCATCATCCCTGAGACCTGCTCTGCCATCATCAAGGTCTTGCAGAAGGACTATATCAAGGTATGTTTGATTTTTTACATTACATTACATGTATTACTAGTTTCACCCGAATTATGATGTTTTTGGATGTACAGCAATTGACACAGGCCATTATTTGTAAACTACCCTCTGTCCGCATGCACATAGTAGTAAAGATGTAGATTATCTTTAACCATTTGTAAAATTACCCACTAACCACCCCACCATTCTCTCCTATGTGTCCCTAAACGCATTGCCTGTTAACAGTATGTCGAATTTATCTAATTTTATTGCTTTCCCTCAAACAATTATTCCTTGGCCAATGTTTTAGTACCTAGTTAATGATTTATCTAAAATACATCAGTCCATCCATTCCCACCTATGATTCTGTATGTTTATGTAATGATGTTAAAACCTTCACTGACCACAAGCCCTTATTGATGTATAAATGCCCAGTTTTACTTACCCATGCCCCACCCACATGCTAAATCTCAAAGTCAGCATATACCAAAGCTCAAGTTCAGAGGTCTTCAAACTATGGCCCACCAGTTGTTCACGAACTTCAATTTCCATCATGCCTAGTCATGTCTGTGAATGTCAGAGAATTACAAGGCCTCATGGGATGTGTAGTTCTGCAACAGCTGGATGGCCGTAGTTTGTAAATCTCAGCTCTAGCTGGTGAGTATAATGGGCCATACACACTAGAAGATTGTCAGAACAATTTATCCTTCCGATTTACCAAAACCAAATAATATAAGGTCCAACAAACACTTTCAAATCCTATGCAATCTGGTAGGCCCTTGCACTACATAGAAAAGGTAAATCTGCACGAAAAAGTCTTCAGAGAATCTTCTAGTGTGTATGGCCCTTTACAATATAAGAACAATAGGAGGTTGAAAATAAATGTATGTAGATGTTACATCCCCATATCCAAACCTTTGCCTTCCTGTTGTATATTTTTTTAGCAAGTTGCATAAGCATTTAACAGACAACTGTGTGTGTAATTAATAATGTGATGTGCTCAAGCACTAATTTTATTTTTTTTATTTTTTCCCCACAGTTTCCTTCAAACGCAGAGCAATGGCTGGAGATTTCTGATCAATTTCTGGAGAAGTGGAATTTTCCCAATTGTGGGGGTGCTATTGATGGGAAGCACGTTCGCATTGTCCCCCCTCCGAATTCCGGCACATTTTTTTATAATTATAAAGGTTTTTTTAGTATAGTCATGCTAGCTATAGTTAATGCAAACTATGAGTTTATTTTTTTGGATATTGGCAAAAATGGCCGCAATTTCGGATGGGGGAGTTATTGATCAGACGGAGTTCGCTCGTCGTCTAAAGAACGGCACTCTGAACCTGCCATCCAGGGAGCAAACTGTTGAGGGTATGAGCTTTGTGTTTATCGCAGATGAGGCTTTTGCGCTTGGGGAGCATCTCATGAAGCCCTACCCTCAGAGGAACCTCACCCCAGACCAAAGGATTTACAACTACCGGTTGTCCAGAGCTCGCAGAGTTGTGGAGAATGCCTTCGGGATAATGGCCAACCGGTTCCGGATATTCCTGACGTCCATAAACCTGGCACTGTACAAAGTGGATAATGTGGTCTTGTGTTGCTGCATTTTGCACAACTTCCTACGCAGGAATGCACAAAATTATGTATTGCAGCAACTGGATACTGACCCTGCTATGCCAGGTACAAGTGGAGAGGCCCAACCTTCTAACCAAGTGGAGTCCATGCCGTCAATGGAAGTTGGACGGTCAGCATTGGCATCACACAGGGCCCGTCAGATCCGCCAGGAATATCTGGACTATTTCGTGGGGAGAGGAGCTGTGTCCTGGCAGCAATCACTGTCACACACCCATTAATCTTGTTAAAGATTGGACACACAAGATAAATGTCAGAGATATATTATTTTTCAACACATTAAACAAAAATTGCAATGATTCTGTATTGTGGATTATAATCATTTGGGCACATATGCCAAACACAATTATTTGGGTTAATCATGTGTTATATATGTGTGACTTTGGAAGGGTTAATACATTCATCAGTGTGTTTCTTGACTGTAGTCTCTCACCAGCTGATCCAAAGTGATGATGGCCATGTGTTATTTTTTAGCCAGTGGTGTAAATACAAGGGCCTTCTGCACCCCACAAAATGTACACAAACCCTGTCACATTGAGAACTAGGTCACACCCAAGGTTCATCTAATGTCACCTTACATTGGTGTTCATTGTCCAGAAGTTGCCCATACTATATATTTCATATAATACATTAGGGTATTAACAAAGTACCTACACCTGTTATGTTGTGTTCATTTATGACATCCTTCTCACTGCCCACCAATGTTAGGATATGTCAGTGTTATGTGAAACTTGATCATTGTTCATCTCAAAGTGTTATATATATAGGTAATGGAAAGTGAACTAGAGCAACGAACAAGCAATACACTATAGATTACACTGATCTCCCTACACTATCCTAGGACTGCTAGTACCTTGAGTGTTGAGTCACACTTATGCGATGCGGGAAGTCTGCGACTTTGCAGCCTTCCAGCATTGCATAAGGGTGACCCGCCACTTACTTTTTGCACAGGATTGTATTCCACAAGTGTTAAGCACTGTGCGATCCAATCCAGATACATCAGAAATAAAGGGTCATGTGCGACTTGTATGCGTGTTCAGTGCGAATGTAGCCATACAAAGTGTATGTCTCAATTCACACTGCACATCTGATGGCATGTAATATCGTAGCGCACTGCTCCTTTATTACATGCGATCAGATGTTCATGCGAAAATCAGCTATACAGTTTGTATGGCTCAATTCGCACTGCACTCGCACAAAAGTCGCACATGATGCATTTATTCAGCCGCATCAGGATAGGATCGCACAATCGTTCAAACTTGTGTGATCCGATCCTGTGTGAAATGTCAGATCGCACTGTGATATGCGTTAAAACTGGGGGTATCTTTAACATTTGACACCTCCAGCAACTCGCATATGGCAGTGTCCAAAATGCTTTCATTAACATGTAAATATGGGAATAGGACAGCCATCATACATTTAGTGCTTCTTTACACAGCTTTAGACCTCGACCCCCCAACGAAAGTCTAATAAAGAATTGAACACACATTGTTGAATGTAAAAACGTTTTAGTATCAAACATTCACAGGGTTAGGGTTAGGGTTAGGGTTAGGGTTAGGGTGTTGTAAAGTGCTTTTCCCAAACTTGGGTACACTCTTTAACATCTGAGTGTAATTAAAATGCCATAAAACATTATAAAAAATTTGTAACATCAGGAACATCCCAATACAAACATTAAAAACGTAGTAAAATTGTGGCTTAAAATTTGCCAATCAGGTCCACAAAATTGCGCATTTTGATTTGTAATGCCGTTGCAGTCTCCTTTATTTGTTCCAGGTCTGCGCAGCATTGGAGAGCCTCACGGGTCAATTTGGCTAATGTGCAACTATGTAAAACATGGTCTGTAAAAAATAAAAAAAAATGAGTCAATGTGAATCACCTACATGAGGTCATAATAATAGAGAAACATTTGGTGTCCAGGTAATCTTAAATTCCTCTCGAGTTAATACCTACCCTGTTCTTATGCTCTTTTGCCCTAGGCTCTTCTTCTTCCTCCTGTCCTCCTCCGATGCTGTTGCTGATGATTCTGCCGGTCTCCTGAGCTTACTATAGATTTATTAGGGGTGTGAACGCATGATGACGTCATTGTGAGGGCATGGTCGTAATGTATATATATTAAGATGCAGAGACCAGAGAAGGGCAGAATGCACGGCAACAGCATCGGAGGAGGACAGGAGGAAGAAGAAGAGCCTAGGGCAAAAGAGCAGACAACATAAGAGCAGAAGATTGGACAGCAGAAGAGTGGAGAGGAGAAGATCCAAAGAGCAGAGTGGAGAAGACCGGATGAAGATATTTAAGAACATTTCATAAACGTCTCCTGTCGTTATTCACATACACTTCCATTTATGTGGTTAATGTGTAGGGGTACTATGTACCCCATACCCATTCACATAGGGATTGGGGTCTGGGATCTGGGGGCCACCCTTTGTTAAAGGTTGCTTCCAAAGTCCTAGGAACCCCCTGGCCGCATGACCCCCCAAAACCACCAGACAGGGTTGTGGGGATGAGGCCCTTGTCCTCCTCTACATGGGAGCAAGGTGCTTTTGTGTGTGCGGTGCAGAGGCCCCCTGGCCCAAAGCAACAAAACCCCCCCATGTTGAGGGCATGTGTCCTGCTGTGGTCCAGGGGGTGTTTGGTCCGCTTGCTCGTTCTCTTTCCTGGCCTGACAAGCTGCATGCTTGGATAAGGGTCTGGTAGGGGTTTTGGGGGTAACCCACGCTGTCTTTTTGTTGTGGGCATACCCTCAAACTCAATACCACACACAAAAGGCCTGGTTGTAAACTTGGGGTGGACACCCACGGTGGGTTCTTCAATTTGTCTGTGTACTTCCCCCTAAAAAATCTTCACAGCGCAAGTGGCCCCGCAAGTCAGAGCATCCTGATCCGACTTACGGTGCCACTTCCATTCAAATAAAGAGGCTCCCATAGGGAACTAGTGTTGACAATTGGAGGCTAAAAAAACACTGATAAAAATCATTATGAAAAAACCTACGTGGGCACACAATTGGCTCTTGGACACTTGGTCCTGGATCCTCCACATTTTCGGAAGTGGCTTCCATGCTGCTTGCCAAGTTGCCAGGAGATCGGGGTTCTGACATGGCTGGGGATGCCACATCCTGGCATGATGCAACATCTGCAATGTAAATTTGTAAGGGAATACAAGAATATAAGGTTAAACAATCATTGCAAATACACATATTTCTATGATCCCACTACACAAAAATCTGTGCCTACAAACCTTCATGTTGCTCTGGTGTCTCATCACTTGTTGGCTCCACCAGAATAAGTTCAGGAATAATGTCTTCATCTACATAATACAAAACATTGGCCGTATCATAAAAGTCACAAGAGGTACATTTGTTAGGACATGGTGCCCTGCTTGATAGCTCTTTTAGTAACAAATATGAAGACATGTACATGGTTATCTACGAAAAATATGGTACATTAATGTTTGACAGTGCATAGGAACCAATTACCTTTAGTGGAATCTGTGCCACCTTCTGTGCCCATGTCCTCATCTTGTTCGGCAACTGCCGATGGAGCTGCCAGACCTCTCCTCCTCCTTTCCCATAGTTTGGCACGGAGTTTACGTTTTTCTCCTATTTAAAGGTTTGAATAATAATCTGTGATTAATAGGAATGTTTGCTGAGAAGATTCGTGCAGGAAAGAACGTTCGTTGCAACACAATACATATATTTTTAACTATGGCTTCCTGACTTTTAATGTCATATACTAAAACATCAACAATAGATCGATCAAATCACGACATGACAACTAAAATGAGTAATCTAACTTTTTACATAGACATTATAATCTAGACATGTTAATACAACATACACAAAATTATAAAAAACATATTGCATGATTAAAAAAATAAAGAAAAAATAAAACTTACTTTTTTTCAAAATCCAATGGATTTGGGAAAGCTGATCCTGCTCACGGTGTTTCAGGTCAGACCACCGTTTCCGAATCTGATCTTTCGATCGCTCGACACCGAATTTTTTGACCAAACAGGCCACCACCTTGTCCATGATGCCATCTTTCCTGGCATTGGGCCGCTCGTAATTTGCCAACTTGCCATCATAATCCATTTTTTCTAAAATGGAGACCATCTCCACCATTTCTGGCTTTGACATGGGTGTAGCCCTTGATTTTCTGGTGGCCCAATCACTTCGGCCCCCACTAATTGAGCTCCCAGATTGTTGAGACATTATTCTTGATTACAAGATTGTTCCTCTGCTTCAGGTGTGAGTGTCGCATGTAGGCCTGATCTTCGGCACGTACACACCCCTGCAGAAGCCCGCCACTGGAGGAGGAGTTGACGCCTGCGCTGTATTTAAAGGACGCCAGATCGTTCGGCCGACGATTCGCTAGCGGACATATCGAGAGTTGGAGCACGATCGAGCGGCGAATCACGACTTTTCCCCACAAACAAAGGTACGACTCTTTTAATAGAAAGTGTGTGTTTTGGGCCCTATACAGCTTTTATTAGGAATATCTTTATTATGTGCCAAAATACATGCTCTTTTAATATGTTTTGTGTTGTTTTGTGTCTTGCAGGCATATACTGTCCTGCAATATGGTGGACAATTTCACCACCCACAACTCTCTCATCAGTTTCATTGATGAATTCAGGCAACTGCCCTGTTTGTGGCAAGTCAAGTCCGCAGATTATAAAAATAGAAAACTCAGAAAACAGGCCATGGAACATTTGGTGGCCTTCTACAAGCCCGTCTGTCCTGGGGCAAATTTTGATTATATCCGCAAAAAAATAAACAGTATTCGCACTGCCTACAGGCGGGAGTTAAAAAAAATAGAAGATTCCACCCAGTCTGGAGCAGGGGCACGGAATGTATATGTACCACGGCTGTGGTACTTTGATAACATGCGGTTCCTGGCAGACACCATGGAATCCAGGCCGTCAATTTCTACGCTGCCTTCGACTTCGGCAGAGGGCTCAGTGTCTGTAGATCCAAGCCAGGATGAGGATTTCCTGGAGGAGAGTTTTACTCAGGTATGGCATTTCACAATATATTGTCTGTTAAAATGTAATCATGTAACAAAATTATAAGCTAAACCATAATTGACCCTTTAGGTAAACGGGCATAGCAAGGGGTTGGCATGACAGGCAACCGCCAGGGGCGCAGGCCAAGGGGGGTGGGTCACAAAAACATTGGCATTGTTTTATTGTTTATTTTAACAATCCACTCAGCCTGCACACCCCAGAACCCCCAGTTTGCAGGCGGATTCATGCAGGTGTAAAACATTGAGAGCAGCTTCATGCAGGTGTAAAACATTGAGAGCTGCTTCATGCAGGTGTAAAACATTGAGAGCAGCTTCATGCAGGTGTAAAACATTGAGAGCAGCTGAGCCAAAAGACCAGGAGACTGAGACTGCCTCTCACTGCATCCCCAGCACACCTCTGGTCTTACAAACACTGCTGCATCCCCAGCACACCTCTGGTCCTAACAAACACTGCTGTAGCCTCAGCATTCCTCTGGCTCAACCTTTTTTAATACAAAACTAACAGCTCCTGCAAATGATCCATCCATCCTTGCTTCCATGTCTCTGGTCTCTCACTCTGGGTCAGCAAGGCAGGTGGCTTCCTTATTCATGTTTCCCTGCACTGCTTCACCCTCAATGCCCTACATCAAGTCCTCTGCAAGTTCAGGCCCCTCTCTCTCTGCAACCCCCTCCTCTCTCTCTCACACCCCCTCTTTCTCTCCCTCTCTCTATCTCTCAACCCTCTCTTTCTTTTTCACACCTGAGACAATGATTGCCCACTAGAGAGCTCTACACTGGGCAAACAAGGGGCAAATTAGAAACTTTTAATGCCCTTTAATTTTTTTTTGGGGGGGTGGGTTACAGTTTTACATTGATCTTGGGGGGGGGGGGGTTGTTGCCAAATACAGCTCCTCAACAAGGGCACTGGAGACCCTAGATATGCCACTGTATGTAAAGTCTGCTATTTGTTCACAATAATATAACAAACATGACTTTTTATATACACTATAACATTCTAATCAATTGTTCATTTCATCAACAGGGAAGTGTCACTGAGGAGGAGCCAGGTTGCAGCCAGGAGCCTGGGGAGCCTGCGGAGCCTGAGGAGCCTGTGGAACTATTTCCACCACCACCTCCTCCTGCCAAACGGAGGCAAAAGAGGAAGCACGTGGATGACATCACCGACGAGTTTATCCAGGAGGCCACCATAGCCCTACGTCGGAAACCGGAGGCCAATGAGTCCTTCGGCAACATGACGGCAAAAATTTTAGATAAGGTGGACCTCAGGCAGTGTCAGTATGCCAGAAAAATTATTCTTGATGTGCTGCAAAAGGCTGAAAACGGCATACTTACTGAGCACAGCCATGCATGCCAGGAGCACCCGTGCCCTCCACCTCCACCTCCACCTCCACAACACCCACCACCTCGCCAAATGCCACATGGCCAGTGGCAATATGGCCAGCAGGATCCAAACCTGCCCTCATGGCAACCTGATTACAGTTACCAGCAACTTTAATTTTTGTAACCCCCTATTATTTATTTTACCCCTGTTTGCCAGTTTCTAGTTTAATTTTGTCCAAATGGACCTTTTTTATGTTTAGTTATACGGAAAGTATTGATGTTTGCTTTGTTTTTTTTTTGCTGAGATCCAAAAAATAAAGAAAATTGAAAATAAAAAATGGCCTATCTGAATTTGTTAACATGTTTAATATTGTGCATAACCTGAAAAATATGTTTTAGACATTAATTCATACAAGAATAAAGGGTCATATCAATAGTTAGATCTTTGGTGTGAAAATACAAAAATAATGGTGAAGAGTTCAAATTATTTAATTCTAAAATTTGATAGAACAGATAGAATAGACAAACATTATCTTCATCATAACAGAACACATGCCTTTTTATTAGAAAAGTATGGCATTATGAGCAGCATCTTCCTTCTTCTCACATTTATCAAGATGAGCATGTGCTCCGCATTTCACATATTTCTTGGACTTCCGCGAGCCGAAAGTTCTTTCTGAATAAAATGTTGAGTTTACTAGAGAAAATTCTTCCGGGAACTCATTTGGTTTGATCATGCGTGTTGGGATTTGTAGCTGTGTGTCGGCAGAATTGTGTACTGACAGGCGAACAATCGTCCGTTCTGGTGTCGGCATACAAATATTTTCATGTTTGCAAGAAAGACTTTTGTCCGCGGATTGTGCGCAGACATCTGTCGGAGGCACCATACTAACACGCGTACAATCGGCAGATCCTTCGTCCACCGACGTTTGTATGCCGACGATCGGTACGTGTGTACGGGCCTTAAGGCCCCTTTCACACACGCTGTCCGTTTGTCCATTTTCATCTATCCATTGACGGATGAAAAACGGACATCAATTCATCTCTATGTAAAAACGGATGATCATCAGTTAACATCCGTTTTCATCCACTTCCGTCAATGTCCGTTTTTTTGAACATATGAATGCCCTATTTTTCATCCGTCAAAAAAACGGATCGGACGAAAAACGGATGACAACAGATGAAAAACGGATGAAAAATGGATATGAACTGAGATGAAAACGGACGTTGACTGAAGACAAAAAACGTGACTGAACTGATGAACTGAACGGACGCTATGTGTGAAAGGGGCTTTAGGCACAGTTATAAATTTCACTTCACTCACTTAGTTTGATCTCACTTTACTCTTGTTTAACTGGCTAAAACGTTACAACATGTTGCAGCTACAATACAGCAGATGTAAAAATGAATGCCTTGCCTGGACAGCGTACTTTCACCATCTACATCACTTCTCACAAATCCAATTATTGTAAAACAGGATTTTTTTTTTTATGGATTAGAAGGGATATGGAGTCTGGTATTAACCACTTGCCGACTGCCTAACGCCGATCTACGTCGGCAGTCAGCCCCTCACAGGCAAAGTGACGTAGGGCTACGTCACTAGCGTGTGAGGGTCTAGGGAGCAAGCGCGCGCCCCAGGAGGCGCGCTCCCGCGTGGTCACGGACCCCCCCCGCGCGTGTGACCAGCGGACCCGATGTCCGCCGGTCACTCGGCGATCGGCGGGGGAGAGGGAGAATGTCAGGCAGCTTGTGTAAACAAGCTGCCTGTCATTCTCCTCGCTGTAAAGACACTGATCAAACGGATCTAGTATGTAGATCCGTTGATCAGTGTCCTTACAGCTCAAGCCACAGCCAATCACAGTAGAAAGCACGCCCCTAGGGATACACACAGCCCCTCCCTTCCAAATAAAGTTAACCCCTTCACAACCAGTGTATTTTTACAGTAACAGTGCATATGTATAGCACTGATTACTGTAGAAATGTCACTGGTAACCCCAAAAGTGTCACAAATGTCAGTCAAGGGTCCGATCTGTCCGCCCCAATGTCGCAGTACCGCAAAAAAAAAAAAAAAAATCGCAGATCGCCGCCATTACGCGTTAAAAAAAAAAAAAAAACACCAAAAATGACAAAAATCTTTCCCTTTGTTAGTAAACGCGATAACTTTTGCGCAAACCAATCAAAATACGCTTTTTGCGATTTTTTTTACCAAACATATGTAGCATAAAACAAATTGGCCGAAAATTTTAAAAAATTTTGATTTTTACTTTTTTTTGGGGGGAATTTCATATAAAAAAAAATGTGAAAAATATTGTTATTTTTGCAAAATTGACGCTCTTTTTTTGTTTATAGCGCGTGATCAAAAAATCGCACAGGTGATCAAATACCACCAAAAGAAAGCTCTGTTTGTGGGAAAAAAAGGACGTCAAATTTGTTTAGGTACAGCGTCGCACGACCGCGCAATTGTCCGTTAAAGTCACGCAGTGCCGAATCGCAAAATACCCCCTGGTCAGGAAAGGGGTAAAATCTTCCGGGGCTTAAGTGGTTAAAGTATTATTTCCAGGTTTGCAAAGGTCACACATGTATGTAGTGGTATACAGTCCTTAAAAGATGCCTCTATGATGTATAAGCACACACACATTCACTATTTGATTGGGCAACTGCATTAAGTTGTAATATACCAAAACCAATAATGTAATATATTGCAGCTTACCAATCATTAGATGTGGCAGCTGCATTCGTTTTTTTTTTTTTTTAGGCTCCGTTTTCACCTAGTTACTCGGCCATTACCACACCTCCTTTGTAGAGAGTGCCCCCACTCTGGATGAAGGAGCACAAGGGGCACTTTTGGATTGCAGGATTGTCAACCTGATGTACTAGCAAATTTAAATATACTAACAAACTGAATCCAAACTCCAGCTCACACTTTATAATCAGTTACAACAAACCTTTTTTTTCCTTCCTTTTTGGATAAAGGTTTTACATAAATAAAAGCTGATCGTTGTAAGTATCTGTGTTTAAATGGTTTGTCTCATCCCTGTAAATATATACTATCTGGAAGAGAGATTGTTCTTTTGAAAAACATCCTTACGGCTTACTTGGCTGGATCTCCAGATTAAACTAGAAGAAAGTCTAAAAAAGAAAACTAATGTAGCCATCACATCTAAGAACTAGTAAGCTACAACTTGCCTTTTGGGTTTAATACTGCTTTAAGTTCCATGCAGATACATTTTAGGTGATGATTGTAGGGGGCTAAAAACAAGTAAGCGTCAGACAGACAATCAATAGGATCAAAGGAGGGTATATCCAGCGCTGGGAGTTCACAGAATTAGTAGCAATCTGTGATGTCAATGTGCAGCTTCTAGAGGAAATACAATAGTATCTTGAATTTTAAAAGAAGCAGAGACTCAGAAGTGAGATGCTGCCTTTTCCTTATACTATGCACTGGTGACAGCATCTTAAAATATGGCAAAAGTAAGCCGGTCATAAAAAGCAAGAGGATCACTTCCAGATCTGCAATAAACCAGTGTGGAAGACCAATAAGCGCCTTTCACTGGAGAACCTTCTTGATCAGAGCCCTTTGACTCTGATCAAGCAGGTTCTCCCTTGAAACGCATCAGCCACCACGGAGGCTCCCTGGTCCTCCCACACTGGTTTATTGCAGGAGATCTGGTAGCACTCCTCTTGCTTTTCAGGATGAGCTTACTTATGTCATTTGTTTGTGCATAGAACATTTGTTGCTCGATATATTTTTTCAATACATTTATTTAGGTAATGCGCTAGGTCGGTGCACCCTCTCTTTCTTGTTGTTTTGCAGTACATATGATAGCCATGGTTCTAAGGGGGCAGCAAGGCCTATTGGTGCTAGTAAGGAGTCGACATTAATCAGCTTCCAAGCATACCACTTGAGCACTGGAAAGCACTTTTTGGATCTTAAAATATGGACCACACTTTGTAAAATGTGCTTTTCTCTGGATCAACTGCATGATTACATACGTTGAATAAAGACATCAGTCCCGCTGCAGCCACTGATTGCGGAAGTGAGTTCCAGATCCTTACCACTCTTAACAGTAAAAAAAACCCCTTACGCAGTATAAAGTGGAGCTCCAGGCTCCCCCCAAAAAATTAAGTCAGCAGCTCACTTTTAATATAAGGACACTTACCTGTCCAGGGACCAGGGGAGGACTGGGAAGGGGGGCAGGGTGGCTATTGCCCCCTGGGCCGCTCTGATGCTGGGTAAAAAGGCTGCACTCAGGGCTGGGTTAATGTAGGGGCCAGACACTGTAAACAGCTGCTGGTTGCCACTACACAATGTTATATTTGCAGAGCTGCAGTGGAGCGGTATGAATGTGCAGAGTACGCTCCTGCACCCGGCTGGCACAATACTAACAGTCCCTTCCCTGTCAGGCAGAGTGATCTCTGCCTGACAGGAGCTTCCTAGGCCCCGCCTGGCGTGATGTCATGTATTTTTGTTAAACCTCCTTTGTCGCTAATAACATTAAATTAAGTTACCACATTGCATCATGTTTGTCTTACTTCATAACATCAATCTCAATTATAAAACCAGGTGGGCATGGATGGTGAGCCGATTTGATGATTCAATGGGCCACTTGACTGGACTTGTCCCCTAGGCCTAAGGCTGCCAGCCCTCCCCTGCCAGGGACCCAGTGATTTACTCACCTGAGTCGATTCTGCAATTGGCTTCGGGTGCAGGCGCCGACATAGCAAGTAAGGGAAACGGGAAGTGAAGCCTTGTGGCTTCACAGCCAGTCTGAGCCGTGCTGCGAGTTGTGAATGGTTCTGTAATCTTCTGAGACCTGTGATATGTCCCAGAAGACTGTGGTGAAAGGAGAATGGCCCAAACTTCCGGCTCAGATCGCCGAAGTGGGAACAGGTACCCACTCCCCCCCCAAAAAATTGCCAAATGTGGCAGTGAAGCGTGCAAACAAGTGGCGCTTCCCCTTTTTGGTGGAGCTCCGCTTTAAAGGCTAAACCCCACTTTCGTTGGGGGGGGGGGGGGGGGAAATCAGCAAATAAAGAAAAACAATATAGCGTATACAACTGCGACACAAACCATATTGTAATGAAAGGTTATTAAAAATTACATTTCATTTTCAATCTGCAGCTGTTGTAATTTTCTGGAAATGCAATGCAATATGGCTACCTGGAGCTGTTCTGTACACAGAATGTATACTGACCACACCCCAGAAACATCATTTCCTGCTTGTGTGATTGGCTCACCAATTTTCCCAGAAGTCTGCACTAAGATACAAGTCAGATTTCTGGCATCCCCTGCAACAAAAATGTCATTTTTGGTGAGATACTCCCAATAGAAACACGTCTAAAGGGATGCAGGCCCTGCAGATTTCCTCATTAGAGCCCTGCAGCTGCCACTGCTTACAGACCATTATGAAACCACTCTCATTTGACCCACTCAGCACAGAGGAACAAACAATGATTTCTTCAGAACAACAAAAAGGTAGGAATCTGCAACAAAGTGTGTTAAAATCCCTGCAATGTACAGAGATCATCCAGAGGGGAATGTTTTTTTCTCAACAAAAGTGGAGTTAAAATCCCACTGTTGGGCTTAGTTTACATGGGCACTGAAACTGGGCCTTATTGTGAACAAGCCAGTTGTCTTCGGCATCTCTAGACACAGCCGCTCATCCCCAACATGACATGCGTGGGGGTACACAGACCTGAACATAGACAGGGTGCGTTCAGATCCACTTATCTGCACCTACACGTCTGTCACATTGGTACGAGCGACTGTGTCCATGCAGCTGCTGCATCCTTATCGACTAATGGGGCGGCCTGACTGCAGCACCTGGAGTCTAGAGATGCTAGACTAGAATGCTACAGGTCGCCGGCAGCCATAGGTATCCATGGCTGACCACTCAGCCAGCGATCACCGTTGGTAATCAATGGCTTTAAAGAGAGCCGCAAATAGCTGCGCCCGCCAGCGATCTGTCATTATAGTGATCAGAGTCATCAGTCACACTTAGCCATAGCAAGAATCGCTGGTGTGAATGTACCCCTAAGAACCTTACCACCTGTCATTGGATAAGGAACAAACAACAAACACCCGCCTGATGATGTTATAGTGGTGGACCCAAATAAAAACGCTGGTGCCAAAACCCGAAAATTCTGCATTTTCCCTGGCCGAAAAATTGGAAATTGACAGGTTTTTTAAAAAATACAATTATATAAATTATATTAGACTTTTTAATTAATATCACGAATTTAAAATGTATTGTTGGCCATTATCGGCACCTTCTGAAACACTTAAAAATCCTGCTTTCTGTATTTTTGGTTAGTTAAAACACTGCACCAAATGCACCTCCCTATTGAAATGCATTGAAAATGCAGCAAAAATTCAACCGTGTTGCATTTTTGATGCATTTTTTGAGTTACATGATCCATGAAAAGCACACCATAAGAACGGTAAAATTGCGGCAAAATCCCAGGCGTTTTTGGCACCATGCTGTAAATCCAATTTTCGGTGCATCACTAGTTATCACTCCCAGTGTTATGTTGCCATCCTTGAACTGGTTATGATTGGTAATGACAGCATGACATATCCACTCCTGATCTCTAAGAAAAATCCTTTTGCAGATCTATCACAGGGCTATTTATGAGTTTTTTAGCGGGAGCGCTAGTAGGTATTATACAGGATTTATAGCGACAACAGTTTGCACAACGCCTAACAATATAAAGGCAGACAGTAGACTTACAATTCAAGAGGGCCCTGCCCATAAGAGCTAACAATCTAATAGGGTGGGGCAAGGGCAAGTGGTACAACCTGTCATCTGATTTAAACTGTCAAATACAAGTCTGGGCTAAGGGCTAAGGTTTGGTTCACACCTATGCAGTGCACACCCAAGCAGGTTGCAGTTTATGCGTTAAACGCACGTGAAAAAACGCACCAGGTAATGTTTTTTTTTTGGAGGGGTCTGTCTTGTGGTTGAAGCCAAAATGCATCAAAAGTGCAAACCCTGCATTTTTTTTATGCATTTCCATCGAAGTCCATGGAAACAAAAACGCAAAGCGCTGACTGGAGCGTTCTGGTGGGAAGGCCGCCCCACTGTCAGAACACCAAAGGTAAGCAGGGGAGATCGCTGTACTAATATTGGATAGTTAGTACAACAGCTGTGACCAAAGCTGACAGGTTTTTTTTGTTGTGTGTAAGAGACAGCCGAAATTCATCTTCCGCCAAACTGATAATAAAATTGCACAATAATTTCCCCCACAATTTGCTTTACAAATGTAGCAATCAGCTTATTTCACTTCAGTAACAATCCACAGCAGCCAGAGAGAATTATTGCCTCTCTGAACTTTGATACGTGAAATGTGACTGGTTGATGTGATTTACCGAACTCTGCACACCGTCACTGCCCTGTGCACCGCCTTATTATATTGTATGTCTGATAGATCTGCTGTTGTAGAACAGAACCTTCCCTGACTATACCATGCAACAAGTAGGAGCCAGAAACTGCCTCCATAAAAGGTGCAAAGAACAGACAGTGCATTTTCAAATCAATGTTTAGGGGGTCCATAAATAAAAGATCACTGATGGAAGAGGAGGGCCCTGAAAACACACAGTTATTAAAGAGGAGCTCCAGTCTGTCAAAAAAATAAATAAATAAAGCAAATACTGTAGCTGCTGACTTTTAATATTAGGACACTTACCTGTCCAGGGATCTTGCGAAGTCGGCACCCCAAGCTGATCCATCCATCGGCTCCGGGTGCCGGCATCAGGATCTTCACTTGCGCCTTCACAGCCTGTTTCCTACTGCGCTGCACTTACTTAATGGTCCCGCGGTCTTCTGGGACCTGTGTGTGTCTCCAAGAAGGCAGCGGGGGGGGGGGGGGAAGGAGGAGGGGCCAGAAATTTCGAAGTTTGCCACGATTGCGGCAATCTTACCCGGAAGTAGGAGCAAGTACCTGGTTTTGACAAGTATCTGCTCCCCCTCGAGAAGTGCCAAATGTGGCAGCGGAGGGGTAGGCGGGGTGGGGCGGAGAGAAAGCCTTTGGGTTCCACCCTTTTGGGTGGAACTCCGCTTTATTAAATATAATCTTGGCTCCTCCTCTTCTTCCATCCACCATAGCTAGCCGCTTGCTACGGGGAGAAGCGTGGTCTGCGCGCTCCCAACCTGTGCGTATTTGGAGCCACGCTCCATAGACTTACATTGCAAGACTTAGCCTACTTCCTCTTCACTGCATTTGATTGACAGCAGCAAGAGCCAATGGCTCCTGCTACTTCTTGAATAAAGTGTAAAGAGGAAGTAAGGGGAGAATATATCTCTTCTCCCCTCTCTTCCCCTTCACACAGGGTAGGGGGGGCACAGGGAAATTGAAAAAGTTTTTAGGTTTAGTAACACTTTAAGCCTAGGTTCACACTGAGGGCGGGTTTGAAATCATGCGGGTCATTTCAAACCAGAATTTCAGTCTGACTTCGGGGGTGATTTGACAGACATCTGTGCGGGTTCCTGCACAGATGTTTATTGAAATCGCCTCCTGAAGTCGCCAATAGTAGTACAGAAACTACTTTTTTGGGAATCGTGGGGCGTCGCACAGATTCAGACGTTGCCATTGCCGGCAATAGGCTCCGATTTGGCATGTCAAATCAGCCCAATGTGAACGTGGGCTAAAAGACAATTATGATTATTATTCAACTGCAATCTAACGTGTGAAGAATAAAAAGCAGTCTCTATAATGGGACACTTCTGTAATAAGCACAATGTGTCCGCCAGCAGACAAAAGGGAACACTATGCATACTATACAAAGCTGTACTGGATGGAAAAACACCTAGATAATCCAAAATTCTTGGTGAGATGGAAAATATTAGATACACTTTTATTTTATTTTTGTAATCATGTGAGAAGGAGACCGAACATGCACGCAGTTTGCATGGCCCAGTGCAGTTCCTGCAGAGCTCAGCTGAAGTAGGGAAGAGGACGCTGTGCGCACATGTGCAAAGTTTGAACGTCCTGGCGTCCTGCAGCTGCCGGATTGTGATGTTCAGCCCATCCTGCAAACAGCACATAGATGGGAAAAAGGGGCTAGTGTTCCCCCCCCCCCCCCCAAAAAACACCTGTATCTGTAATGGAAGGGCCTTTACTCTTTGCAATAGACATACTATTCATTGGATATAGAACTGCCATGGGGAATTTTTTGAAAAATCTTCCTGAAGGTGAAACTATACTTTAATATATTGCAGCTTTTCAAATATATATATATATATATATATATATATATATCCCGCCCTTTTTGTTTTCACCAGTAAAACACTTCCCGCCTTAGGATACGTCCTCTCCGGATGGAGGAGACACCTTTGAACAGCAGCACTGTCAGTCTGGGAGGAGGATAGAGCTGCACGATTATTCGTTAAAAACAAAAAAAGAACATGTGATCTCGATTCGTCCTCCCTCAGGATCTTAAAACAGCATGTCCTCGATTGTTAGGGCTCTTTCACACGGGCGGTCCGATCAGATCCGCCTGTCAGTTTTTTAGGCAGATCTGATAGGATGCCCCATTCAGCCCTATGGAGCAGCGGATGTCAGCAGAGACATGTTCGCTGACACCCGCTGCCATCCGCATCCCATCCTGTCCGTAAAATCCAGACGGATGGAAACCCTATTTTCCATCCGTCCTGGGGATCGGATCGGATGAGAGCGGACAGGCGGTCCGCTCTCATCCGATTCCCCATAGAGAGCAGCGGGGGCTGAGACACCTCCCTCTCCGCACTGCAAGGGGAGACGGAGCTGTCATCCGCCGGCCCTTAGGCCTCTTTCACACGGTCCGCCTCCGTAGGCGGATCCGTGTTGCTCAGCGGGGATCGATCCGCCGATCCCCGCTGAGCCGGCGGATGACAGCTCTGTCTCCGCTTGCAGTGCGGAGAGGGAGGTGTCTCAGCCCCCGCTGCCCTCTATGGGGGATCGGATGAGAGCAGACCGCCTGTCCGCTCTCATCCGATCACTGAACGGATGGAAAAATAGGGTTTCCATCCGTCCAGGTTTCACAGACAGGATCGGACACGGATGGCAGCGGGTGTCAGCGGAGGCGTCTCTGCTGACATCCGCTGCCCCATAGAGCTGCATGGAGGATCCGATCAGATCCGCCTAAAAAACTGACAGGCAGATCTGATCGGATCGCCCGTGTGCAAGGGCCCTTACAGAGCTGTTCTCCGCTTACTCATAAAAAAAAAAAAAAAAAAAAAAAGCCTCTAAATGTTTATCATCATTGTTAAGGCTGCTAGATAACTATAAACACAATGTTTTACAATGTATCATTTCACTCTTAGATCAAATGAATGAACTTCCGTCTGTACAGGAAGGCAGTTTAACCTCTTAAGGACTAAGCTTTTTTGTGACACTTGTTGCTTGCAAGTTAAAATTTATATTTTTTGCAAGAAAATTAACTCAGAACCCCCAAACATTATATATCAATTTTTTTTTCTTTTTAGCAGAAACCTCAAGATTAAAATGACAATCGTTGCAATTTTTTATGTCTCACTGTATTGGTGCAGAAGTCTTTCAAAAGCAGTTTTTTGAGGAAAAACAAAAAAACAAAACAGTTCAGTTAAGTTAGCCCTATATAATGTAAAAGATGATGTTACGCTGAGAATCATGATCTTTATTCAAAAAAAAAAAAAAAAAAATCGGGATTCTTATTTTATCCAGAATCGTGCAGCTCTAGGGGAGGGTAGTGTTAGAGAGTCAATGTTAAGTTGACATCACAAAATGGTTAACAAAACTCAGTGCAATTGACAGAATCGGATCACATAGATGTGAACACCCATGCGATCCGATTCCAGTGCCAGTAAAAAGGGTTCTACACCTTTTTGATGCGAATGCGGTGCGATTTGAGCCATGCAAATGAAAAGCTCAAATTGCACCGCACAAACATCGCATGTGATTTAATTAGGAATGTTTATGAATATATGCGGACCCAACCTGAAGCCCGCAGTCACACCAGTGCGACTTTTCATGCGATTTGACCTGTTCTCACCCTATTGTCAGCAATGGAACTTTTCAATCAGTGCCATTTCAACTTTGCAGTGCTGCACCGATTTGAAAAAAAAAAAAAAAAAAAAAAAAAAAGAAGACTTCTGCACTATTTTTTGCAAATTCAGGTAGGACTTGCATAGACATCCATGTATGAAGTTGCACAGATGTCAAGCAAGTCGCACCTGAAATCGCACTGACCTGCGGCTTTGAAATTGTACTACTTCAAGTGAAGTAGCACAATTTCAAAGCCACATTCAGGATGAACGGGGGCTAAATTGACTTGCTTAATTGAAGCTAAAATCCAGCTAACATTTTATAAGCAGTTACAGAAATGGGGTTTTTGTTTTTACGCTTTAGAGTAAAGCTTTGTTCACACTAGCGCGACTCCAAAGTCCTGGATTTCAAATGCAACTTTGGTACTCAAGTGGCAAGAAAGTCGCATCAAAGTAGCGTGGGAACCTTTTCAAAAATGCTGCGACTTTTATATATTATACATTATATATATATATTATATATTCTCATAGCATTTGAATGGGGTTCCATTGAAATCAATAGGCTGCTACTTTTGTGAATTTATGTATCCAAAGTCGCATGACAAGTCGCACAAGTGTGACCAGAGCCTTAAGATTTTCATAAATGAATAAAAGCTTTGATGGGGTTTGGTTTGTCTCCACAAATCCGGATTCCTCTCCGGATCCCTAGGAGAAAATAAAAGGAAAAGCCTAAAAAAAAAAAAATACCCAACAACAATTTATACAAATGACAGTTTCTTTTTTCTTATTCCACTGGGAGAAAAAGAAAAAAAAAAAAAAAAAAGAAAAAAAAAGAAAAAAAAAAACCACAACAGGTTTTAACAATTTCAACAAACACAGTCCCAAATGTTCCAACCCAAGAAAAAAAACCAACACAAACACACACAACTGCTACACAGCTTAGTGTTGGAAATGGTAACGGGTAAGCGTGAACAATTTAAGCAATGTGTTGGGCACATGGGAATTACAATGGGAAAGGAAAATTTTGTGAAACGCCTGTCTAATCAGCAATAATTAAATGCCTAGTATACACGATCAGAAAATCAGACGGAAAATACCGCTTTTAAAATGATCGTCCGATAATCTGATTGTTAGCACACAGTTTTGGAGAGGTGATCACGACAAAATTATCTGAATGGACAAACTCGAAAATTTTTCTCCTAGGATAACAGAATGAACAATTTTCATTCAATAACGACAGTATTCCTCCGTAAAAAAAAAAAATATATACATATATATATATAAAAATAAAAATTTAGGAGTGACCTAGACCGCGCATGCTTGGAAAAAGAAGAATACATCACTCCAAAATTGTATTCTGCCTTGCAGGAATATTCGTAACTCTAGTTACCTATTATATTTTCAAGATGAGACTAGCATGGAAAAAAAAAATATATATATATTCTCTTTGTGTGTACCGGGATTTAAGTACATTTTATAATTTCTATGAATCTTTTAGCCCCGGTTACACTGATGCGGTTCAGATTTAAAGCAATATGCGGTGCAAATTTGCATTGCGACGCTCACATCTGTGATTTTATTTTCAATAAAATTTAGGGGGGAAAATCACAGTTTGAACACTGGATTGGAAATTCAATCCAGTCCCATAGAAGTCTAAGGAGCAGAAATTCGTGCCGGACCACACTAAACTTGCACAGGATCCTTTTCTTGAACCGGATCAAATTTGCACCACATATATGTGAAGAGCCTTTATTGGATATAATGTTTTTTTAGAGGACATGCGAATCTCTGCTTTTTTGGATCGCACCTGATCCGCATGTGTGTGAACTGGGGCTTATTGTAGAACACGACCAATGAATTGCATGCCTGCACAACCTGTAGGTGCAGAGCTCCCACCCGTGTTGTAACCCTCTAGGCTCACCTGTTTGAAGTCAGCCAAGTAAGTAATAAACGTTCCATCCGCTTTCCGGAACTCCAAAGCAATACAGTCTCTATCGCTATCCGCCTGCAGGCTCTCTTCTGTCACTTGCCCGTCTTCAAGGCGAACGCGGACTTTCAGCTCACTGAGGCTCGGCTGGCAGCACCACAGCATAGGAAGGAGTAGCCACAACTTTCTGGGCAGCACCAGAAGAAACATCACCAGGCAGAGAGTACCGGGGCAGGAGGTGTAATGTAAACAGGAAAACCTAGGAGGGAAAGAAAAAAAAAAGGAAATGAGAAATGGAAGTTCACCCCAGGGTGGAGAGAATTCCGGCACAGTGAAAGTAGAGATAAGACATACAGAGTCAGGATCAGTGCTGACAGTAAACACAGCGAGGAGAAAGAGCCACGGAATGCGGGCTGAGAGTCTATAGTGTCTGAACCTGTGAGATCCCGGGAGATGAAAGACGTGCATACAAATAAGGGTCAGCTCTAAACTCTACCAGTCACACTGTGCTCATTACTGAGTCACATGATCACCTTCACTTCACATACCAAAATAGCTCCAGGTGTGTGATTGGTCATTGTCTCCCCACAATAGTCATTGAAGCCTGGTACACACGATGAGATTATCGTCCGATATATATATATATATATATATATATATATATATATACACACACACACACACACACACACGCACACATTAACATTTTATTCAAGTTTTCTTTTGCATATAAAACATCATTATACAGGAAAAAAAAAAAATTCTTATAAAAATACTACATATACGCTTGTACACTGATATCCCCTCCCTCTTTCCTCCCTCAAAAAGGAAAAAAATAAATCCCATTCGGGCTCTTTCACACAGTCCGCCTCCGTAGGCAGATCCGTGCTGCTCAGCAGGGGATCGTAAACACAGATCCCCACTGAGCAGGGAGGTGACAGCTCCCTCTCCGCTCTCTGCGCGGAGAGGGAGGTGTCAGAGCCCCATGCATCTCTACGGGGGAATCGGATGAGAACGGACCGCCTGTCCGCTCCCATCCGATCCCCAGGACGGATGGAAAATATGGTTTCCATCTGTCCGGATTTCACGGACAGGATCAGATGCGGATGGCAGCGGGTGTCAGCGGACATGTCTCCGCTGACATCCACTGCCCCATAGGGATGCATGAAGCCTCCGATCAGATCCGCCTAAAAAACTGATAGGCGGATCTGATCGGAGCGCTCATGTGAAAGGACCCCAACTGTAAAAGTCCAAATTGGGTCAAATTGGCCATTTTCCCTCCCCGGTGTCATGTGACTCGTTAGTGTTACAAGGTGTCAGATGTGAATGGGGAGCAGGTGTGTTAAATTTGGTGTTATCACTCTCACTCTCTCATACTGGTCACTGGAAGTTCAACATGGCAGGGTCTGAAAAAAAAAAAATGAATTGTTGCTCTACATAAAGATGGCCTAGGCTATGAGAAGATTGCGAAGACCCGGAAATTGAGCTGCAGCACAGTGGCCAAGACCATACAGCGATTTAACAGGACAGATTCCACTGAGAACAAGTCTCACCATGTTCAACCAAGGAAGTTGAGTGCATGTGCTCAGCGTCATATCCAGAGGATGTCTTTGGGAAATAGACGTATGACTGCTGCCAGCATTGCTGCAGAGGTTGAAGGGGTGGGGGGGGGTGGGGGGGTCAGCCTGTCAGTGTTCAGACCATACGCCACACCCTGCATCAAATTAGTCTGCCCGGCTGTCATCCAAGAAGGAAGCCTCTTCTAAAGATGATGCACAAAAAAGCACGCAAACCGTTAGCTGAAGACAAGCAGACTAAGGGCATGGATTACTGGAACCATGTCCGGTGGTCTGATGAGACCAAGATAAACTTCTTTGGTCCAGATGGTGTTAAGCGTGTGTGGTGACAACCAGGTGAGGAGTACAAAGACAAGTGTGTCTTGCCTACAGTAAAGCATGGTGGTGGGAGTGTCATGGTCTGTGGCTGCATGAGTGCTGCCAGCACTGGGGAGCAACAGTTCATTGAGGGAACCATGAATGCCAACATGTACTGTGACATTCTGAAGCAGAGCATGATCCCCTCCCTTCAGACACAGGGCTGCAGGACAGCATTGCCACATGATAATGACCCCAAAGAGAAGAGATGGAAGTACAGGGACAGCCACAGTATAAAAGGAAAGGCCGGGCAGATCTCAGGGGGAATGCAAGGGAATGTAATTCTGGCACTGACTGTATGTACTGGGCTGGCATGCATTGATGGTGGCTACTTGGGGATCTATCGTTGCTGGCGGGGATTATTGTTTCATGGGGGTTCTTTTGTTGCTGGTGAGGTACTTTGTTGCGAGGGGGGTCATTGTTTGGAGAGATCTATTGTTGAGGGAAGGGTCTCCTGATGCAGGCTGCTAGAAGATCTATTGTTGCTGGTGGGTTCTGTTGTTGCTTGCTGCAGGGGATCTATTTTACTGCTTTTCACGTTTTCATTAACAAATTACGAATCACAACAAAACGATACTTGGTTCTGTATTCTCTGAAAATGGCAGTACTGGGAGGTGGATTGGGAGTGGGACCAAGGGACAGTGCTCTGAGGTGAGTAGGGGTGGAGACAAGGGACAGTGCTCTGTGATGGGTAGGGGGTGGGGACAAGGGACAGTGCTCTGAGGTGGGTGGGGAGTGGAGACAAGGGACAGTGCTCTGAGGTGGGTAGGAAGTGGAGACAAGGGACAGTGCTCTGGAGGTGGGTAGGGGGTGGAGACAAGGGACAGTGCAATGGAGGTGGGTAGGGGGTGGGGACAAGGGACAGTGCTTTGTGGTGGGTAGAGGGTGGATACAAGGAACATTGCTCTGTGGTGGGTAGGGGGTGGAGACAAGGGACAGTGCACTGGAGGTGGGTAGGGGGTGGAGACAAGGGACAGTGCTCTGGAGGTGGGTAGGGGGTGGAGACAAGGGACAGTGCTCTGGAGGTGGGTAGGGGGTGGAGACAAGGGACAGTGCTCTGGAGGTGGAGACAAGGGACAGTGCTCTGGAGGTGGAGACAAGGGACAGTGCTCTGGAGGTGGAGACAAGGGACAGTGCTCTGGAGGTGGAGACAAGGGACAGTGCTCTGGAGGTGGAGACAAGGGACAGTGCTCTGGAGGTGGAGACAAGGGACAGTGCTCTGGAGGTGGAGACAAGGGACAGTGCTCTGGAGGTGGAGACAAGGGACAGTGCTCTGGAGGTGGAGACAAGGGACAGTGCTCTGGAGGTGGGTAGGGGGTAGAGACAAGGGACAGTGCTCTGGAGGTGGGTAGTTACTCGGAATAGGGAAAACAAAGCCTTGATAAATGCCATTTACAGAAGAGCTCCCGGTATGAATTTGATTGCATAGATCCAGTGTGGAGAAGAGTAAGTATATATTGTAGCTGTTAGATCCCTGTGGAAGCGGAGAATCTCTGCTATCTTCTGGGTCCCATAACCACAGGGGGGCTCTAGCTTGGCACAGGCACTCAGCTGAGGGCTGGAAATCAGTAACCAGCACTGGAGCAGCCGTGACCCCAGGGACTTCCACCTTCCACAGGAAGCCCACAGCTAGGGAACATCCATCCAATCTACATATGTCATAACACACACATCTGGAATACAGCTTCACCATAGACAACACACAAGAGTGGGGAATTATCTGTATCAGGGACTACATGGAGGGTGATCGGTAGTATCAGAGACTACATGGAGGGTGATCACTAGTATCAGGGACTATATAGAGGGTGATCACTAGTATCAGGGACTACATGGAGGGTGATCACTAGTATCAGGGACTACATGGAGGGTGATCACTAGTATCAGGGACTACATGGAGGGTGATCAGTAGTATCAGGGACTACATGGAGGGTGATCAGTAGTATCAGGGACTATATAGAGGGTGATCACTAGTATCAGGGACTACATGGAGGGTGATCACTAGTATCAGGGACTACATGGAGGGTGATCACTAGTATCAGGGACTACATGGAGGGTGATCAGTAGTATCAGGGATACATGGAGGGTGATCAGTAGTGTCAGGGATACATGGAGGGTGATCAGTAGTGTCAGGGATACATGGAGGGTGATCAGTAGTGTCAGGGATACATGGAGGGTGATCAGTAGTGTCAGGGATACATGGAGGGTGATCAGTAGTGTCAGGGATACATGGAGGGTGATCAGTAGTATCAGGGATACATGGAGGGTGATCAGTAGTGTCAGGGATACATGGAGGGTGATCAGTAGTGTCAGGGATACATGGAGGGTGATCAGTAGTATCAGGGATACATGGAGGGTGATCAGTAGTATCAGGGATACATGGAGGGTGATCAGTAGTGTCAGGGATACATGGAGGGTGATCAGTAGTGTCAGGGATGCATGGAGGGTGATCAGTAGTATCTGGGATACATGGAGGGTGATCAGTAGTGTCAGGGATACATGGAGGGTGATCAGTAGTATCAGGGATACATGGAGGGTGATCAGTAGTGTCAGGGATACATGGAGGGTGATCAGCAGTATCAGGGATACATGGAGGGTGATGATTCATAGAGGGAATAGATGGAAGGTGAAGAGAGAAGTAAATAAAGGAGATGGATGGATGAGTAGAAGAAGTGTGATGGATGGAGGTGAAGGGGGGGGAGGGGTGAACTCACTCCAGGACTCTCCTCCGCTCTCCGGCCGGTCGGTCACCCTCCGCTCCTCTCCTCTCTCTCCTGTCTCCGGGCCGGACTCGGCGGACTCGGGATGTTCTCCCCCAGGCGGTGGCTCTCGGAGCCGTCACTTCCTCCAGGACCTGCCCCTTGACTTAAAGGGCCAGAGCCAGTCTGGGGGGGAGACAGCGTGTTACAGAGGAGGATGAGGAGCACGTGACCCCATAGACTGCCCCCCTCCCTCCTATCCTCTGTATCCGCACAGTGTGATCCCCATTCTCCATCCCCACCCCGAACCATCATCCTTCTCACAGGAACGTCTTCATTCTATCACTGCACCAAACTTCCCCCATTAGAGTGTCAGCTCTTGTGAGCTTGGCTCTCTCACTCTCTTCTATCTCATTTTACCTGTACTGTCTCCCTTTACATTGTAAAGTGCTGCACAAACTGTTGGTGCGATATTAATCCCGTATAATTATTATTATTTCAGGTTCTTATATAGCTCTGTCAATTTACGCAGCGCTTTACATATACATTGCACATTCACATCAGTCATAAACACTGCCTGCGACCGCAAATCTCACTGCAATACCAACACACAATGCCTATGACCCAGAAAGGAGCATGAACTTCTTCTAGGCGACAAGCTTCACACGTTGTCATTTCCCGCAATTGCAGCACCATTCATTGTGGCAAAACCACACCGTGTTTAGGTGCCATTGAAAACAAATGGCACCTGAATCTCTAATTGAAGTGCGATGTGAGTTAGAGAGCAGAATCGCAGCAATTCTGTCCAAGATCCCAAAACGCCAAATGTGAATGGAGCCTTAGGGAAGATAATTCAAGTGAATGGTCTTCCTATGCCATCCCATGGAAAACGCAGCAAAAATCACACACGGAAAATCTACACGTCACACAGATGTAAATGAGAATATGAAATATGAACCATCAGCTACATACAGTATACAGAGCTGTATAATATACAGCGCCTTGAAAAAGTATTCATACCCCTTGATATTTTCCACGTTGTCATGTTACAACCAAGAACATAAATGTATTTTATTGTGATTTTAGGTGTTTGACCAACACAAACTGGCACATAATTGTGAAGTGGAAGGAAAATAATAAATGGTTTTCACATTTTTGTTACAAATAAACATTTGGAAATTGTGGCGTGCATTTGTATTCAGCCCCCTTCACTCTGATACCCCTAACTAAAATCTAGTGGAACCAATTGCCTTCAGAAGTCACCTAATTAGTAGAGTCCGCCTGTGTGTAATTTAATCTCAGTATAAATACAGCTGTTCTGTGAAGCCCTCAGAGGTTTGTTAGAGAACCTTAGTGAACAAAAAGCATCACAAAGGCCAAGGAACACACCAGACAGGTCAGGGAAAAGGGAAAAAGTTGTGGAGATGTTTGAAGCAGGGATTTACCAAAACCATATAATATGAGGTCAAACCTAAACACTTTCAATTTGTATGCAATCTGGCAGGCCCTTGCACTACAAAGAAAAGGTAAATCTGAAAGAAAAAGTCTTCAGAAAATCTTTTAGTGTGTATGGCCCTTTAGATTATAAAAAAAATTCCCAAGCTTTGAACATCTCACAGAGCACTGTTCAATCCATCATCCGAAAATGGAAGAGTATTATGGCACACCTGCAAACAGTGGCGGCCTGTGCATAGAGGGCGCCAGGGCGCCGCCCCCCTAAAAAAAGGAAAAAAAAAATTTTTCAAAAAGAGCAATAAAGTTTAAAAAAAAAAAAAATCTTGTTCGCCGGCCTATGTGGAGGCCGTGGGGGGGGGTGGGGTTACGACCCAGAAGAAGCGCCGATTGGCTGCCTTCTGGGGGCGCAACCTGGGCGCAGGGCACAGCGCTAGGACACCCCCACTTTCGTTATTTCCTGGCTGTGATTGGTCCAGTCTCCAGCCTGGACCAATCATCAACCAGGACATCCGATGCTGACGTCGCGTGCGTCAGTCACGCACCGTCACCGGCCTATCCTCTGATCGCCCATCCTGTACCGCAAGTTGTCTCCCCCCAGCAGTCTCCATTGATTGGGAGTGAAGTGTGCAGTTCTCCGGAGTGGAGGAGATAGGGGAAGCCAGGCTCGGAGGATGTGGTTGAAGTACTGAACATGCAAAGCAACATGAGGAAGTGCAGACACCGCATAGCCCAGCACAGCCTGTCCCCGTCCTCCGGGGATCTTCCTGACTCCTGACTTAGTCGCTGTCACCTGCGAGCTGCTCAGCCAGCCTGAAAACTTTACTGCTGTGCTACTGATTGCTATGTACACAGTGCCTGCCGGCTGCTGAGAGGAGAGTGCTGCGATCTGACTACGGGGCAACATACAGTACTACAGGTAATCCGACCTCATCATCATCATCAACACACTGCTCAGGGAGGGTCATTACACTACATGGAGGTCATCATTATACTGATAAGGTGGTCATTATTATGCCTGGGGGACTTCTGCAGCCAGCGCTGTCTTATCTCAGACTCAGATGCTCTAGTCTATACTGTAGAACTGAATGGTAAAAGTGCTGTCTGTCATTAGCTTGAACTGTGTGCTCAGGAGGGGGTCGCTGGCTGAGGGGGCAGTGAGTCCTTGTATCAGCTCTATATTGGTAGCTAGATATTCCAGTGGGAGGCTGAGACTGGCTGCTTCCGAGGTAAGGGGGGAAGGGGGGTGTCTGTTTGTGCAAAGGTGAGGGCAGTGGGAAAGCAGGGCTCAAAGCTAGAGCAGCAGAATGCAGAGTTTAGCTGTTGAGGGAGGGTTAGGAAGTGGTTGAAGACTACAGAGATGTGTGAGAGAAGGGTGCAGATTAAGCTTTGGATGTGGGGGCAGAAGTGCACTCTTTGCATAGCCCTCCTGTGTATTATCCTGTATTGAACCCAGCGCTCTGTGTATTACGCTCTCCTAACCCAGCACTCTGTGTATTATGCTCTCCTAACCCAGCGCTCTGTGTATTACGCTCTCCTAACCCAGCACTCTGTGTATTACGCTCTCCTAACCTAGCGTTCTGTGTATTACGCTCTCCTAACCCAGCGCTCTGTGTATTATGCTCTCCTAACCCAGCGTTCTGTGTATTACGCTCTCCTAACCCAGCGCTCTGTGTATTACGCTCTCCTAACCCAGCGTTCTGTGTATTACGCTCTCCTAACCTAGCGTTCTGTGTATTACGCTCTCCTAACCCAGCGCTCTGTGTATTATGCTCTCCTAACCCAGCGTTCTGTGTATTACGCTCTCCTAACCCAGCACTCTGTGTATTACGCTCTCCTAACCTAGCGTTCTGTGTATTACGCTCTCCTAACCCAGCGTTCTGTGTATTACGCTCTCCTAGCCCAGCGTTCTGTGTATTACGCTCTCCTAACCCAGCACTCTGTGTATTACGCTCTCCTAACCTAGCGTTCTGTGTATTACGCTCTCCTAACCCAGCGTTCTGTGTATTACGCTCTCCTAACCCAGCGTTCTGTGTATTACGCTCTCCTAGCCCAGCGTTCTGTGTATTACGCTCTCCTAACCCAGCACTCTGTGTATTACGCTCTCCTAACCTAGCGTTCTGTGTATTACGCTCTCCTAACCCAGCGCTCTGTGTATTATGCTCTCCTAACCCAGCGTTCTGTGTATTACGCTCTCCTAGCCCAGCGTTCTGTGTATTACGCTCTCCTAACCCAGCACTCTGTGTATTACGCTCTCCTAACCTAGCGTTCTGTGTATTACGCTCTCCTAACCCAGCGCTCTGTGTATTATGCTCTCCTAACCCAGCGTTCTGTGTATTACGCTCTCCTAACCCAGCACTCTGTGTATTACGCTCTCCTAACCTAGCGTTCTGTGTATTACGCTCTCCTAACCCAGCGTTCTGTGTATTACGCTCTCCTAGCCCAGCGTTCTGTGTATTACGCTCTCCTAACCCAGCACTCTGTGTATTACGCTCTCCTAACCTAGCGTTCTGTGTATTACGCTCTCCTAACCCAGCGTTCTGTGTATTACGCTCTCCTAACCCAGCGTTCTGTGTATTACGCTCTCCTAGCCCAGCGTTCTGTGTATTACGCTCTCCTAACCCAGCACTCTGTGTATTACGCTCTCCTAACCTAGCGTTCTGTGTATTACGCTCTCCTAACCCAGCGCTCTGTGTATTATGCTCTCCTAACCCAGCGTTCTGTGTATTACGCTCTCCTAGCCCAGCGTTCTGTGTATTACGCTCTCCTAACCCAGCACTCTGTGTATTACGCTCTCCTAACCTAGCGTTCTGTGTATTACGCTCTCCTAACCCAGCGCTCTGTGTATTACGCTCTCCTAGCCCAGCACTCTGTGTATTACGCTCTCCTAACCCAGCACTCTGTGTATTACGCTCTCCTAACCTAGCGTTCTGTGTATTACGCTCTCCTAACCTAGCGTTCTGTGTATTACGCTCTCCTAACCCAGCGCTCTGTGTATTACGCTCTCCTAGCCCAGCACTCTGTGTATTACACTCTCTTCATCAATGACCCCTGCATGAGCATTGCTCTGTCCCACCTAAATATATGTTCTGCAGCCTATACCACAACTGAACCATTTTTTTTTTAAATCTGCAGAACATTGCTCAGACCAATCTATATCTCTGTTCTGCAGATTACCCATCAAATTACTCCTCTAGAGATCTGCAGAATATAATTCTTCCATTTATATTTTGGCAGAATATCCCCTCTACAGATCTGCAGAACATTCCTCTGTCCCATCTAGATTTATGGTCTGCAGATTATCTAATCACACAGACCCTCCTACAGATAGAAGAGCACTATATTGTGCCTATCTGTAGAAGAGTCTGTGTGATTATATAATCTGCAGACCATAAATCTAGATGGGACAGAGGAATGTTCTGCAGATCTGTAGAGGGGTAAGTGATGGGGATAATCTGCCGAACATATAAATAGATAGGCACAATATAGTTCTCTTCTATCTATCTGTCCCATCTAGATTTATGGTCTGCAGATTATCTAATCACTGACCCCCTCTAGAGATCTGCATTGTCATTTTTCTTCCATTTTCCTTCCACTTCACAATTTTGTGCCAGTCTATAACACAAAATACATTTATATTTTTAGTTGTAAATAACATGACAAAATGTGGATTAGGCCCCGTTCACATACAAGCGACGCTACTTCGCACCGTGACCTCCGAGGTCGCGGTGCGAGCAGCGCGCCGCGACCTCGGAGCGGCCGCCACGGACTTCATAACATTGAAGTCTATGACGGTCGCTCCGGGTCGCCCCAAAGAAGCTCCAGACCCTTTTTCTAAGTCGGAGCGACTTGTGTCGCTCCTATTAGAACGGGTCCGCAGCTTCCCTATGGGAGGCGACCTACGGCGACCTGTGAGGTGACCAGGTTGCCTCACAGGTCGCCTTAGTGTGAACGGGGACTTATTTCAAGGGGTGACTATGAATACTTTTTCAAGGCACTGTTCCTTCATTACTGAAGGCCCCTTTCACACTTGTGTGACCTTAAAGTCACACTTTTTTTACCGCGTTTTTTGCCGCAAAGCAATACCTATTACATTTTTTCTTTTTGCGCCCCCCCAAAAATTTTGAGCACCAGCCGCCACTGCCTGCAAACCTACCAAGACATGACCATCCACCTAAACTGACAGGCCAGGCAAGAAGAGCATTAATCAGTGGAGAGGCCCATGGTAACTCTGGAGGAGCTGCATAGATCCACAGCTCAGGTGGGAGAATCTGTCCACAGGACAACTATTAGTCGTGCACTCCAAAAATCTGGTCTTTATGGAAGAATGGCAAGAAGAAAGCCATTGTTGAAAGAAAGCCTTATGGGCCATACACACTATAAGATTTTCTGAAGACTTTTTCCTTTAGATTTACCAAAACCATATAATATGAGGTCAGACCTAAACACTTTCAATTTGTATGCAATCTGGCAGGCCCTTGCACTACATAGAAAAGGTAAATCTGAAGGAAAAAGTCTTCAGAAAATCTTATAGTGTGTATGGCCCTTTAGGAAGTCCCATAGAAGTTTGCAAGAAGCCACTTGGGGGACACAGCAAACATGTGGAAGAAGGGGTTCTGGTCAAATGAGAGCAAACTGAAAAGGTTTTTGGTCGAAAAAAGCAAAATGCTATATATGGCAGAAAACGAACTGCACACAACCCAGAACACACCATCCCCACCGTGAGACGTGGTGGCAGCATCATGGTGTTGGGGATTCTTTTGTTCTGCAGGGACAGGAAAGCTGGTCAGAGCTGATGAGAAGATGGATGGAGCCAAATACAGGGCAATCTTAAGCTGGATACACACTATCCAACTTTTGTGGTTAGATTTCCTTCAGATTTACCTTTTCTATGTAGTGCAAGGGCCTGCCAGATTGCATACAAATTGAAAGTGTTTAGGTTTGACCTCATATTATATGGTTTTGGTAAGTCTAAAGGAAAAAGTCTTCGGAAAATCTTATAGTGTGTATGGCCCATTAGAAGAAAACCTATTAAAGTCTGCAAAAGACTTGAGACTGGGGTGGAGATTCACCTTCCGGCAGGACAACGACCCTAAACATACAGCCAGAGCTACAATAGAATGGTTTAGATCAAAGAATATTCATGTGTTAGAATGGCCCAGTCAAAGTCCAGACCTAAATCCAATCGAAAATCTGTGGCAAGACTTGAAAATTGCCTTTCACCGACGCTCTCCATCCAATCTGACAGAGCTTGCGCTATTTTGCAAAGAAAAAAATGGCACTCTCTAGATGTGCAACCCTGGTAGAGACATCCCCAAAAGGACTTGCAGCTGTAATTGCAGGGAAAAGGTGGTTCTACAAAGTATTGACTTGGGGGCTGAATACAAATGCATGCCACACTTTTCAGATTTTTACAGTATTTGTAAAAAAATTTGAAAACCATTTATCATTTTCCTTCCACTTCACAATTATGTGCCACTTTGTGTTGGTCTATCACATAAAATCCCAATAAAATAAGTTTACGTTTTTCATTGTAACATGACACAATGTGGAACATTTCAAGGGGTATGAATACTTTTTTAAGGCACTGTATATAGTTATGTCCCTGAAGAATTCCTTGTTAATCAAGTGGGCATCCCATAATATGCCTATCCCCATCCAAGTTCCACCCCCCTAATAAAATACAAACACAAAGCTGCAAGTACTGATCTTTGACTCCAGCGTGTGTGGAAAATTAGTGTGTCTCACTGTGCAGGGTGGGAGATATTAATATTCACCTGCTGCTGCTGCATGGGTAGTGCTACATTTACATTGATCCTTGGATTCCCCCCCCCCGATCAGGGCTGATCAGGGCTCTACTTCTTGTTCTGGGATGTGTACTCCAGAGTGAGATCTTCAGTAAAGCCCCGTACACACGTACCGATGGTCGGCTTACAAATGTTCCTCTTTTCTCCCCGGGATGTCGGTGTCTGCTGAAAAGTGCAAAGACAGCACAAGGACAGCACAAGAATTTTGTCCGCCGACTGCAGAAGTGATGTCATGTAATGGTTAACTTTCCCTGTGTTTTCTATTTTCTGAGCATGCCCAGTCTTGCAAATCTGCGGTCTGTCGGCCGAATTGTGTACTGACAGTCGAACAATCGTCCGTTCTGGTGTCGGCATACAAAAATTTTCATGTTTGCAAGAAAGACTTTTGTCCGCGGATTGTGCGCAGACATCTGTCGGAGGCACCATACTAACACGCGTACAATCGGCAGATCCTTCGTCCACCGACGTTTGTATGCCGACGATCGGTACGTGTGTACGGGCCTTTAGCTGTCTAGAAGAGCCATACTGGACAAGCACATTCCAAAGCATTGGAGCTTCCTGGCAGTGTGTGGATGCACGACCACATGTTATAAAAAAGAAAAAAAAACAGTAAATCATTGTCTATGCTCTGTTTGTACAAATAATAAGTTCTTCTTTTTTTCACTCCCCATGAACTGGAATGTCAGGGGGTAGTGGGCCGCATTGCCTGTGGTTCCAGTGGTTGTACAAGAAGTGGTACAACTTCCTTGTAAAGTCTGTGCTTACATAGGTCATGCCTTTTCACAATATGTGTCTGGATTTTACCGCTTCACGGCGTTTACAGTGTGTGACAGTATCAGTTCAGTATCCACAGTATGAGTATTCAGCCAAGAGGGATTAGATTTAAATTATGGGTGTCCAACCTTCTGGCTTCTTTGGGCCACATTGAGTGTAGAGAAATTTCCCCGGGCGGCATATAAAATATATACTATAGTTAAGGTATATAAGTAATAAAACGCCGCCCCCCCCCCCCCCCCCCGCACTAATTTAACACAACCAGTGATTTGAAGTGGTCATGATGGTAGGAGTCAGAAACCCTGCTCATGCTGGGATATTTACAGTTATCTGCTTGGGATTAGTTGCACCTCTAGCACATATGACTTAAGCAGCCAGAAAATGTCATGTCCTTATTCAAACATGTATGAACAAAGACATGACATATTATGACAAAACACAACTAGTTATTAAAAACATTTTGCAACAATTTACACACGCTAATGCACATACCTTTTCTACTTAGAAACAAAATTCCAGGGGGTCTCCACTAAGCAGATTCGGGATAACCCCGAGACCAGGCGGTGATAACGCCAAACCACCTCCAAGGAATAGAAAATTGGGGGCTAGTGGGATTTTAATGGTGCCGTAAATATCAGTTTACAAAGACAATCATATAAAAGAAATAGAAATGTATAATTTAATTACAATAGACATTTAAAAACACTCACAAAGGAGTCCCAAGGTCTATACAGAGAATACATTAGTGCAAAAAATAAGAAACATTACAAAGGATGGATCATGGAGAAGTGGATATTTCATAAAACCAGAGAATCCGGTAGGCTGGTAGCAAAGAAGATCCATGTCCATCCGAGAGACTTTACATGTTTTGCGGTATTAGAGCCGCTTCTTCAGAAGTTTGTTGTGTAAAGAAATATATATATACTATAGTCATGGATTAAACAAAAAAGCGTCAGTAACATGAACATTCATTATCATAAATAATGTTGGGGATTCGTATGACAGCGGCCGCTGGGTAAGCAGGAGATCCCCGCTCTGTTTCTAATCCAGTGGCGCTCGTCCCCCCCTCCCCTCCCCTCCGAGGCAGCCTCTGCCTACAGTTAGTTGGAAGCCACTGTGGCCGTGCCCCTGATTTGACTTCCTTCCTCCCCAGCAAAAAATAAATAAATTGTCAGGGGGTAGTGGGCCGCATTGCCTGTGGTTCCAGGCCACATGAGGCCCGCGGGCCGCAGGTTGGACATGACTGACTTAAAGTATAACTAAAGCCACAACTTTTTTTGTAAGTTTTGGATAGAGTGGAGAGAAATTAGAACCCCTGTCAGGTTTTTATTGCTGTCTGTGCCCCCATTAAGGTGAATAACCCTCTCTATTTGGTCTGTTTACCATTATCATTGAAACTGAAAGTAAAAGAAAATCCCACATTTTGGGTTGTCCCCAGAAAAGTAATAGGAAATCTTCCAATGGTGACCTGGGTGTCCCCAAGGAATTTCTTTATTTTGCATGGAGTTCTTCTCACTTCCGGTTTGTCTATGGGACAGGAAGTGAAGGTATAGTTCCCTAAGGGGACACAGATGGCAAAAAAAATAATCTGACAGGGGTTATAACCCTCCATTGCTCTATCCAAAATTAACAAAAAATACGCTCTGCCTGTAGTTCTACTGTAAAGTATATCTAAAGCAACAACTTTTTTGGGCAATAGGTTTTTTTTTTTTTTTTTTTGCCCATCTCTGTCTTAGAGAGATTTCCATCCACTTACTGTCTGTGGATTCAACAGAGAATATACACTGCTCAAAAAAAATTAAAGGAACACTTTGAAAACACATTAGATTTCAATGGGGAAAAATATCATGCTGGATTTCCAATACGGACTGGGAAATGTGTTAGGAATGGAAGAATGCCACATCGTTTGATGGAAATGATCAACCTACAGAGGGCTGAATTCAAAGACACTTGAAAATCAAAGTGAAAAAATGATTCAGCAGGCTGGTACTCAGTACTTAGTATGGCCCCTCACATGCTTGTATGCATGCCTGACAATGTCGGGGCATGCTCCTTATGAGGCGATGGATGGTGTCCTGGGGTATTTCCTCCCAGATCTGGACCAGGGCATCCCTGAGCTCCTGAACAGACTGAGGTGCAACCTGGTGGCGTCTGATGGACTGAAACATATGATAATATCCAAGAGGTGTTCTATTGGATTTAGGTCAGGTGAGCGTGGGGCCATTCATGGGTATCAATTCCTTCATCCTTCAGGAGCTGGCGGCATACTCTCACTACAGTATATGATGCCGGGCATTGCCGTGCACCAGGAGGAACCCAGGACCCACTGCACCAGCGTAGGGTCTGACAATGGGTCCAAGAATTTCATTCTGATACCTAATAGCAGTCAGGGTGCCATTGTCCAGCCTGTAGAGGTTTGTGTGTCCCTCCATGGATATGCCTCCCCAGACCATCACTGACCCACCATCAAACTGGTCATGCTGAACGATGTTACAAGCAGCATAACGTTCTCCATGGCTTCTCCAGACCCTTTTACGTCTGTCACATTTGCTCAGGGTGAACCTGCTCTCATATGTGAAAAGCACAGGGTGCCAGTGACGGACCTGTCAATTCTGGTGTTCAATGGCAAATGGCAATCAAGCTCCGTGGTGCCAGTGTCCTGTCAGAATACCGCTATCCGTCAGAAAATATATGCATTCCAACATGGCCGCTATGCATTCCAATAGGTTTCCTAATCTGACAGAACACGAAGGCAGTAGCGGACATCTTCTTACACCCAGCAAAGTCTTCAATTTCACACTTATTTTAGAAGTACACTCACCTTATATACTGAAACACAGTATTACTTTTTTTTTATTATAGTAAATGCAGCAACAAGCCTGCAGGCAGAAGGTGGCGATGGCCATGTTGGTACACCCCACACTGCTCAGCGCCAAATTGATTATATAATGAAATAGACTATTTCACTCGAGTTACCTGCTAAAATAAGTGTGAAATTGAAGACTTGCTTGGGTGTAAGAAGATGTCCGCTGCCGCCTTCCTATTCTGTCAGATTAGGAAACCTATTGAAACGCATAGCGGCCACGGAACACATAGCGTGTGTGCAATAGACAATTTTGTTGGCAATGTCACTTCCGTTGCATTTTCTGATAGGTAGCGGTATTTTGATAGAACACCGGGCAGTGAGCACAGGGCCTACTAAAGGACATCGATCCCTCAGGCCACCCCCATGAAGTTTGTTTCTGATTGATCAGAGACATCCACACGAGTGGCCTGCTGGAGGTCATTTTGTAGGGCTCTGGCAGTGCTCATCCTGTTCCTCCTTACACAAAGGAGCAGATACAATCTTGCTGATGGGTTAAGGACCTTCTACGGCCCTGTCCAGTTCTCCTAGAGTAACTGCCTGTCTCCTGGAATCTCCTTCATGCTCTTGAGACTGTGCTGGGAGACACAGCAACCTTCTGGCAATGGCACATATTGATATGCCATGATGGAGGAGTTGGACTGCCTGTACAACTTCTAAAGGGTCCAGGTATCGCCCCATGCTACCAGTAGTGACACTGACCCCAGCCAAATGCAAAACTAGTAAAAAAACTGTCAGAAAAGATGAGTAGGGAAAAAACTTGTCAGTGGCCCCCACCTGTAAAACCATTCCTCTTTTGGAGGTTGTCTCATTGTTGCCCATCTAGTGCACCTGTTGTTAATTTAATTTACACCAAAGTAGCTGAAACTGATTAACAACCCCCTCTTACTACTTAATTGATCAGATCAATATCCCAGGATTTTAACTGACTTGATGTTAGACCAGGGGCAGCCTGTCCATTGGGGGTGCAGGGGCGCCGCCCCCCCATCCATTTGTCCGCCCCCCTAATCTACATGCAGGGTGCTGGACGCATGGATTCCAATGGGGGTTTTTTTTTTTAAAGCACGTGATTAGAGCCAGAGGCTCTAATAGGCTTCAAAAAAGGGTGGGCTCAGGGCGCAGAGCACTGTGCCCTGAGCCCACCCAGTTGTGTGACAATAGCGAATGAATATTCTTCTTCTGGCCAATCAGGAAGCAGGTCCTGAGACCCGTTTCCCGATTGGCCGTAAGGAGAAGCCATGCCATTGGCAGAGGAGTAGGAGGGAGGAGATGCAGGAGACCGATGGGGAAGCCGCCGCTGCTGCTCCCTGCCGAGATTGCCCTCCTCATGTCCAGGGTGAGAGGGTGAGTGAGCCAGCAACCGGGGGGGGGGGGGGTATGGTGTGGCCTGGGGGAGGGGGTATGGTGTGGTCCATCTGCGCCCCCCCCGGCCCATGGAGCACCAGCCGCCACTGTGTTAGACTATGATTAAAAAGTGTTCCTTTAATTTTTTTGAGCAGTGTATTTCCACATATGAGGGAAATCCATTCTTAGACAGTTCCCCTCTATTCCCGTCCTGCTTCAATTTGCCCGCCACCGCTAAATGTCTTGCCAGTCAGTGCCTGGGATGAATTCACATATTAAGTAAGAGCAGAGCAGGGAGCAGGAAGCTGAATGAGAACACGGGAGAGACACACAGCAGCGCTGATAAGACAGCGGGAGCTTCCAGACTTAACTTTCCAGGTGATTGGTTTCTAGGTGGTCCTAGCAACCAATCACAAGCTTGTTAATATGAAAAGCCAGCTCCTGCTGTCTTATCAGCGCTGCTGTGTGTCTCTCCCGTGTTTTCATTCAGCTTCCTGCTCTGCTCTGTCTCCCTCTCTGCATGGGACAAGTTAGGAAAGGGCAGAGATGAGGGGGGCTGTGTAATATGCAGGGTGTGTGTGTAAGGGGGCTGTGTGATGTGGAGGGTGGGCTGCGTAATGTACAGGGGTCCAGAGGAGACATGCTGGAACTCCATGACAGCAATGGAGAGGGTGAGTATAAGTTGAACAAACTAATCGCTGCAGGGAAGGGGTGGGAGACCATGCAGTGATGCCAGAGCCTCGACGGAGTGAACCAGCATGCTCCCTCAAGGTTAACTGGCTTTGTATTAGTGTAGCACCTTAAGGTGAGGTAAACCTGTACTGTTATTATGTTAGGATTATTATTTTCTTCATGTATTAGCAGGTGAATGTGGCCCTCCATGCATTCACATACATGAACCTGTCCCTTAAGTGGAAAAAGGTTGCTGACCCCTGACCTAGATAATTAGAGATAGTGAATCCCCCTAATTGGGGCACAGAAGAAAGTTGCCATTTCTGATCTCTCTTTTTACCCACTTGCCGACTAGCAAGTTTCATGTAGCAGTTAGTGGGGGCACGCGCACGCGCCGCCAGAGACAGAACGGCGGTCTGCTGAAGTAAACACGGCAGACCGCTGTTCATTTAGTAATGAACACAGGGATCCTGTGTTCTTCCTATTTAGGAACACCGGTCTCTGTGTTCATCCAGTAAGTACATCCCCCACACAGTTAGGAAGCATCCCCTAGGCACACATTTAAGCCTTTGATCGCCCCTTGTGTTAACCCCTTCCCTGCCAGTGTCATTAGTACAGCAACAGTGCATATTTTTTAGCACTGATTACTGTAGTAATGTCACTGGTCCCCTCAAAAGTATCAAAAGTGTCAGTTAGGTGTCTGATCTGTTGGCCGCAATGTCGCAGTCCCGCTAAAAATCGCTGATCGCCACCATTACTAGTAAAAAAAAATAAAAATGACATAAATCTTTCGAGAGAACAATGTATATGGTTAACCACATAATGTCCAGTTGCCTCCATCCCTTAGTATATATGGAAAAACAAAAAGAAGGGTATGAGACTTTGGTTGAGGTCAAATGGACATGAGAGTTTATTCAATAAATACATGTGTTATAAAAACAATGTTACATAAGCAACAGCCAGAGATGACAAACACAATAGATAAACCATATATAATAAATCCAAAATAAATACAATATTTCTAGGACCAAAAATGGATCACTCAAGAATATAATGAATACAATATACAAATTAATTGTAGTGTGCTCACAATCTTTTACATATATAACAATTTACTGAAACATCTGAGTAGTTATAGGCTCGACGCGTTTCATGGACATCCGTCCATTCATCAGGAGCTTGAATGTAGGTTATATGTCTAAAAATAAGAATATGGGTTATTGTGAATATACTGATAAAAATATGAACTATAATGGGGGATAAGTTGGAATGAACATTACCTTAAGCAGTGTCATAGCTCCACGAGCAATCCAGTGTAGAGAGGAGAGGCCAAAGCCGATCCAGGGAATGCCTAACCCGGGGCTGAGGCATGGACCACATCCAGCACAACGGGCCACAGAGAGGAGAGGACCCCAGACAGAGTAGAAGACAGATTGAGAAGTTCCAAGGATTTCACTCTAGGAGGTGATGGTAAGGGCATATGGGGACCAAAAGCAGTCTGGAAGTTTATATTGAAGTTAAATTAATATACCTTTGATGGACCTATCCTTACCCCCATTCCAGGACCCCCCCCTTTTAGGGGGTGCCCCCCCTTTTATTCTTCTCCTTCTTCTCCCACTCCTAGCCTACTTTTTCTTTTTCCGACCCATTCTAGGCTTCACATATATTTTCTCCATGCACTTCATTGGTTATCTCCTTCGGATACATTTTTCTTGGTGGTCTCTCTGTAGGCACTGCCCCTGGGCCTATACGTCTGATTATATACACATTTTTTATTTATATGTATTTCAAAATAGATTTTCTCAGTATATTAATTTAACTTCAATATACACTTCCAGACTGCTTTTGGTCCCCATATGCCCTTACCATCACCTCCTAGAGTGACATCCTTGGAACTTCTCAATCTGTCTTCTACCCTGTCTGGGGTCCTTTCCTCTCTGTGGCCCCTTTGTGCTGGATGTGATTCATGCCTCAGCCCCGGGTTAGGCATTCCCTGCATCGGCTTTGGCCTCTCCTCTCTACATGCTACAATCTCTCTGGATTGCTCGTGGAGCTATGACACTGCTTAAGGTAGTGTTCATTCCAACTTATCCCCCAATATAGTTAATATTTTTATCAGTATATTCACAATAACCCATATTCTTATTTTTAGACATATAACCTACATTCAAGCTCCTGATGAATGGACGGAGGTCCATGAAACGCGTCGAGCCTATAACTACTCAGATGTTTCAGTAAATTGTTATATATATGTAAAAGATGGTGAGCACACTACAATTAATGTCATATTGTATTCATTACATTCTTGAGTGATCCATTTTTGGTCCTAGAAATATTGTATTTATTATGTATGGTTTTTTCTATTGTGTGTGTCATCTCTGGCTGTTGCTTATGTAACATTGTTTTTATAACACATGTATTTATTGAATAAACGCTCATGTCCATTTGACCTCAACCAAAGTCCCATACCCTTCTTTTTGTTTTTCCCTGACATAAATCTTTCCCCTAGTTTGTAGATGCGATAACTTTTGTGCATACCAATCAATATACACTTATTGGGATTTTTTTAATAAAAATATGTAGCAGAATACATTTTGGCCTAAAACTGATGAAACATTTAGATTTTTTAATGTTTTATTTATTGGGAATGTTATATAGCAGAAAGTAAAAAATATATATATAAATTTTTTTTTAGAATTGTCGCTCTTTTTATGTTGATAGTGCAAAACATAAAAATTGCAGAGGTGATCAAATACCAAAAGAAAGCTCTATTTGTGGGGAAAAAAAGCACAGTGTCGCACGACTGCGCAATTGTCAGTTAAAGTAACGGAGTGCCGTGCCAAATATTGCTGCTCCAGGTGGGTCTATAGGGCTGAAAGTAAACGAACTCCTGTTGGGGTGCACGTCCTGACACTGCTGCAGACACCATAGTCAAATGATTTATTGATTTATTGAAGAAATGTAAAAAACATGAGCACAGGATGTCACAGGCAAAATGCAGGGGACAAAAGGATGATGCGTTTCACACGACTATGTGTGCTTTGTCAAAACCATAAAGATTCAAACTGAAGGAAAAATTATATAGAGTTCACATATCATAATTATCCAATTATCAGCAACTAGTGTTGAGCGAACACGGACTGTATTATTCGTGTTCGTACCGAATAATTGGATTTTTTGTACCCGAACACGGACACGGACACTTTACTGTATGTTCGGGTAAAAATCCGTGTTCGGTCGTTTTATTTCCGGGTTTTGCATGCTTTGGCGCTCTTTTCATGGCGGGCTTTCAACAGCCAATCAACAATCGTTTAACTGGTGTGCCTTAAGCCATCCCAGCCATGCCTGCAAATGTCTCAGTAGCTGTGATTGGCCGTCTGAAGCATGTGACCAAGTCTTTATAAGTTCCAGGCAGCCGCAGCGTCTTCATTCTGCTGCTTAGATCAGGGACAGAGCACACATCAACGTGCTGGCTGCTGATTAGGGAAAGACAGGCAGTAAAAAACCATTTGTGTCCGGATAGAATTGAGGGACAGGTCGGAGTGTTTAGGCAGGGCGAGTTGTAGGCATTTTAGGGATAGAGTCTGCTGAATTATAGGGTCAGTGTCTTCTACAAAGTACAATCGATATTGCTGTGTGGGGGGTGGGGTGACTCTGCACTCAATCCTGATCTACGATCTCTTCTCAATCCTGTTAGGGAGAGGCTGCTGCTGCTTAATTTTAGGGAAACTGTGTTCTACAAACTACAATCGATATTGCTGTGTGGTGTGGGATAGGAGATAGGCAGGTGTCAGTGATCCACATCCATTTTTCTGTGTGTGAGCTGCAGTGAACACAATCTTTTTGGGCTGCAGTGAACACAATCTTTTTGGGGTGCAGTGAACAACGTCCTTTTTGGGGTGCAGTGAACAAAATCTTTTTGGGGTGCAGTGAACAAAATCCTTTTTGGGGTGCAGTGAACAACATCCTTTTTGGGGTGCAGTGAACACAATCTTTTTGGGGTGCAGTGAACAAAATCCTTTGTGGGGTGCAGTGAACACAATCTTTGTGGGGTGCAGTGAACACAATCTTTTTGGGGTGCAGTGAACAAAATCCTTTTTGGGGTGCAGTGAACAACATCCTTTTTGGGGTGCAGTGAACAAAATCCTTTTTGGGGTGCAGTGAACAACATCCTTTTTGGGGTGCAGTGAACAAAATCCTTTTTGGGGTGCAGTGAACAACATCCTTTTTGGGGTGCAGTGAACAAAATCCTTTTAGGGTGCAGTGAACACAATCTTTGTGGGGTACAGTGAACAGAATCTTTGTGGGGTGCAGTGAACACAATCTTTGGGGGGTACAGTGAACACAATCTTTTTGGGGTGCAGTGAACAAAATCCTTTGTGGGGTGCAGTGAACACAATCTTTGTGGGGTGCAGTGAACACAATCTTTTTGGGGTGCAGTGAACAAAATCCTTTGTGGGGTGCAGTGAACACAATCTTTGTGGGGTGCAGTGAACACAATCTTTTTGGGGTGCAGTGAACAAAATCCTTTTTGGGGTGCAGTGAACACAATCTTTGTGGGGTGCAGTGAACACAATCTTTTTGGGGTGGAGTGAACAAAATCCTTTTTGGGGTGCAGTGAACAACATCCTTTTTGGGGTGCAGTGAACAAAATCCTTTTTGGGGTGCAGTGAACACAATCTTTTTGGGGTGCAGTGAACAAAATCCTTTGTGGGGTGCAGTGAACACAATCTTTGTGGGGTACAGTGAACAGAATCTTTGTGGGGTGCAGTGAACACAATCTTTGGGGGGTACAGTGAACACAATCTTTTTGGGGTGCAGTGAACAAAATCCTTTGTGGGGTGCAGTGAACACAATCTTTGGGGGGTACAGTGAACACAATCTTTTTGGGGTGCAGTGAACAAAATCCTTTGTGGGGTGCAGTGAACACAATCTTTGTGGGTTGCAGTGAACACAATCTTTTTGGGGTGCAGTGAACAAAATCCTTTTTGGGGTGCAGTGAACAACATCCTTTTTGGGGTGCAGCGAACACAATCTTTTTGGGGTGCAGTGAACAAAATCCTTTTAGGGTGCAGTGAACACAATCTTTGTGGGGTGCAGTGAACAAAATCCTTTTTGAGGTGCAGTGAACACAATCTTTGTGGGGTGCAGTGAACACAATCTTTGTGGGGTACAGTGAACACAATCTCATACTTCTGAAGATTTGAGGGTGCTGCCTGTTCCATACTCCTCCTCCTACTGCTCAACCATCCTTTTAGGGGTACAAACAATAGTAATTGGGGCCTAGTGTGGTAGTGTACGTGTGAGATACATATACTTTCTTTTTGATCATATTTTCTATTCTGCTATTCAATTAAATCCTTTGGGGATCAATTAAATTGCGTGATAGTCTGTGTCGGTACGTGTGAGATCCACCTTTCCAAGTTTTTGGGGTTCATCTCATACTTCTGAAGATTTGAGGGTGCTGCCTGTTCCATACTCCTCCTCCTACTGCTCAACCATCCTTTTAGGGGTACAAACAATAGTAATTGGGGCCTAGTGTGGTGGTGTACGTGTGAGATACATACACTTTCTTTTTGATCATATTTTCTATTCCGCTATTCAATTAAAACCTTTGGGGATCAATTAAATTGCGTGATAGTCTGTGTCGGTACGTGTGAGATCCACCTTTCCAAGTTTTTGGGGTTCATCTCATACTTCTGAAGATTTGAGGGTGCTGCCTGTTCCATACTCCTCCTCCTACTGCTCAACCATCCTTTTAGGGGTACAAACAATAGTAATTGGGGCCTAGTGTGGTGGTGTACGTGTGAGATACATACATACACTTTCTTTTTGATCATATTTTCTATTCCGCTATTCAATTAAATCCTTTGGGGATCAATTAAATTGCGTGATAGTCTGTGTCGGTACGTGTGAGATCCACCTTTCCAAGTTTTTGGGGTTCATCTCATACTTCTGAAGATTTGAGGGTGCTGCCTGTTCCATACTCCTCCTCCTACTGCTCAACCATCCTTTTAGGGGTACAAACAATAGTAATTGGGGCCTAGTGTGGTGGTGTACGTGTGAGATACATACACTTTCTTTTTGATCATATTTTCTATTCCGCTATTCAATTAAAACCTTTGGGGATCAATTAAATTGCGTGATAGTCTGTGTCGGTACGTGTGAGATCCACCTTTCCAAGTTTTTGGGGTTCATCTCATACTTCTGAAGATTTGAGGGTGCTGCCTGTTCCATACTCCTCCTCCTACTGCTCAACCATCCTTTTAGGGGTACAAACAATAGTAATTGGGGCCTAGTGTGGTGGTGTACGTGTGAGATACATACACTTTCTTTTTGATCATATTTTCTATTTCGCTATTCAATTAAAACCTTTGGGGATCAATTAAATTGCGTGATAGTCTGTGTCGGTACGTGTGAGATCCACCTTTCCAAGTTTTTGGGGTTCATCTCATACTTCTGAAGATTTGAGGGTGCTGCCTGTTCCATACTCCTCCTCCTACTGCTCAACCATCCTTTTAGGGGTACAAACAATAGTAATTGGGGCCTAGTGTGGTGGTGTACGTGTGAGATACATACACTTTCTTTTTGATCATATTTTCTATTCCGCTATTCAATTAAATCCTTTGGGGATCAATTAAATTGCGTGATAGTCTGTGTCGGTACGTGTGAGATCCACCTTTCCAAGTTTTTGGGGTTCATCTCATACTTCTGAAGATTTGAGGGTGCTGCCTGTTCCATACTCCTCCTCCTACTGCTCAACCATCCTTTTAGGGGTACAAACAATAGTAATTGGGGCCTAGTGTGGTGGTGTGCGTGTGAGATACATACACTTTCTTTTTGATCATATTTTCTATTCCGCTATTCAATTAAAACCTTTGGGGATCAATTAAATTGCGTGATAGTCTGTGTCGGTACGTGTGAGATCCACCTTTCCAAGTTTTTGGGGTTCATCTCATACTTCTGAAGATTTGAGGGTGCTGCCTGTTCCATACTCCTCCTCCTACTGCTCAACCATCCTTTTAGGGGTACAAACAATAGTAATTGGAGCCTAGTGTGGTGGTGTACGTGCGAGATACATACACTTTTTTTGATCATATTTCCTATTCCGCTATTCAATAAAAACCTTTGAGGATCAATTGAATTGGGGGATAGTCTGTGTCGGTACGTGTGAGATCCACCTTTCCAAGTTTTTGAGGTTCATCTCATACTTCTGAAGATTTGAGGGTGCTGTCTGTTCCATACTCCTCCTACTCCTCATCCATCCTTTTAGGGGTAGAAACAATAGTAATTGGGGCCTAGTGTGGTTTTGTACGTGCGAGATACATACACTTTTTTGGATCATATTTCCTATTCCGCTATTCAATAAAAACCTTTCTAGGGCAAGATCTTAAATTACAGAAATATGAGGAGACCGTCAAATAAGGGCCGTGGCCTGGGTCGTGGTGCTGCTGGTAGAGCTCCTGTTGCAAGGAGAGGACGTGGTCGATCTGTGCCAGCTACACGCACAAGTGAAACACCTTCCTCAAGTGTGAGTAGGCGACAGAACCTGCATCAGTATTTGGTAGGGCATCATACGCCCCTAGAAGTGATGAGGCCAGAACAAGTGGAGGCGATAGTAGATTGGTTTGCTGCTGACAGTGCCTCCAGTTCCTTCACATTGTCTCCCACCCAGTCTACTGCAGAAAGGTCACAGTTGGCACCTGCAGCCGATGTCCAACCGTCTTTCACCTCGCCCCCTTGCAAATCAGGCAAGCAGTCTGAGCCCCAAGCCATACAGCAGTCTCTTCTTCTTTTTGATGACTCTGTCAGCAGGGTTTCCCAGGGCCATCCACCTAGCCCTGCCCCAGAAGTGGAAGAGATTGAGTGCAGCGATGCCCAACCACTTATTTCTCAAGATGAGTACATGCAAGGATCATCGCAGCACGTCTCCGATGATGACGAAATGCAGGTGCCAACTGCTGCGGCGTTCAGCATTGTGGAGACCGACAAGGAGGGCAGGGGTGAAGACTGGGTGGAAGATGATGTGGAGGACGATGAGGTCCTCGACCCCACATGGAATGAACGTCATGCAGGTGACCTGAGTAGTTTGGAGGAAGAGGCGGTGGTCGCACAGAGCCACCAGCACAGCAGAAGAGGGAGCAGGGTGCAGAAGCGGAGCGGCCGTGCCCTAGACACTACGCCCGCTACTGCCCAACGCAGCAAGGGAACGAGCGCACCAAAGTCAGCTCAAAGGAGTTCTCTAGCGTGGAAGTTCTTTAGAAAATGTGCTGATGACAGGACACGAGTGGATTGCACCCTGTGCAATCAGAGCTTGAAGCGAGGCATAAACCTTCTCAACCTGAGCACAACCTGCATGATCAGGCATCTAAGTGCAAAGCACGAGCTGCAGTGGAGTACACACCTTCAAAACCAAGAAACGTCTCTGGCTCATCCTGCTTCCTCTTCTGCTGCAGTCTCGGCCGCTCCAGCCACATCTGTAGTGATACCGGCACCTGCCACCCCGCAATCAGACGATCTGTCAGCAACACCACCACCTGGGTCACCAACAACCATCTCCACAATGTCCCGTGGAAGCGTTCAGCTTTCCATCTCCCAAACACTTGAGAGGAAGAGGAAGTACCCCCCTACCCACCCACGATCCCTGGCCCTGAATGCCAGCATTTCAAAATTATTGGCCTTTGAAATGCTGTCATTCCGTCTGGTGGAGACGCACAGTTTTAAAAACCTTATGTCGGTGGCTGTCCCACAGTACGTCGTGCCCAGCCACCACTACTTTTCCAGGCAAGCCATCCCTTCCCTGCACAACCAAGTGGGGGAAAAAATCAGGTGTGCACTGCGCAACGCCATCTGTGCCAAGGTCCACCTAACTACCGATACGTGGACCAGTAAGCACGGTCAGGGGCGTTATATCTCCCTAACGGCACACTGGGTAAATGCAGTGGCGGATGGGCCTGAGGCGGATAGCAATTTGGCGCATGTCCTTCCACCACCGAGGATTGCAGGGCGCTTCAGTTTGCCTCCTGTTCCTAACTCCTCCTACTCCGCTTCCTCATCCTCTACCGCCTCCTCATCCGGACAGCGTAACACCTTCACCACCAACTTCAGCACGGCCAGGGGTAAACGACAGCAGGCAGTTTTACAACTTGCCTGTTTGGGGGACAAACCACACACCGCGCAGGAGTTGTGGAGGAGCATGGAACAGCAGACAAATGAGTGGTTGCTGCCAGCGAGCCTCAAGCCCGGCCTGGTGGTGTGCGATAATGGGCGAAATCTCATAGCAGCTCTGGGCCTAGCCGGTTTGACGCACATCCCTTGCCTGGCGCATGTGCTGAATTTGGTGGTGCAGAGGTTCCTTAAAAACTACCCCGATATGTCAGAGCTGCTGCAGAAAGTGCGGGCCGTTTGTGCGCACTTTCGGCGTTCTCACCCTGCTGCTGCTCGCCTGGCAGCGCTGCAGCGTAACTTCGGCCTTCCCGCTCACCGCCTCATATGTGACGTGCCCACAAGGTGGAACTCCACCTTGCACATGCTGGAAAGACTGTGCGAGCAGCAGCAGGCCATAGTGGAGTTTCAGCTGCAGCACGCACGCGTGAGTCGCTCTGTGGAACAGCACCACTTCACCACCAATAACTGGGCCTCCATGCGAGACCTGTGTGTCTTGTTGCGCTGTTTTGAGTACTCCACCAACATGGCCAGTGGCAATGACGCCGTTCTCAGCTTAACTATCCCAATTCTATGCCTCCTTGAAAAAACAATTCGGGCGATGATGGAAGAGGATGTGGCACAGGATGAGGAGGAGGAGGAGGATGAAGAGGTAACATTTCCAAGGCTTTCAGGGCAGTCATTCGCAAGGGGCTCCGAGGGTGGGTTCCTGCACACACAAATGCCAGGGACACAATTGTCCAGCAGGGGCACAGTTCTGGAGGATGAGGAGGATGAGGAGGAGGAGGAGCTGGAGGAGGAGATGGAACCATGTTCACAGCAGGGTGGCACCCAGGCCAGCTCATGGCCATCACTGGTGCGTGGCTGGGGGGATACAGAGGACACGGACGATACACCTCCCACAGAGGACAGCCTTTCGTTGCCTCTGGGCAGCCTGGCACACATGAGCGATTACATGCTGCAGTGTCTCCACAATGACCGCCGAGTTGCCCACATTCTAACTTGTGCTGATTACTGGGTGGCCACGCTGCTGGATCCCCGTTACAAGGACAACGTACCGTCCTTAATTCACTCACTGGAGCGCGATCGCAAGATGCGCGAGTACAAGCGCACGCTGGTAGACGCCTTGCTGCTGGCATTCCCATCTGACAGCGGGGCCGCAGTGGAAGCACAAGGCAGAGGAGGAGGAGGAGGAGGTCGCCAACGCAACCAGGGCACCGCCAGCACCTCAGAAGGCAGGGTTAGCATGGCCGAAATGTGGAAAAGCTTTGTCAGCACGCCACAACAAACAGCAGCACCAGCAGCTCAGATGGAACGTCTTAGCAGGAGGCAGCATTTTACCAACATGGTGGAGCAGTATGTGTGCACACACCTACATGTAGTGAATGAGGGGTCTGCCCCCTTCAACTTCTGGGTCTCCAGCTGCAGCTCCAGGCCCCTACCTTTTATATAGGCCCCGGGTTGGCCATATTCACTGTTACCGCTCTTCTGTCACTTGTAAACACAGAAGTCTGGCTTCTATGCTCGCTTCCCCAGGCAGCACCCTCAGAACCTCCCCACACAGCGCGAAGGCCGGACAAGGAGGGACAGTTGCCGATGCATGGATGTGTTTATGGGCTTCAGAGACAGCATCCCATGTTGAATTAGGCATGCATGGCTGCACCCTTCCTCCTCTGGGTGCATGGCAAGGCACGGCCCTTAAGGCCCTTCAAAATCCTCAGCACCAAGCCCATGATGCTCTTAATCCGGCCCTGGTCCTCCTCCACCGCCGCTTCCACCTACACCGCCCATAGGTGTGCGCAGCCTATTGCATTAAGGTGTGCACCCCAAAGTTGAAATACACATGCATGTGTTTGCCAGCAGGGAGAGTAATGTATCGGGGCCATGTACCTGTAGGCAAAGAGAAATAGAGCAGAGCAGGTCCGAGGGAAATCTTTCACATCTCCTCACTGGCAATGCTATGTGCCCTAGGTGATTAGGGTGTGCCCAGGCACACCCGGCACACCCTGTGCGCATGCCTATGTCACCGCCACATCCACCACCACCTCAACCTCCCTCCTACTCCATATGGGCCTCGTCCTTCAGAGATGAAGAAGAACATTGTTTTATTTTTCTGTTTTTTTTTGTTGTTTTAAGTTATTTCCCTATCCACATTTGTTTGCAGAGCACTTGCCATGCTCTTAATTACGTTTTGCTGCCATTTGCAGCACTCTAGCCCTTTCCTTTGGTGTTTTAGAGCCATTTTAGTGCCTTAAAGTTCGGGTCCCCATTGACTTCAATGGGGTTCGGTGTCCGGGAAAAGTTCGGTAAAAGTCCGGGACACGGACCCGGACTTTTTTTTAAAGTTCGGCCGAACCCGTCGAACACGGACATCTAGGTGTCCGCTCAACCCTATCAGCAACTAGTTGCAGGTGAGGTGCCTCAGTATTTGAATGTTCCCCTTTCGTTCTTGTTCTCTTTGGGAACACACACTTATTTCTAGTAAAAAAATTTAAAAAAGCATAAAATGTAACAGAACCTTGCTCCCTATATAAATACAAGCTGCAAGGACGGTACAATAGTGAAAAGCAACAAAATATATGTGTGTATGTGTGTGTGTGTGTGTGTATATCAGTGTTGGGGTAGTTACTCAAAAAATTTAACTAGTTACTAGTTACTTCTATAAATTGTTACATAGTTACATATAGTTACATAGTAGGTGAGGTTGAATAAAGACAATAGTCCATCCAGTTCAACCTGTGTAGGTGCGTGTGGCTGTAATCATCTCACATACCCCTGAATGTTCTGATCCTTGAGATGCACGTCCAATTGTCTTTTGAAAGCCACCATACTACCCGCAGAAACCACCTCTTGTGGTAGAGAATTCCACAATCTTGTAGCCCTAACAGTAAAGAACCCCCCACGTTGCCTGAGGTTAAAACACTTCTCCTCTAATTGCATTGTATGCCCCCGAGTCCTCATGCAATCCCTTCGACTAAACAGCTTTTTTTCTAAGCTGAGTGTAATGTTCTGGTACCTCTGGTACCCTTGTTCCATATTTCTCCTTTGCTAATTGCGTCCCATCTTGTGTAACAAGAGACGCATATACCTTTAAGACCGGATGACATCATTGCCGAGCGCCGCTATGAGCGGCTATTTCAATCGCCGGCTTTCTCTCACTCATCGCTCGTTCAAACCACATGTTCACCGCACCTTCTCCTGTGAAGTCGGAGCTATTGACATTTCCTTTGCTGAACTGACGCCGGAACCTCGCCGCTGATCCGTATCTCGCTACGGGATCACCTCTCTATCTATGGACATTGTTACTACTAACCTATCTAAGTGATAAGTACCCCACAGGGGATTCCTTACTAACCAATCTCCTACTGTCATCTACTGCAATTACCAGGACTATCTATCTATCTATTCCATACCATCTGCATAGACTGTTAGCTCTTGGGACTACCTTCAACTATCCTTGCACTAGGTTACTCTGTCTAAGTATACTCCATCTGTGTCCTCTTACCATCTGCACTATACTAGACATCAGAACCTATCTGCTTTACCATCACCTGCAACTCTCCTAATATTACTCCTAGTAATCACCATACAACCTGTCTCTCATCTATACATTCTCATATGTTCTATCCCTCCACTAAAACATCTGATTGAGTATATGTATATTGCATAACAGGCTGTACACCGTGATGAAGTCCTGAGAGTTGGATAGGTTTATTCAACAGTATCTCTACAAGGCTACTGAGTGTGATAATTCTGCAGCTGAAAATCCATCCATTAACAAAAACGCATGAACGTTACGGATTGAACGAGCCTTAAAAAAAAAATATGGATTCAGCAGAATTACCCACTCATGTACTACAATTAAAACAGCAAGTAGATGCATTGATCCTTGCGCTTACAGAGGTACAAAACGAAAATCAGACCTTGAGACAGCAGGTTGGCCGTCTCACACAGCTTTCTGCTGCTCAGCCCCGTGAGCCTAAGATAAACCCTCCTCTAGTGTTTTCTGGTGATCGGAGCAAATTTCGTGAATTTAAAAACGCATGTCGTTTGCTTTTTTTGTTAAAACCTCTAACCTACACCACTGACCAAATTAAAGTTTGTACCATCATCTCCTATTTAACGGGTGAACCCCGGGCCTGGGCAGATGCTCTCTTTGAAAAGGATGATCCACTCCTTAATTCTTACCCTCTATTCCTAGCACAACTCGCTAGTTTATATGAAGACCCCAATAAGCAGAGTACCGCTGATACCCAGTTACGGGCCTTGAAACAAGGAAGGAGACCTGTTGAAGATTTTGTGGCGAATTTTAAAAGATGGTCCCCTGATTCAGGGTGGAACGACACATCTTTGAGAACGCAGTTTAGACTCGGCCTATCTGAGGCCGTTAAAGACGAGCTCGCCCGAGCGGATTTACCTGGCACTCTGGAGGGACTGATACAGACCAGTATCAATATTGACAGACGACTACGAGAAAGAAAGGCTGAGAAGATGGGCTCACCATTTTCCAGTCCTTCTCGGATGTTGCCTGCTGACCCTACTCCTATGGAGGTAGGAATGATACGCCCACCTCTGACCCTTTCTGAACGTGCCAGAAGGAAGACCGAACATCTCTGCATGTACTGCGCATCCCCGAATCATTTGATAAGCGGCTGTCCCCTTGTCCGCAGAAAAGAGGGTGAGTGTTCAAATGTCTTGCTAGGCGGACTCACAACTTCCTTTTCTAATCCTTATCTTTTTGTTCATTTAACATTACAGTGGGACCAAACTAGGATCACCACCAAGGCTATGATCGACACAGGATCTTGTGGAAACTACATTGACATTTGTTTTGTCTCCCTTAATAAAATACCTATTGTTTCAAAACCCAAACCTGTCTCCATTAGTTTTATTAACGGTACCCCCCTATCCTCTGGTCCTATCACCAGTCAGACACAGGCACTTCTTGTAACTGCTGACGAGTCTCATGTGGAGACCACCACCTTTGATGTGTTAACATCACCACATTTCCCAATCATTTTGGGACTTCCCTGGTTACACATACATCAACCAATCATCGATTGGAAAACAAGAACGCTAGCGTTCTCTTCTCACTATTGTGAAACGACATGTAATCTCCCCACATATGATAGGATCCTGTCTGTAGTGCCGGATGACATTATACCCAAGTGTTATCAGGACTTATCAGAGGTTTTCCTTGAAAAAAACGCTCAAATGCTACCTCCTCATAGGGACTATGATTGTTGTATCGATCTACTCCCTAATAGCAAGTTGCCCTTCGGACATGTTTATCCTCTCTCACAGGATGAACTCTCTCATCTTAAGGAGTATCTGGATGAGAACTTGACAAAAGGATTCATCCGACCTTCTACTTCCTCCACTGCTGCTGGACTCTTCTTTGTCCGCAATAAGGATTCTAGCCTTAGGCCTATCATTGATTTCAGACAATTAAATGCCATAACAATAAAGGATCGTTATCCTTTACCTCTTATTCCTGAACTTATCGAACAGGTGCGTGGAGCTTCTCTCTTTTCAAAATTGGACCTAAAAGGGGCATACAATTTAATTCGAACCTGTAAAGGGGATGAATGGAAGACGGCATTCAGAACCAGATACGGACTGTTTGAGTACCTTGTAATACCATTTGGGCTATGTAATGCTCCCGCAGCCTTCCAACGGTTTATAAATGAGATATTCAGAGACTTGCTTGACGTTTGTGTTGTAGTATATTTGGACGATATACTTATCTATTCTCATTCCTTACCTGAGCACATAAAACATGTGAGACTTGTGTTGTCAAGACTACTTGCACATAACTTATATGTTAAATCAAAAAAATGTTTGTTTCATAAAGAGGAAGTACTATTCCTAGGATATATTATATAAAAAAATGGAATCAAGATGGACATGAGCAAAATATCCTGCATTCTAGATTGGCCTGTGCCAACCACTCGCAAAGCATTGCAAAGGTTCCTAGGATTCTCTAACTACTATAGGAAATTCATTAAGAACTTCTCTGCGATTGTGAAACCTCTCACACAACTCACAAGCACGAAGAAACCATTTAATTGGTCAAAAGAAGCAGATGGAGCATTCTGTCTGCTGAAATCAAGCTTCACTACCGCCCCCATACTATGCCATCCAGACCCATCCCTTCAATACATCTTGGAGGTAGATGCGTCAAATATGGCAGTAGGAGCAGTTCTCTCACAACGACCAACAAACACCTCACCTCTTCACCCAGTTGCTTTCTTCTCAAAGTCATTAAGCAGCCCCGAGGTGAACTACCCAGTAGGTGAGAAGGAGTTACTAGCCATAAAACTGGCATTAGAGAATTGGCGACATCTACTTGAGGGCACTCAATTGCCAATCCTGATATATACTGATCACAAAAACCTTCAATACCTTCAGACTAATAGAACTCTTTCCCACCGGCAGGTTCGGTGGTCGTTATTCTTTCTGAGGTTTAATTTTTTAGTGACTTATACGCCCGCAGACAAAAATAAAAAAGCGGATGCACTTTCACGACTAGCCGAGAAAGATTCTACCGAGGTTCCCTCAGTTCCTATAATACCACTTGAACGTATTATCGGTGTAATTCGCTCCCTGAAGGAAGAGATTTTGCACAGCATAGGACTGGACTCACCTCCACCACAACTAACTACTGACGCAGAAGGCTTCCTCTATTACAACGATAAATTATACATACCCCCTACTATGCGAACCAAGATCTTGGAATTGTCGCATGATGTACCTATGGCAGGACATATGGGTATGACTAAAACTTTAAATCTACTTACTAGGCAGTTTTGGTGGCCAGACATGAAGACAACCGTAAAAAAGTTTGTTTCATCTTGTGATATCTGTGCAAGGTCTAAAATCGACAACACGAAACCATCGGGGTTACTTTGTAGTTTACCGATACCCCAGGTTCCGTGGGAAGTGGTATCCTTAGACTTCATAGTGGAACTACCACCTTCCAAAGGATTCAACACCATCTTGGTATCAGTGGACCATCTGACCAAGATGGCACATTTTACTCCTATCCGAAGACTACCTTCGTCCAAACAAACAGCGGAATTACTTGTGAAACATGTCTTTAAGTTACATGGTATTCCAAAAACACTGCTGTCTGACCGTGGTTCACAATTCATCTCAAAGTTTTGGCTAGCTCTATGTCAGATACTACGAATAGAGCGTAAACTTACTTCTCCATACCACCCTCAGACCAACGGACAGACAGAGAGAGTTAACCAGTGCATTGAACAGTATCTGCGTTGCTATACTTCGTATCTACAGGACGATTGGGCAGATCTCCTCCCGCTGGCGGAATTCGCCTATAACAGCGCGACTCATAGCACTACTAAACAAAGTCCATTTTATCTAAATTACGGGTTTCATCCCACACTCCTTCCACCACGTATCTTGCCATCAAGTAATCCAGTGGCATCTGATTATCTTGCCCAGATAAAGGATTCTCTGGGATTACTCAACAATACCATATCACATGCTCATAGCCAACAAAAGAGGTACTACGACCTCCGTAGGAAACCCTCTCCCCAATATGCCATTGGGGATCTTGTTTGGCTTTCTACAAAAAATCTGAGATTAAAAATCCCTAGTAAAAAACTTGGACCTCTATTTCTGGGACCTTTCCCAATAGAGAAGCTTATTGGAAAAGCTGCAGTACAACTCACATTACCAGCAGACCTCAAGATACATCCTATCTTTCATGTGTCTCTACTGAAGCCCCATGTTCCTAACCAAGGAATAAGGCCTACTATCTCACCTCCACCTCCTGTACAAGTGGAAGGTGGAGAAGAATTTGAGATAAAAGAAATTTTGGATTCCCGTTTCAATAGAAGAAGACTCCAGTATCTTGTACGATGGAAGAACTATGGGCCCCAAGATGACACCTGGCTGGATACCTCCGATATACATGCCCTTAGACTGATTCGCAATTTCCACTCGAAATATCCAGAAAAACCAGTTCTAGAGGCCTTCCGGAGCCGGCCTTAAGGGGGGGGGGTACTGTAATGTTCTGGTACCTCTGGTACCCTTGTTCCATATTTCTCCTTTGCTAATTGCGTCCCATCTTGTGTAACAAGAGACGCATATACCTTTAAGACCGGATGACATCATTGCCGAGCGCCGCTATGAGCGGCTATTTCAATCGCCGGCTTTCTCTCACTCATCGCTCGTTCAAACCACATGTTCACCGCACCTTCTCCTGTGAAGTCGGAGCTACTGACATTTCCTTTGCTGAACTGACGCCGGAACCTCGCCGCTGATCCGTATCAGACAGGCCCACAGTGATGAGTCTGGAGAGTTGGATCTGGTATTTCAACACATCTCTACATGACTACTGAGTGGAGATTCTGCAGCTGCAAATCCAGCTTACTATAAAAATGCAGGAGCGTTACACCACTTTACCCAAAAGTGCTAAAAATTCCAGCTCTACCTCCTCCCCTTGTTTAGGTGGCCTATAGCAAACCCCCGCAATTACTTTTCCCTTTTCTCCTTCCCTAAGGAGTTCTACCCACACGGATTCTAACTCCATACTCATCCCTTCCGTAATGTCACTCCTCTCTATCACCCTTACATTGTTCTTGATGTAGAGACATACCCCTCCCCCTCTTTTTCCTACCATGTCCTTCCGGTACACCGAATACCCTTGGATATTTGCCAGCCAGTCATGTGAGGGGTCGAACCAAGTCTCCGCTATTCCCACAAGGTCTATGTCCTCCTCATGAACTAACATTTCCAACTCATCCATTTTATTAGCTAGGCTCCTGGCATTAGCATATACCCCTCTTAGTTTTACGGAAGTTAAACGTGATTGGTTATGTTTATTCCTGTTTGGTATGAGGTTCTCCCGCACAGACCTACCGATTGACGTTGTGGACCTACTGTCACTGCTGACCCTACAACTGCGTTCAGTCCTCTGCTCCCTCCTGACTGACTCTACTTCTGAGACCTCCCCCCCCCCCCCCCCCGTGATTGTAACGTGATTACTTTACTAGTTACTGCATTTGAAAAGTAACTTCACTACTTATTACTTTACTGTACTCTTTCTTAATTGACCGTGTAGAAGAAGATACATGACACTCTTTCTGCATAGAGTTTATTGTATAAACACAGGCTTTGGGAAACATGAGAACAAAACCTGAAAAAAACAGAATAAAACATTAAGTGCAACAAAAAGTCATAAACTTCATCCCTCTCTATTCTTCGAAATAACGATTGTATCGCATGGCTTGGGTAACGCAGCAAAGCGTGTTCCTATAGCCTAGTAAAGTAGTGTAGTTACTTCCTATAGCCTAGTAAAGTAGTGTAGTTACTTCCTATAGCCTAGTAAAGTAGTGTAGTTACTTCCTATAGCCTAGTAAAGTAGTGTAGTTACCAATATTAGTATTGTAACTAGTTACATTACTTCGTTACCAAAAAGTAAAATGTAATCAGTTACTTTGTAACAAGTTACCCCCAACACTGGTGTGTGTGTGTGTATATATATATATATATATATATATATATACAGAAATGGCCCTTAGGTCACATAAAAGTCAGACCAAAGTAGTGCATGAACTACTTTTAGGTCACATAGATATGAACGGTACTCATTGAAAAATATGATGTCCAAAGTCGCATCACAAGTGTGAATGGAGCCTTAAAGTAGAGGTAAACCTCTGACATGGAATATGAACATAAGATATCCCTCTAGTGTGTACTTGTCTCAATTAAGAGCACCAAGGGGTTAATTTACTAAAACTGGAGAGTGCAAAATCTGGTGCAGTTGTTCATGGTAGCCAATCAGCTTCTTACTTCATCTTGTTCAGTTAAGCTTTGCCAGAAAAAAAACTGGAAGCTGATTAGTTTCTATGCACAGCTGTACCAGATTTTGAATTCTCTAGTTTTAAGCCTTGTACACACGCAACGATTATCGGCCGACCGGTCGTCCGTCTTTTGTCCAGAGTGGTGTTTTGTTGGTTGGAATGTGCCTAGACTGCACTGGACTTTTGTCGACCGACAAAATTCTACTTCAGAAGTGATGTCATGTGTTGGTTTGCTTTCTTTGTATTCTTTCTTCTCTGAGCATGCCCAGACTTGCCTGTCAAAATCTGTACTGAGAGCATGAAAATCGGCCGTGTTTTGACGGCCAACAAAAATTTTATAGCCTGTACACCAGATTTTTTTCGGCCAAAAAGTCGGAGTCGGTTGTCGGAAGCATCATACTAACAAGCCGAAAATCGGCAGATCGGTCGTCGGACGAAAATTCCCTGCCGAATTTCGATGCATGTGTACGAGGCTTAAGGCTCTGTTCACACTAGTGAACACGCCTTTGGGCACAAAGTTGCATGACACATCGCAGCCCATTGATTTAAATGGCACCCATTCATTCCAATCTACGTGACTTAAAGTTGCAGAGACTTTAAAATGGTTCCTGCACTACTTTGATGCAAATTTCTTCCAACTTGAGTGCCAGAGAGTGTAAAGTTGCCGAACGTCGCATTAAAGTCACACGTTTAAAATCACGCACCTATGGAGTCACACTAGTGTGAACCGAGCCAAAGTAAATCAACCTCTAAAGCCCCGTACGAATAGCGTAAAAAATCAGCAGGTACAGTAGAAACCGGCCAACATTCGGTCCATGTGTATAGGTCCTTGTCCGACAGAAGCGATCTCGCAACCGATTTCTGTCGAACAAGCATGCTGGACAACCAGCAGCCAATTGGCCCCTGATAAGCAGCACTCTCAGCCAATGGTTGCGACTGGTGTGTTCTGGCGCATAGCTAGTACAGCGACCTCCTTAGCAAGGTGCACAAAGACATGGATGAGCGAGTTATGTGGTGTAGGAACTTGACTGGCCTGCACAGAGTCCTGACCTAAACTTTCTTCCATATCTATGTAGTAATCCAGTGTGAAACGTTGCCTCTGTGCAGGAGCTTCCTGTAATAAAGACTGGTCACTGCTGCTCTCCTTCCCTGTGCAGGGTGAATGGTCTTGTCTTCACCTCCTCCTATAGTTTTTTCAAGGCAGCCTGTAGTGGGTGGAGCCTGCTAGGCCCCTCCCACAGCTCTACTCTCTGCACAAGCTATGTATAGAAAATTACAAGGTTACCAGTACTTTTATAGCGCACCCTTAAAGTAGCCCCTGGCTATGACTCTCTTTCCCCAAATTTAGTGCACACGCAGCCAGGCATACAGCATTTTCCTCCTTGCTGGCTCAAATAAACAATCTAGGGGTGTCTTCTTATGTTTTCATTGCTGAATTAAACTTGGATGGAATAACGGGAGCATGGGATAACCCAAAAAACTGAACTTACATCTTTGAAGACTCTCCGCACTGATCTGACAACAAAAAATTTCCACAGAATTCTCCACAGGCTGAGAAGTGCCTAGGTACTCCTTTTGAAGAGCTGAGAACTACACACAGTCACTGGGGCAAAAACCTAGGTTACATATCCACTGGGTGCTCTTCAGTAGGAGAGGCACAGACTCACAATACCACAGGACAGCTGGACCCTCTTCCACCCACCTTCCACCGGGTACTCTTCTGTAAGGGAAGAACAGACTCATAATACCACAGGACAGCTGGACCCCCCCCCCCAACTTCCACTGAGTACTATTCAGTAAGGGGGGCACAGACTAACAATACCACAGGACAGCTGGACCCTCCCCCCCCAACTTCCCCCGGGTACTATTCAGACAAGGAGGCAAAGACTCACAATACCACTGGAAAGCTGGACCCTCTCCCTCCCCCCCCCTCCAACACCTTCCACAGGGTACTCTTCAGTAAGGGAGGCACAGACTCACAATACCACAGGACAGCTGGACCCATTCCTCCCCCCCCCAACTTCCACTGGGTACTTTTCAGTAAGGGAGGCACAGACTCACAATATCACTGGACAGCTGGACCCTCCCCCCCCCCAACTTCCACAGGGTACTCTTCAGTAAGGGAGGCGCAGACTGACAATATCACAGGACATCTGGACCCATTCCCCCCCCCCCCCCCCACAAAACTTCCACTGGGTACTTTTCAGTAAGGGAGGCACAGACTCACAATACCACAGGACAGCTGGACCCTCTCCCCCCCCCCCCAACTTCCACTGGGTACTCTTCAGTAAGGGAGGCACAGACTAACAATACCACAGGACAGCTGGACCCTCCCCCCCCCCCAACTTCCACAGGGTACTCTTCAGTAAGGGAGGCACAGACTCACAATACCACAGGATAGCTGGACCCTCCCCCCCCAACTTCCACTAGGTACTCTTCAGTAAGGGAGACACAGACTCACAATACCACAGGACAGCTGGACCCTCTCCCCCCCCCCCAACTTCCACAGGGTACTCTTCAGTGAGCTCTCCAGATCATAATCCTCCAGATCAGACTTTAGAAATAGGCCCCCCAGCGTTAGTTCCAGCTGAGATCTTGATAACCTCCAAGCAATGTTTCCAGTAGCCTGCCCTTGGGGAAAAAGTCCCTAGACAGAGAACTCCTCTTGCAGGACTGGACCCAGGACCCATATGCGGAACAGTCTCAAAATGTAAACCTAGTCTTGCGGGTCCGGAGCTATGTCCCACTGTTGACCGCAAGAATGTCTTTTACTTGGTTCTGTTCAACATTAGCACTGCTGGCTAAAGTGATCTCCTGCCCGACAGAAAGTGCATAGCCCCAATAATGATGTCACCCCACAGCGGTGTGGGGCAGAGCAAGTATCATTGGCAGTGAATTACCAAACTGATCCCTGTTGGACTCCATACATACCCAGGCGTATATACTGCTGTAATGGTAGCCTGTTGTTCTGGTGAGTTTAGAATCCACTTGTCGTTGGTGATTGGTCACTTGAGCACCGTTTTGATTGCTTTTCACCCAGGAGTTTATGCTACTATAATGGTAGCCATTCATTCTGGTAAGCCTTGAATTCACATGAAGCTGGTGATAGACTGCGTACCGTTTGAACATGATTATCATGATTAATAGCATTATTAATTTTCTTCATCACCATTGAATATACTGCAGACTTTTCCTTCACACATATGGACTTTGCATTTCTTATATTTGTTTGGTTGCATGGTTTCATATGACTGCACTTTTATATGTATATTTTCATATTTGCACTGCACTATTGTTTTACATTTGAGATTTGTGAGCAAGAGATCCTATTCTTTGTGTTAGCAGCTTTATTTTACATGTTAGTTTTTAGCACAGCGCAGATTCAGCCACATTCACCATTTTCTGAGATGACTAAAGGATTCCATGAGAACTCTTTTACAATTTATTTTTCGCAGTGTAAGAAAGTGTACAGGATCAGTTCAGACAGGGGATTAGCATAAACTCATAAACAAGTTGATTATGAATTATGACCATATAGATTTTGCAGTAAAACATTAAACCGAACTCTGAGCGGTTTTTCTGCCACGTTGTTACATCCAAACTTGTTTTTGTTGTGCGCAGCAAACAAGCTGGAGGAGGAGAAGGTCATTACATGATAATAACTTCCAGCTGCAGCCAGGGAATAACCGCAGGCCAACTACAAACAAAGTGTATCTAAACCAAAGAACAAAACCTGATATATTGAAGATTCTCAGTCCTCTAATTGGGTGGCTGCATTATTTCTCCTAATTTTAGTTTTTTTTCTCCCTTTATTTTTACATGGTGATCCTACCAATAACTCACGTTCTGCGGTACGGTGACACCGCTTCCTTTTTCACCGTAAAGTAACTATTGAGGAGCTGCATTGTCTCCATAGCCTGTTCTCTTAAATTCAACTACAGAAAACAGAACACATCCCTCTATTCTCATTTCTATTATGCCCCATACACACCTGCAGATTATCTGCAGACTTACCAAAACCATATAATATGAGGTCAAACCTAAACACTTTCAATTTGTATGCAATCCGGCAGGCCCTTGCACTACATAGAAAAGGTAAGTCTGCAGACAAAAGTCTGCAGATAATCTGCACGTGTGTATGGGGCATAACACATGGGGAAGATGTTCTGTTGTTCTCAGAGAAAAACTAGGCAAGGATGATAACACTGCTTGAGATCACAGCAACAGGGAGAGTCCACAGAAGCTCACTGGATTTCTGGCAGGATCAACAGATCTTTTCTATATTTGAATTTTTCAAACAGATACAAAGCATTATCAATAGTATATTGAACAGTCCTTAAGTGAGCAAAGACAATGGGTTAATTGTTGGGGCTTAAAGCAAGTTTAAAGGTACAACTTTTACTTTTTTCTAACCACATATGGACAGGAAGGTTTTACCCCCCTTAATGACCAGGCCACATTTTTGCGATACGGCACTGCGTTACTTTAACTGAAAATTGTGCGGTAGTGCGATGCTGTACCCAAATAAAATTGAGCTTTCTTTTGGTGGTATTTGGTCATCGCTGCGGTTTTTACTTTCAATAATTTTTATTGAATTTTCAGATAGGAAGAAAAACAATAACAATAAAATATCCGTAGCAATGCAAAGGTACAGTCTGGTAAAACAGGAAAAGAGAGCAATTGTACAACTGGCTGCCATGCGAGACATGGGTGAAAAAGAACAACATTGCGAGAACCAACATATGCAAAATGGGGAGTTAAGGGAATGGGGAATTCTTGAAGCGGCAACTCGCCGCAACCTGAGAGGATGTAAGCAAAATTGGGGGGAAGGGAAGAGGAACCAGTCCAGACAGAGCAACCCCCAGCCGGCCAACCACAACAGAGGACAAGCCCCTAAAAGGTGGCGACACATTCGTCCCCTGAGCGGGAAGCCAGTGATGGAGCCCCCGTCTGGAATACATGGCTGATACCATAACAAAATAAAGGGTAGGAGTAGCAATAGAAGGAAAGGAAGGGAAGGGAAAGAAAGAGAAAAGATAGAGAGTCCTAGGTCAGAAGTGTAATAGCTAACGTCAGATAGTAATGTGAACATATTTAGCCCATGGCTCCCATGTGGATTCAAACTGGGCTACGCGGTCAGAGAGGATGCTAGATAGTTTCTCTTGGGACATGATCCATGATATTTTCAGTTTGGCCTCTCTAACCGAAACGCGCGGTTTCTTCCATGCCCTGGCTATGCTAAGTTTAGCCCCCAGAAGGATAAAATGAAAGAGTTTTTGGGATAATTTAGAAATACCAGATACTCTACCATTGAGCAGGGCTAATTGGGGAGACTGGTCTATCACTATCAGATGATCAAGAACCTTCCGGGCGATACGAAAAATAGACGACCAGAAGGAGCGGATCCTCGGACAAGACCACCAGGTAAGAAGGAAGTCTCCTGTCATTCCACAACCTCGAAAACATAAAGCAGAGGCATATGGGTGTAACGCTCCTGCGTTTTTATTATAGGCTGGATTTGCAGCTGCAAAATCTCCACTCAGTAGTCATGTAGAGATGTGTTGAATACCAGATCCAACTCTCCAGGACTCATCACCGTGGGCCTGTCAGCTTCAACATACAGATATATACACACTCAATGAGATGTTCCTGGAGTGATAGGATGTATACGATAGTATGAAGGTGATGTGCTGAAGGGACAGGTGTGAACAGTGACAAGGATGGTAATCACTTGATAGGTTTTGTATAGGAGAGTTCAAGATGGTATTTAGGAATGCAGATAGGTTAGTATCGAGTATGCTAACAGGTGGTGAGGACAGCAGATGACAAATACAGGATAGACTAACCCAGTGCAAGGATAGATAGTAGTAGACAGGAGAGCTAGCAATCTATGCAGCAGTGCAGATGATAGATGGTAGTAGGCTGAAGAGCTAGCAATCTATGTAACAGTGCAGATGATAGGATAGTATAGATAGGTAGTAACAGTCCTTAATGTGCATAGGTAGATAGTGCAATAAGGTTATGGAGGGTTCCCCTGCGGGGTACTTATCACTTGTAATGTCAGTAGTTTAGAGAGGTCCAGTAGATGAGGAATGATCCGGTAGCGAGATACAGGGATCAGTAGCGAGGTTCCAGTCTGCTCCAGGTAAAGGGAATGGCTGGAGGTTCCGATCGAGAGACAGGCTTGAAAGCATGTGGGTAACAAGGCAGGTTGAACGAACAATGTGAGTGAGACCGCCGGCGGTTGAAATAGCTGCTCTGCGGCGCTCAGCAGTGACATCATCATTCTTAAAGGTATATGCGTACCACCTGAAGAGAAAGGTGGGGCGCATTACAGAGGAAAGTGGTGATTAAGGGTACCGGAGGTACCAGAATCTTACAGTACCCCCCCCCCCCCTTAAGGCTCCGGAAGGCCTATAGGACAGGTTTCTCTGGGTGTTTCGAGTGAAAGTTCCGTATAAGTCTAGGCGCATGAATATCAGAGGTATCTAGCCAGGTGTCGTCTTGGGGTCCATAGTTCTTCCATCTTATGAGATACTGTAGTCTTCCTCTATGGATGCGAGAATCCAAAATTTCCTTGATCTCATACTCTTCTCCGCCTTCAACTTGTATTGGAGATGGAGGCAAGATGGTAGGCCTTATTCCTTGGTTAGGAACATGGGGCTTCAGTAGCGACACATGGAAGATGGGATGGATCTTGAGATCTGCTGGTAGGGTGAGCTGTACTGCAGCTTTTGCGATAAGTTTTTTAATTGGGAAGGGTCCCAAAAATAAAGGTCCAAGCTTCTTGCTAGGGATTTTTAATCTTAAGTTCTTTGTCGATAGCCAAACAAGGTCCCCAATAGCATACTGAGGAGAAGGTCTTCTACGAAGGTCGTAGTACTTTTTTTGTTGACTGTGAGCGTGTGATATAGTGGTATTGAGTAAACCCAAAGAGTCTTTTATTTGGGTAAGGTAATCCGAGGCTACTGGGTTACTCGATGGCAGGATGCGTGGTGGAAGAAGAGTGGGATGAAACCCATAGTTCAAGTAGAACGGACTTTGCTTCGTGGTACTGTGGGTTGCGTTGTTGTAAGCAAATTCTGCTAGAGGAAGGAGATCCACCCAATCATCCTGCAAGTATGATGTGTAGCAACGTAGATATTGCTCAATGCACTGGTTGACTCTTTCAGTCTGTCCGTTGGTCTGAGGATGGTAGGGAGAAGTGAGCTTTCGCTCAATGCGTAAAATTTGACAAAGTGCTTGCCAAAATTTTGAGATGAATTGTGAACCACGGTCGGACAAAAGAGTTTTTGGAATTCCATGCAACTTAAACACATGTTTCATCAGTAGTTCTGCTGTTTGTTTAGATGAAGGTAGTCTACGGATAGCAATGAAATGTGCCATCTTTGTCAAGTGGTCCACTGACACTAGGATGGTATTAAATCCTTTAGAGGGTGGTAGTTCTACTATGAAATCTAAGGATACAACTTCCCATGGAACCTGGGGTATTGGTAGACTACAAAGTAGTCCAGATGGTTTTGTAGTGTCAATTTTGGACCTTGCACAGATGTCACATGAAGAAACAAATTTTTGTACAGACGTCTTCATATCAGGCCACCAAAACTGCCTGGTGAGCAAATTAAAGGTTTTCGTTATACCCATATGTCCTGCCATGGGCACATCATGCGATAACTCCAAAATCTTGGTGCCCATAGTAGGGGGTATATAGAGTTTGTCATTGTAATAGAGGAAGCCTTCTGCATCAGTACTTAGTTGTGGTGGAGGTGAATCCATTCTTATACTGTGCAAAATCTCTTCCTTCAAGGAACGGACAACACCAATAATGCGTTCATAGGGTATTATGGGAATGGAAGGGATTTCGGCGCAGTTATCTTCGGTTAATCGTGATAGCGCATCCGCTTTTTTATTTTTGTCTGCAGGCGTGTAGGTCACTAGGAAATTAAATCTTAAAAAGAATAATGACCATCGTACCTGCCGGTGGGAGAGAGTCTTGTTAGTCTGGAGGTATTGAAGGTTTTTATGATCTGTATATATGAGTATTGGTAACTGGGTACCTTCGAGCAGATGTCGCCAATTCTCCAGTGCCAGTTTTATGGCAAGCAACTCCTTTTCACCCACTGGGTAATTCACCTCTGGGCTGCTTAGTGATTTTGAAAAGAAAGCAACTGGGTGGAGTGATGAAGTGTTTGTTGGTCGTTGGGAGAGAACTGCTCCTACTGCCATATTTGACGCATCTACCTCTAGAATATATTGGAGGGATGGGTCTGGATGGTGTAGTATGGGAGCAGAAGTAAAGCTTGATTTCAACAAGCAGAAAGCTTGATTTGCTTCTTCTGACCATTTGAATGGTTTTTTTATACTTGTCAGTTGTGTGAGAGGTCTAACAATAGCGGAAAAGTTCTTGATGAACTTCCTATAGAAGTTCGAGAATCCAAGGAATCGCTGTAGGGCCTTACGAGTTGTTGGTATAGGCCAGTCTTGAATACAGGATATCTTACTCATATCCATCTTAATTCCAGTTTTGGATATGAAGTATCCTAGAAATAATATTTCTTCTTTATGAAATAGACATTTTTTTAATTTCACATATAGTCTGTGTGAGAGCAGTCTGGACAACACAAGTCTTACATGTTTTATGTGTTCAGGCATAGATCGAGAATAAATAAGTATATCGTCTAGGTATACTACAACACAGACATCAAGTAAGTCTCTAAAGATGTCGTTTATGAATCTTTGGAAAGCTGCGGGAGAATTACATAGCCCGAATGGCATCACAAGGTATTTGAATAGTCCGTATCTGGTTCTGAATGCTGTTTTCCACTCATCCCCGTCACGGATTCGGATTAGGTTGTATGCCCCTTTCAGGTCTAATTTGGTGAAATAAGTAGCCCCACGCACCTGTTCAATAAGTTCAGGGATGAGCGGCAAAGGATAGCGATCCTTTATCATAATCGTGTTTAATTGCCTATAATCGATAATAGGCCTGAGACTGGAATCCTTATTGCGGACAAAGAAAAGTCCTGCAGCTGTGGAAGAAGTAGAGGGTCTAATGAACCCTTTTGTCAAATTCTCATCCAAGTATTCCTTGAGATGAGAAAGTTCATCCTGTGAAAGGGGATAAACATGACCGAAAGGCAATTTGCTGTTAGGGAGTAGATCGATAGTGCAATCGTAATCCCTATGGGGAGGCAACACTTGAGCATTTTTCTCAAGGAACACTTCGGACAGATCCTGATAGCATAGTGGTGCAATTTCATCAGACACCACAGACAGAATCTTCCCATAAGATGGGAGGTTACACGTATTCTCACAATAGTGAGAAGGGAAAACCAAAGTCCGTTTTTTCCAATCTATGATTGGTTGGTGTGTGTGTAACCAGGGAAGTCCCAAAATAATAGGAAAATGGGGTGAGGATAGTATGTCAAAGGTGATGGTCTCCACATGTGATTCGTTGGTAGTGGCAAGGAGTGCCTGAGTCTGGTTGGTGATTGGACCAGAAGACAGTGGAATACCATTAATGAAACTAACAGAAACAGGCTTAGATTTTGAAATAATAGGTATTTTATTTAAGGTAACAAAGCGTGTATCAATATAGTTTCCACAAGATCCAGTGTCGACCATGGCCTTGGTGGTGATCCTAGTTTGGTCCCACTGTAATATTAAATGAACAAAAAGATAGGGGTTAGAGAAGGAAGTCGTTAATCCTCCCAGCAAGACATGTGAACACTCACCCTCTTTTTTGCGGACAAGGGGACAGGTGTTTATCAAATGATCCGAGGATGCGCAGTACATGCAGAGATTTCTGGATGTTCTTCTAGCTCGTTCAGTAGTCGTTAAAGGTGGGCGTATGGTTCCTACATCCATGGGAGTAGGGTCAACGGCCGAAATCTGAGAAGGACTAGACAATGGCATTCCCATCTTTTCAGCCCTTCTTTCTCGCAGTCGTCTGTCGATGGTGATACTAAGTTGTATCAAGGCCTCCAAGGTGCCAGGTAAATCCGCTCGGGCGAGCTCGTCTTTAACAGCTTCCGATAACCCGAGTCTGAATTGAGTTCGCAAAGATGTGTCATTCCACCTTGAATCAAGGGTCCATCTTTTGAACTCAGATACAAAGTCTTCTACAGGTCTCCTTCCTTGTTTTAAGGCCCTCAACTGAATATCAGCAGTACTCTGCCTATTGGGGTCATCGTATAAACTAGCGAGTTCCGCTAGGAATAAGGAATAGGTGTTGAGAATCTGATCATTACTCTCAAAGAGAGAGTCTGCCCAGGCCCGTGGATCACCCGTCAGGTATGAAATAACGGTACAGACTTTTATTTGATCAGTGGGGTATGTACGAGGTTTTAACAAAAAAAGCATTTGACATGCGTTTTTGAATTCACAAAATTTTTTCCGATCACCTGTAAACACTAGAGGAGGGTTTATTTTAGGTTCAGGAGGCTGAATAGCAGTAAGCCGTGAGAGCTGGGTTACCTGCTGTGTCAGAGTCTGATTCTTTTCTTGTACGTCAGTCAGAGCAAGTATTAACGCTTTTACTTGTTGTGTTAATTGTGTCACTTGAGTGGGTAATTCTGCTGAATCCATTTTTAAGGTTCGTTCAATCTGTAACGCTCCTGCGTTTTTATTATAGGCTGGATTTGCAGCTGCAAAATCTCCACTCAGTAATCATGTAGAGATGTGTTGAATACCAGATCCAACTCTCCAGGACTCATCACCGTGGGCCTGTCAGCTTCAACATACAGATATATACACACTCAATGAGATGTTCCTGGAGTGATAGGATGTATATGATAGTATGAAGGTGATGTGCTGAAGGGACAGGTGTGAACAGTGACAAGGATGGTAATCACTTGATAGGTTTTGTATAGGAGAGTTCAAGATGGTATTTAGGAATGCAGATAGGTTAGTATCGAGTATGCTAACAGGTGGTGAGGACAGCAGATGACAAATACAGGATAGACTAACCCAGTGCAAGGATAGATAGTAGTAGACAGGAGAGCTAGCAATCTATGCAGCAGTGCAGATGATAGATGGTAGTAGGCTGAAGAGATAGCAATCTATGTAACAGTGCAGATGATAGGATAGTATAGATAGGTAGTAACAGTCCTTAATGTGCATAGGTAGATAGTGCAATAAGGTTATGGAGGGTTCCCCTGCGGGGTACTTATCACTTGTAATGTCAGTAGTTTAGAGAGGTCCAGTAGATGAGGAATGATCCGGTAGCGAGATACAGGGATCAGTAGCGAGGTTCCGGTCTGCTCCAGGTAAAGGGAATGGCTGGAGGTTCCGATCGAGAGACAGGCTTGAAAGCATGTGGGTAACAAGGCAGGTTGAACGAACAATGTGAGTGAGACCGCCGGCGGTTGAAATAGCAGCTCTGCGGCGCTCAGCAGTGACATCATCGTTCTTAAAGGTATATGCGTACCACCTGAAGAGAAAGGTGGGACGCATTACAGAGGAAAGTGGTTATTAAGGGTACCGGAGGTACCAGAATCTTACAATGGGTACATACAAGCTAAACGGGTAGGAACCAAATACCAGCGAGTGAGCAACTTAACATTGGCTTCAATCAATGAAACATTAACAATACCTTTAAAGGCGCGGTGAAACCGGGTACTCCAATCGTCCAGCTCCAGCTCCATTCCAAGGTCCCTCTCCCAATCCAGCATATATTGCAGTTTGTCATTAGCGTCAGAGAGGGCACTGTAAATCAGGGAGATACTCCCTTTAGGGTCACCAGCTTCAGAACACCACCGCTCGTAGGAGGTGACCCGGGGAGGGTCAGACTTCGTAAGCCAAATTGAGTGAAGAAAATGGGAAATCTGCGTGTGGCGGAATCTCTCTGTCAAAGGCATTTTAAGGGAGCTGACACAGTGTGGGAAGGACAGAGGGCCCATAGAATTAAAGAAATGACCAATGCGAAAAAGACCCTTGTTGAGCCACCAGCCAAAGGTTCTAATATTGAGACCAGGGGGAAAGTCCGGGTTGTGAAAAAGGTGCATAAGAGGTTTCATGGGAGATACGAGATTGGGGTGTTTAGATAGGGTGTCGTGGATGAAGAATGAATGCGACAAGGTAGGGGAAAGGATCGGGGGTCTAGTTTTAGGGGGCCGCCAGGCCAGAAAATCCAGCGTGTGGTGAGGCGTTGCTTGTCTTTCTATGTGGACCCAGTCAGGTTTGGCAGTATGTCTGTAAATAGCTGAGAACTGGGCAAGCTGGGCTGCTTGGTAGTACCAGCGGAGATTAGGGAGGGCTTGTCCCCCCTTCTCCCTCGAGCGATAAAGTACAGATTTGGCGAACCTATGATCCTTAGAACCCCATATAAATTTGGTGACGGCCCTTTGGAGCTTCACCAGATGCGCAAAGTTAACCGGGATCGGGAGCGAACGGAAAAGATACAGTATCCTGGGGAGCAGTCTCATTTTTACAGCATGAATTCTACCCAACCAACACCGACAGTGAGTGTGTGGACCAGTTAGAAAGATCGGCTTTAAGTTTTTTAAATAAGGGGGGTTAATTAGCAAAGTAGAGAGAAGTTATAGAGGGTGTAAGTTGAGTGCCCAAGTACGGGATAGAATCCGCTTTCCAGGAGAAGGGGAAGGTAGCTTGTGCGATCGCTATTTGCGATGAATCGAGGGAGACATTCATGGCCCAAGATTTCGACAAATTGACCTGAAGGCCCAAAGCAGCGCCGAAAACTTTAAGTTGATCAAGTATAGCTGGTATAGAGATCACAGGATTAGTTACAAAGAGTAGTATGTCGTCCGCAAACAATGCGCATTTATTTTCCCTGTCCCCACAGCGCACCCCAGAAACTTCGCTATTGTGCCGAAGGGCAATTGCTAACGATTCAATCGCAATCACAAATAACAGTGGCGAGAGAGGACAGCCTTGGCGGGTGCCTCTGGTTATAGGGAATGGTTCAGAGTAGCAGCCATGAAGACGCACCCTGGCAGAGGGAGTAGAGTACAGGGATTATAGAATGTTTATGAAGCGGGGTCCAAAACCCCACTTCTCAAGCACCCCGAAAATGTACAGCCAAGCTACCGTGTCAAAGGCCTTTTGGATGTCAAGAGAAAGGAGAAATCCTTTCTGTGGAGGCCCACCGTCCCAAGCTGAGACTAGGACCGTAAACAGATCAACAGCTCGACGGATTTGATCTGTGCCCTGTCTGCCACGAATAAACCCTGCCTGGTCCTTATGGACATATTGCGAGATAAAAGCATTCAGTCTGTTCGTGAGGAGCTTAGTAAGAATATTAATGTCGTTGCTAAGGGAAATAGGTCTATAATTGGAGACATCGCAGGGATCTTTAGAGGGTTTGGGGATTACCGAGATGAGAGCTGCATTAAGTTCCGGGTGTAGGGGATCGCCGGAAGTAAGGGAGTTAAATCATTTCGTTAAGTGAGGGGCCAAGGTGTCAGAAAACGTTTTGTAATATATCGGCGAAAAACAGTCAGGGCCCGGAGTCGAAGAAGTTTTCAAGTTTCGAGGACTTCGGCTTCAGAAATCGGGTCCTCTAGGCTCTTCCTATGGGTTGAGGAGAGCGTAGGGAGGGGGATCGCTTCGAGGAAATGTTCGGTCGCCCCTTGGGCGTCCGAACTCTTTTCGTACAACCTAGAAAAGAAATTCTGAAAAGCTGCCATAACTGGGGCTGGATTTTGAGACAAAACACCAGTAGGAAGTCTAATCTTAGGGAAGGCCCAGGATCGGGTCCTAGGGGTCAACTTGGAGGCCAAGCGGGAGGCAATTTTGTCCCGTTCCGCATAGAAGCGGGCTCCAGTCCAGCACAGATGCTTCTCTGCAGCCGTAGTAAGAGACGACTTAAAGAGTCCGCCATGGGGTTCCGTTTATGACTTTTGCGTAACAACTGGAAGGAGCTTTCGAGGTTAAGCACATCAAGCCGCCTTTCACGCTTAATTTTGGATGCCAATTGAATGATATGTCCGTGGGTAACGGCCTTATGGGCCGCCCAAAGAGAGACCAGGGAGATATCATCCACATCGTTCAGCAGGAAGTTTTCTCTAATCCCTTTATCGATCATAGTGCAATGTACTGGGTTGGAGAGGAGTGATTTGTTGAGTCTCCAGTAGAATGAACTAGAGAACTAGGCGAACTAGAGCGAGACAGTATAAGGAATGAGACAGACACTATGGAATGGTCAGATAAAGGGGTATCGCGAATCTCAGATTTAAGGGCGTTGGGGATAAAGGGAGCAGGGACGAAGATATGGTCAATCCGTGCATAGGTCAGATGAGGGGCAGAATAGTGGGTGTAGTCCTTAGAGGTTGGGTGTAGCTCCCGCCAAATGTCGACTAGGCCCATGGAGGAAATTGTCTTGGCGACCCTAAAGCTCTGCCTGGGGGGCTGCTTGTAAGGGGAAGACAGAGGCCTGGATTTATCCAGGCTGCGGTCAAACGCTAAATTGGAGTCATCCCCAAGGATCCCACTGCATGTTGAGAGACCAGGTCGGCCAAAGTGCAGAAAAATTTAGCTTGTCCCTTGTTGGGAGCATAATAGGATAAGAATGTAAATGTCTGACCTGCGATGTCGCCAATCAGGAGAAGATAGCGCCCATTAGGGTCGCAGACTGTCTTGGTGGGGGAGAACTTCACTCTGGCCAAAAAAAATATGGCCACCCCCCTAGTTTTAGAGTCAGAGTTCGCCAAATAGAACAGTGGGTATTTAGCGTGCACAAAGGAGGGGTTGTATGAGGGAGGAAAGTGGGTTTCTTGTAGGAACAAAATGTCATAGTGTAAGGTGTGGTAATATTGAAATAACTTACGCCTCTTGAGCGGGGAATTAAGGCCCTGGACGTTATGAGAAGCCAGCCTTAGCGGTGGAGTTCGAAGGTCAGAGGAGGCCATGGAAAAAGTTGGTGGGCCACTCGGATGAGGGGCTTGCTGTAGGAGAGGCCAGAGGAAACCCCAGAGGATGGAGCCAGAGCCGAAGGATCTCGGTAGTTTGCCGACCTAGGGCAAAAGGGGAGAGAGAGGAGGCAGAAGAGAAGGAGGAGAGAAGGAAAACGGGAAGAGGGAGGAGGGAAGGGGAAAGCACAAGGAGAAAAACACCTGTTAGTGAAGACCATAGTAAAAACCATACTCTTGCATCTACATCAACAAAATTACTAAACCGTGACAACAAGTCACATCCGGAATCGCGACCGGGCAAACAGTGCCCGGGGGTGAGACCGGATAAACACACCGGGAGCCTGGTTAAAGGACCAGAAGAAGAGCATCTCGTGCAACCGCTGGGGCAAGTGGAGTGGCATGTCAGCCACTCCGGCAAAGGCTCAAGAAAGAAAAGAAAAAAAAAACGGAGCCAACACAGTGGGGAAAGGAGCCCCCCACCATGCCCTCCATGTGAATAAAAGGCACAAAGCATATATTAAGCTCAAAAGGGCACCAAGAGTACATATAAAAATAGTAAAAGGTAGAAAAACGGCAACGTCAGAGTCTGAGTCCAAAAACCCCAAAGAAAAAAAAGTTAGTGGGACCAGCCAGCCAAAAATGGGGGTGGCATGGTAAGAAGAGCAGACCTTCCCAGTGGGGGAAGAAAAAAGAGTAAGGCACATGGGACCACGATGAGGGAGTCTCAGGGAGGTCTAGATTCCTTTGACCGCTTGTGTTGCTGCTTTTGCCACAGGGGAACCAGGGGGCTGGATGGCGTGGGGCGCTTGGAGGACGAAGATCTCTGTGAGGCAGGGAGCGGTGTGTCTTGAGAGAGAATGCCCAAATGGAAGAGCAATTTCTCGCCCTCCGCCATGGAAGAAAAGCTGTAGGTCTTTTGATGAAATGAGAAGCTAAGGCGGAAGGGGAACGACCACCAGTATTTAACGTTCGTGTGAGGACCGTGAGAAGTGGCTTGAGGGATCGCCTCCGTTGTATAGTAAACGGAGAAATGTCCGCAAATATTTGAACCGTATGTCCCATGACGGTGAGTTGAGGGGTAGACCTGGAGAGTTTCATAATTTCCTCTTTCACTGAATAGTAGTGGGGCTTGACAATAATGTCTCTGGGAAGGCCATCCTTGCGAGGGGGCTGCAGAGACCTGTGGGCACGGTCCAATTCCAGACGGTGTGCTGATATGCCAGGAAGCAAACCGGAGATAAAGGACTGCACTGCAGCCGTGACATCCGTGATGGATTTCGGAAGCCCCCGGATCCTAAAGTTGTAACGACGGGACCTATTCTCCAAATCATCAATCTTAGATAGCGCCATCTCAAGTTGGTCCTGAATGTCCTGAATTCTAGTCGTGTTCTGGTTGGTCCTGGCGATAGTATGATCAGCTTTCTGTTCTATGGCTTCTATGCAGGACCCAAAGTTCTGCAGATCCCCCTGAATAGTGGATGTTATCTGGGCAGCCGTGTGGGAGAGGCCCCTAGCCAGCATTTTAGAGAACATAGCCATCATTCCTTGTAAATTAGAGGGGCAATTAGGGTCTTCTAGTTGTAGACCAGGTGTGAGGCCTGGGCTGGAGGAAATGTCCGCCATAGGAGAGAGGAGAAGGTCTTCCAAGGTGCGGCCTATATAGGATTCCGTAGAGGCCGTGGAGCAGGGGGGGGGGGCAGGTGAGGTACTCATGGGAGGGTTAAGGTGGTCCCTGGATAGCTGTGGGGTAGCTGGAGGGTCCGCTATGTCCTCCGATTCTGCGTTCCCGCCGCGGGGTCCGGGTGGAGGTGAGGACGCCGCCATCATGGCGTATGTAGGCCGCCGGAGGTCCGGGGTCAGAGACCACTCAAGATTCCGCCTGACCGAAGCCCCTGACATAGGGGGGTGCCCGGAAGGTTCGGGGGTACAGCCGGTGCCTCGATGCTTCTGAAAGTGCCGTGTAGCTAGTGGAACGAGCACTTAAATGCCTTTTTCGTGGACTTCAGGAAGATCTTAGACAGTGGGTAGACTATCATTTATCTTGGTGTGGCAGAATCAATTCTATTAAAATGACATTTCTACCCAGAATACTTTATTATTTTAGAACCCCACTGATTGCTGTCCCAAAGGGAGATCTAAAGCGTTTACAATCTGATGTTTTTCGCTTTATTTGGGGCAATAAAAAACCCAGAATGTATAAATTGACGTTCTATGTCTCGAAACCAAGTTGTGGGCTTGGCCTCCTTAATTTACAGGGCTCATTATCAAGCTGCTCAAATAACTCAGGTTTCCTATACAACATCCAAGGGATCCACACCCCTTTGGTTCTCTATTGAAGCTCTCGCTTGCCACCCTTTTGCCATTGTTTCTCTAATGTGGCTTCCTAGCTGTCTTTCCCCTTTTTTTTTTGTCCTACCCTGTCCCATTCCCTAGCGGTTTGGGATGGAGTAAAACATCGTAAACCCCTGTCATTTTCACATACCCCACTGGCCCCCTTGTTTTGCAATCCTGAATTCTCTCCCGGATTAACTCCAATGCCATTTCTACGGTGGCCTAATGAGGGGCTTTTTAGAATAGGGGACTACCTCAATGGCGACCAACCACACTCTTTACAATATTTTAAAGACCCCTTACAAATGCCCTCTAGTGAAATATTCTGATATAATCAGCTTATCTCTTTTATACGATCTAGATTTTACCCCTTTACACTTACAGATTTTGAACTATCTTGTCAAACGAAAGGCCTCCTACGGGGTCGGATATCTATGGTATATGCCACTCATACTGATCGGACTACTAAACTCCCTTACATGTATCAATGGGACTGGGATTTGAATACCACTTTTGAATTATCTGACTGACAAGATATTGCCTATGCATTATCCAAAATATCCATTTATACAACATTGATTGAAGCAAATTCGAAAACGCTCCTACGTTGGTATTTAGTCCCGACCAGAGTTGCGAAGATGCATCCATCTGCACCCCCCATTTGCTTTAGGCGTTGTGGCCAGATGGGTACAATATGTATCATGTTTGCCGGCAGTGCCTGGTAGTCACCAGATTCTGGATTTGCTTTTTTAATTTGATACATTCAGTGGCAGGGGTTAATATTCGTAGATCATATACTTTATATTTTTAGCAGCAAGAATAACTATTGCTAAATACTAGAAGCAATTGACGGTTCCCCTTGAATACATGAAGCCTAAACTTAACTGGATCATGTTTAGACTTGTTGATGATAGACCTGTATTCTCTGCAACTCGATTAAGAAATCTGATGCGACATCGGATCCATGGATACGATATACTTATCTGTAACCTAATGAATTCCTTCCTTTCCTTTTTTCCCCTCTTTTTTTTCTTTCCTTTCCTTTGCTTTTCCTTGATCTACTCCCCTTTTCTTTCCTTCTTCCTCTTTTTTATAACTTTTTTGCTTTGTCTGATTTCCTCAATAATTGCAACATACTCTGATTGAACATATAGTTCTACACTGATGATACTCATAGGAAGTACAGTGGGGTTCCTTTTCCTGGTCCCTTTTTTTTCCCTTTCCCCACCCCCTATTTTTTTTTCCCTGTAACATAACCATTACCAGTACCACATAACGAAATGGTTCGATAAGATATCATATAGGCTATCCCTCGTGGATTAGACATGTACGCTTTGTCCATATCGATAATAATTCATATTCTTATATACTGTCTTGTTATCCCTACTGATACTTCTACCGAGATTTTTTAATGTTGAGATTTCCCTGGTTAATGTTAGGAGATCCTATTTTTATGAATGTTTTGAGGGACACACATTTCTGTACTTGTATTCAATTTTACATTTGTTTGTACTAATGTTTAAAATTTGTGCCTTATTTAACATTGTCTTATTAATTCAATAAAAATATTGAAATATAAATCACGAGGATGTGGTTTAGTCAATAAGGTGTGGTCACAATATTCCTTCCTTTTTTTTTTTTTTTTTTTATAGTGTAAAAAAGTATATATTGTTGTGTCAACAGCTGCCTGCATTGTGTCATTTTTGAAATGTGTCATACACCAACAGCTGAAATGCTGTCTATGTAGTCTGTACAACATTTCTTCCTTTTTTCTGTGACATGCATACATATAAAATGATTTATTTATTTTTTAATGTTGTATGTCCCTTTCAAATATGCATCCTCCTTCAAGTGCTTCAATGCTGACTATGGAGTCTGTATAATATTTCTGGCCTTTGTCTCTTAAAGATTACACTTTAATTGTACTTTACAATAAAAACTGCAGTTTCCAAGAAATATCAGTTGGCCAGTGAGAGGTTCAGCCAGATATAATCCATAGTCCAAACTATTTTGGGTTGACTGCCCCCTTAATATACTGTACATGATATACATACAAAATATTGTGTGCTTCCTAACATAAAAATTATTATACCTACTGTATATAATAAAATGCAATGCAAATTCAAATAAATAAATAAATACAAAAAATACTATTTCATGTGAATATATACAGAAATGTGATAAATCACAATTATATTCCAGAAAAAGAATAATATAATATACATGACATGGCTACTAACTTTCAGGTATTTCTTATGCATGTCCTCATAGTTTTATGCCTGGGAGGTGCATCACAGAACTCTGAACTTTACACTTTCACTAAATATATGAACATGTGTTTTTAATTATGGTGATCTGCATTGCTCAATATTTTCTTTTCCTTCCCTCTATAACAGTTTATCATATATTTTACTACTGTAATATTTTCACAGCTTGTTTGACAAAGGTTTCTTTCGATTACAAAATGTGCAGCACTCAACAATTTTCATGTTGCCTCCCCCTTTTACTAAGTTCTGTTGATCTTAATAAAATAGAGAAAACAAATGTCGATCTAGGGAATTTACAGCTGTGTGGGAAGAACATACATACACAGTTGTGTCTGGGACAGTATCTTTTCTTTGTTTTATGAGCTTGAGTTATTGGCATGCTTCAACTACTGCATATGGAAAAATGCCTTTTAGAAGAAATTCTGCACCTGAGTAAATAATCGTTGAAGCTTTTTTTTTTTTTTTCTTCCAAATAAAAGTGCATGTATCTTAGGAAATGCTTGTTAGATGGTGGTCATAAAGCTTTTGCATTCTGCTAATAAAAATAGTGCCCTCCCATCCATTCCAGGTTTATCTTAATATTTAGTGATTTAAAGTGACCCTTTACTTTGCCCCTGTAGGGCAAAGTAATATGGTCACATGTCCTCTTCTCAGCAGTTTATATTTACTTTTCAGCAGTGACAGCAGTCTGTCACTTTCCTGCTGCTCCATCCAGCTGAACTTCCCAGGGTTAGGAAACCTGAGAGTAAGCCATGTCAACCAGAACCATACATGCTGGCACTATGGTTCTGGTTAACAGCTATATGGCTGTAGGTTGGTTATGGCTTTATGTCAGAGAAAGACACATAAGACCTTGTTAAAGGCTGATTGGAAACAGGGCCGCTGATAGCGGGGACCTCCTGTATGGGGCCCAGGCACACAGGGGGTAATCAATGTGGTTGGACGGAAGGGCAATTACAGGATGCCCTGTGTGGCTCTTTGCAGCTGCTGAAAACCGGTTTCTCTCCCTCCCGCCAACTTTCAGCTGCTGCAGGGAGAGACACAGACACAAGGCCCCCTGAGGAATCTGCCGGCTTCCCTGTCATGTAAAAAATAACAAATTGTAAAAAAAAAAAAAAGTAAAATAATTAAAAAATTTAAACATTTTATTTTTTTTACATTTTAAAATGTTTGTTTCAAAAATGTAAATACCAATTTAAAAAAAGGACTAAATCACACAGCTTCTCTGTTATCTTTGTGTCCTCTAGGATTGATTTTAGTATATTTTTAGTGAAAATGTTGTTTTGATATATTCAAGGGGGGCCCTACCAGTAACGCTGTACAGGGCCCCGTGATTTCTAACAGCAGCCATGCTTGCAATCCCTGCATTTCCACCACACATACCTCTTTGGAGCAGAAAGAGCAAGCAAGATGGCCCTTGCATTATTGAAAAAGCACCCTCATGCAGGATGAATTGCAGTACGACACACCTCTTTATCCCTGGACAGCATGCATTGGTGATTTTGGAAGAGTTTTTGGGTATGAGAAGTGGTTTGGGGTAAAAATTGCCACACACTAGTCAGCAGGAGAAGGGGATATTATTGCAGATCTAGTTACTGGTAGCTAGCTCTGACCTGCACCAGCACAAGACTAAAATTGGAGTTTTAGTAGTTTTTTTGTTCATTAAAAGTCAGCAGTTACAAAAAGTGTAGCTGCTGACTTTTAATAAACAGCCATTCACCTGTCCCACGATCCAGTGGTGAACCCACCCCAGCCGCATTCGCATCTTTACTATAGGCACCTGGCTGTGACAGCTTGCGGCTTCACGTGCCCACTGCGCATGCGCGAGCTATGCTGCGCTCTGTAAATGGTCCAAAAGTCTTCTAGGGCCTGTCATGTGTCCCAGAAGACTTTGGGAAGGAGAACTTACGCTTCTGATCACCCAAGGCGACCGGAACGAAAGTGGGAATAGGTACCTGTCAAAATCAATTTTCAAAATTTAGTGTTGCTGCTGGATGAATATAGGGGCTATCTGGCTGTCTAATAATGCTGCCTGTATAGTGGCCTGCCTCTTGCTGTATATGGGCCTGTCTCTTGCTGTATATGGGGGCTGTCTCTTGCTGTATAAGTGCCTGTCTCTTGCTGTATAAGTGCCTGTCTCTTGCTGTATACGTGCCTGTCTCTTGCTGTACATGGGCCTGTCTCTTTTGCTGTACATGGGCTGTCTCCTGCTGTACATGGGCCTGTCTCATGTCGTATATGGGGCCTGTCTCTTGCTGTATATGGGGAATTGTCTCTTGCTGTATATGGGGACTGTCTCCTGCTGTATATGAGGATTGTCTCCTGCTGTATATGGGGCCTGTCTCTTGCTGATCATTGGGGACTGTCTCTTGTTGGATATGGGAGTATCTGGAAGTGCATCTGAGCTTACTTCGGTAAGCACTGGATATTTCTAATGTTTTGTACATTTTACTGAATTGCTTTTTATTAACAAATTCCATACAAATGACCTTGTATAGCCCACCCCCCCAAATGATACTTGCTTCCCTGTTCTCAAAAGGGAGCGGTGCTAGGAGGTGTGTAGGGGTGGTCCTAGGGGCGGTTGTAGGGGTAGGTATGGGGTGAAGACAGGCATGACCTAGATGAGGGGGGTGAGTTCCTGCACCTTTTCTCAGAGAAAAAAAGCCCTGATGCTAACAAAGGCTACTCATATCATATCTCTAAAAGAGAGTCCTTTTATCAGAGTTCTTATCCGACTTTCAGTAGCCCTACTAGGAACCCCAAAGGGAGGCCATGTGTTCCTGGCAGAGTTACATCTTGCAGCATCCCTTCTTATCTTTTTCCATGTGGAAGGGGGAGAGCCGAGAGAATGCCTTCCCTTGTATTTATAGCCCTACACAAGGGGGCAGAGCTATGAAGCTCATGTGCAATCTGTGGGACAGGGGCTGATTACTTTAGCCTGTTCAGTGCTACACAAATTGCTTGTCTATTGCTTCCTGCATTCTGGAAGGTTCTAGAATTACAGTGGGAAGTAGAATGGAAGAGCATCTTGAATATTTATGGGGACCCAGCCAATCCCTGGATGGGTTTGAACGAAATGTAGTGGGAGAGCCCAAAAAATAGCCTGAAACATCAGGGCAGGGGGCTCTTGGTATCCTGGGTTGTCCTCCTTGAGGAGGCCCCTGCCAGAAGCACTCTGGTGGACAACCGGGTGAAGGATAAAATGAAGAAGGGCTAGAGGCTGGTGGTATCATAAGTCTGTCTATCTCACTAAGAAACACTCGGTATATCGGAAGGTGGCAACAGATAATCCTGAGGCCTGTGAATACTGACCTATGTTCTATGCCCCAGAGACTGTACGCAACCTTCAGCTTACATAGAAGCAAGCATTAGCTTTCACCTAGCAAGTAGAGAATTTGTGGAAGTCCTGTGCCAGGGTAGTGAGAAGACCCCTCATTTACTTCAGTTCCTTTGGGGTATCCTATACCCCCTTATACCTATACCAGTTCTGTTCAGCAATAAAAATACAAAAGCTACCCCTATACTGTTTTATTGGTTTTATTGAGCCAGAGTTATAGGAAAAAATGCTGTATGACTGGCTGTGTAAGCTCTAAGTGGGGATACAGGAACATGTAAACCAACAGCCCCTGCAGGGGTAGCACTATAGTATTAACAGGTCCTAGCTAGATTTTCTTTTTGGAAAGCCCAGCATATTTAGAAAAATGCTGTCATGAAAGCACCCTGTATTAAACCCTTATTTGTAAAACATAAATGTCAGATGTAGCACCCTTTTAAGGTAGGTGCTAGGTAAAATATAGTGGGGCCTTGTCTGCTTATCATGTTTTTCAGCTAGGTTGTCATGGTTCCCAGGTGTGGCTGTTGAGACTGGGGAGTCTCCTTACTGTGCTTAATGAGGGCTCTCATTGGGCAGTGGAGGAAACCCAGCCAATGGCACTCCCAGGCTTGTATCTATCCCAGGACGGCAGATTCTGCCGCACAGCATTCTGGGAGAGAGTATAAGTCTGAGGGGAGCACATGACGCAGTGTCTTTGGTGGGAAGCAGAGTCCCAGGAGGGAGGTGACAGCTGTCTCTCCTTCTGTCAGGAAGAATCTGGTGTCTCAGGCGGCTGCCCTGAGTGGACACAGGGCTGAGCTGAGCTGTAGTGAGGATCCAAGTGTGCTGAGGACCAGCGGAGCATTGGGTCGAGTTTCAGGAAAGCATTCTGAGTCGTGAGTGCTGCAAACTGCCCCTGGGGGTCTGCCTAGCAGAGGGGACCACTCCGGAGAAGGTCAGAGGGATCCAGGAGCTAGCTAGCCGGTGCAGAAATTATAGTAAAGGGGGTGCCAGTGATAACCCTAAAGAGTAAAGGGGGTGTCAGCAGTTGGGCCCTGAAGTGTAAAGTGTCAAGTGTTGCAGCAGCATTGCAAGTGGCTACCTCAGTCAGTGAAGACTACAGGGAGCAGTGTAATGGTCCTTTCACATGACTGCTCCGATCAGATCCGCCTGTCGGTTTTTTTTTGGCGGATCTGATCGGATGCCCCATTCCTCCCTATGGGGCAGCGGATGTCAGTGGAGACATGTCCGCTGACACCCGCTGCCATCCGCATCTGATCCTGTCCGTGAAATCTGGACGGATGGAAATCCTATGTTCCATCGTTCAGCGGATCGGATCAGATCAGATCGGATGAGAGCGGACAGGCGGTCCGCTCTCATCCGATTCCCCCATAGAGATGCATGGGGCTCTGACACCTCCCTCTCCACTCACAGAGTGGAGAGGGAGCTGTCACCTTCCTGCTCAGCGGGGATCTGTGTTCACAATCCCCCGCTGAGCAGCATGGATCCGCCTACGAAGGCGGTCCGTGTGAAAGGACCCTAAAGGGCTTTTGAGCTGTGAGGAAGTAGCCAGAGGCGTATCCAGTGTTGGTCATCTTACTTTATAAAAGTAATTAGTTACAGTTACAAATTACTTCTCCCAAAAAGTAATTGAGTTAGTGATTCAGTTACCACATTGAAAAAGTAATTAGTTACTCAGCAAAGTAAATGCGACTTTTTTTTTACTATTCTATAATGCAATTACGTTCTATAAGATCTTTAATAGTGGTGGCGGTGTGGCACACTGTGGGGGTCTGAGTCCTGAATCCTCCTGATTGTTTGAGTAACTGTATTTTTTTTTTGTTTTTTGGTACCTGCTACTTGGAGTGGCTGGCTGTTGGTGGTGGTGGTGTGGCACACTGGTGGTGGCAGTGTGGCACACTGGTGGTGGCGGTGTGGCACACTGGTGGTGGCAGTGTGGAACACTGGTGGTGTGGCACACTGGTGGTGGTGGTGGCGGTGTGGCACACTGGTGGTGGTGGGGCACACTGGTGGTGACGGTGTGGCACACTGCTGGTGGCAGTGTGGCACACTGGTGGTGTGGCACACTGGTGGTGGTGGTGTGGCACACCGGTGGTGGTGGTGTGGAACACTGGTGGTGTGGCACACTGGTGGTGGCGGTGTGACACACTGGTGGTGGTGTGGCACACTGATGATGTGGTACACTGGTGGTGGTGGTGGCGGTTGTGGGGGTCTGAGTCCTGACTGTCTGTGACTGAGTCTGTGACTGACTGTGAGGTTTTTTTTCATACCTGCTGTGCTGGGCTGGCTGCTGGTGGTGGTGTGGCCTGGCAGGCACTGGCACACTGTCCGGGTCCGTCTGGCTCCATCCTCCACTGTCCAGGCGAATGTGGGTCCTCCGCTGTGCAGATGTATATCAAAGGCACCAATCTCCTCTGTCCCCAGTAGTAAGTACTTTCTGCCACAAGATGTCCTCAGTCTTCAGGGTGAAATGATAGGCCATTAAACCTGCCCCTGGCTGGCCGTCTCTCCACACACAGCACACGGCATACAGCACATTGCCTCTGGGACACACTGATCACTGCCCCGTCCGGCCTCAACCATGAGCAACGGGGCGGGGCAGGGCGGATCCGGGCAACTCCTTCACTGCCACACTCTTTTTCTTAGATAGCGCTGTGCTCTCTGCCTCTCTCACAGTCTCTCGTCCGAGTCTCCTCCTCCTCTTCTCTCTCCAGTTCCGCGGAAAGCGGTCATAGAGGAGAGGGGGAATTACAATTACATCTACCGCCATCTAGTGGCGATAGATGTAACTGCGGTAACGCAGCTGAAAGTAGCGGCAACGGCGTTACAGAGAGGGGACGGGTAATCAGTTACCCTCAAAAGTAACTGCGTTAAGTAACGCCATTTACTTAAACGCAGTTACTACCATCACTGGGCGTATCTAGGGTCTCCAGCGCCCTTGGCGAGGAGCTGTATCGGCACCCCCCCCCATGAAAAAGTAAAAAAATGTAACTTAAATAATGTATTAAAGGGAATTGAACGTTTCTGAGGTCTCCCTTGTTGGCCCAGTGTAGAGCTCTCTAGTGGGCAAACATTGTGTCAAGTGTGAACAACAAGAAAGAGAGGGATGAGAGGGGGGGGTTTGGACAGAGAGGGGGGGGGGTTTGACAGAGATAGAGAGAGAGGGGGGTGTGAGAGAGAGAGAGAGAGAGAGAGAGAGGGGGGTGACAGATCCCTAGCCCTGTCTGCACTCCCTCTTGTGCCCCCATTTACCAGTCCCTGTACATTACCTTTCAGCAGGATGACCAGCAGCAGGCAGGAGCCGTTCTCTTGGTCATGGAGGTTCTCTGCTCCTTCAGCGAATCTGTGATGTGGAGCGGTCCCTGTATAGACATACTCATTAGCTGGCCTAATTCATTAGCTGCAAGTACTCCATTCAAGTACAACATTTTAAGTACAGTGAAGAGATATTGCAGGAGACTGAAGAGATTGAAGAGATACTAAAGGAGATTGGCTTGGAGTTTGCAACTGACTCATCTGTTTTTTTTTTTGCTGACCATTGCTTGAGAAGAGGAAAGGAATTTGGTCAGGTGTTTGCTATTGTGCATTTGCTAATGAGACCAGCTCATTAAGGTGTTACATTTGTTGCTGGGGGAGGAGTTGTGAAGGAGTGAGTGTGTATATATATATATAGACATACTCATTAGCTGGCCTAATTCATTAGCTGCAAGTACTCCATTCAAGTACAACATTTTAAGTACAGTAAAGAGATATTGCAGGAGACTGAAGAGATTGAAGAGATACTGAAAGAGATTGGCTTGGAGTTTGCAACTGACTCATCTGTTTTTTTTGCTGACCATTGCTTGAGAAGAGGAAAGGAATTTGGTCAGGTGTTTGCTATTGTGCATTTGCTAATGAGACCAGCTCATTAAGGTGTTACATTTGTTGCTGGGGGAGGAGTTGTGAAGGAGTGAGTGTGTATATATATATATAGACATGCTCATTAGCTGGCCTAATTCATTAGCTGCAAGTACTCCATTCAAGTACAACATTTTAAGTACAGTAAAGAGATATTGCAGGAGACTGAAGAGATTGAAGAGATACTGAAAGAGATTGGCTTGGAGTTTGCAACTGACTCATCTGTTTTTTTTGCTGACCATTGCTTGAGAAGAGGAAAGGAATTTGGTCAGGTGTTTGCTATTGTGCATTTGCTAATGAGACCAGCTCATTAAGGTGTTACAATTGTTGCTGGGGGAGGAGTTGTGAAGGAGTGAGTGTATATATATAGACATACTCATTAGCTGGCCTAATTCATTAGCTGCAAGTACTCCATTCAAGTACAACATTTTAAGTACAGTGAGGAGATATTGCAGGAGACTGAAGAGATTGAAGAGATACTAAAGGAGATTGGCTTGGAGTTTGCAACTGACTCATCTGTTTTTTTTTTGCTGACCATTGCTTGAGAAGAGGAAAGGAATTTGGTCAGGTGTTTGCTATTGTGCATTTGCTAATGAGACCAGCTCATTAAGGTGTTACATTTGTTGCTGGGGGAGGAGCTGCGAAGGAGTGAGTGTATATATATATATAGACATACTCATTAGCTGGCCTAATTCATTAGCTGCAAGTACTCCATTCAAGTACAACATTTTAAGTACAGTGAAGAGATATTGCAGGAGACTGAAGAGATTGAAGAGATACTGAAAGAGATTGGCTTGGAGTTTGCAACTGACTCATCTGTTTTTTTTTTTTTGCTGACCATTGCTTGAGAAGAGGAAAGGAATTTGGTCAGGTGTTTGCTATTGTGCATTTGCTAATGAGACCAGCTCATTAAGGTGTTACATTTGTTGCTGGGGGAGGAGCTGTGAAGGAGTGAGTGTATATATATATAGACATACTCATTAGCTGGCCTAATTCATTAGCTGCAAGTACTCCATTCAAGTACAACATTTTAAGTACAGTAAAGAGATATTGCAGGAGACTGAAGAGATTGAAGAAATACTGAAAGAGATTGGCTTGGAGTTTGCAACTGACTCATCTGTTTTTTTTGCTGACCATTGCTTGAGAAGAGGAAAGGAATTTGGTCAGGTGTTTGCTATTGTGCATTTGCTAATGAGACCAGCTCATTAAGGTGTTACATTTGTTGCTGGGGGAGGAGCTGTGAAGGAGTGAGTGTATATATTGTGGCAGGGCACATGGATCCGTGGTCGACGGAAGATACGTGTCACTGAGGTTCCTGGCCTCGGTGAGATAAGAGCCGGTAATTCTGTGTCAGCAGCAGCTAGTGCTGTTTGACATTTTTCTATTTTAGTGTGGCTGCAAAGCCGAATCCGGGCCGGCTCTTATTGGGAGCAGTTAAGGTATGGGTGGGTGGCTGCTCCCCACGCTCCAGGCCAGGTCTTGCCTGGGGTTTATAAGGCAGACAGCCTAACAGGTGTTTGAGATTTGTCTGCAGGCACCAGAAGGCTGTGGAAGTGAGTGTTGAGGCTGGAAAGCTTACAAGCAGATGAACTGACCCATTGCTGTGTTTGAACAGCACCAAAGAGACACAGGTGAATGGACTGGTTGCTGTGCTTAAACCTGCCTTTAAGACTGTCAGTTTTCCTTTTTGTTGGGTGTGAGTTAACACCAAGAAAGACTGTTACTTTTGTGTTCCTGAAGTGTAAATAAAACACTCCTGATTTACTTTGAAGAACCATCTGTTTTGCCTCTATACTGCACCCGCAAATCCTACCTACCAGAGCAAATCCCCACATTTGGTGCTCGGATGCGGGCATGCGCAGTGAGGCTGGCGTAAAATGCCAAAATATTTTTGTTCTGCTGAATGTGACTGTACATGTCGTATATTAAGCCTGCTAAGCTGCAGCCACGGAAAAGATGGAGGCTATGCATGCACAGCAGGAGACTAATCAACGGCTGCTGCAACATGTGTTGGCGTTGGAAAAGTCTGGGGTGTCTCGGGGAGTGCATGATGCCCGGAAAGCGGTCCGTGCAGCGATACCCAAGATGGCTCCCACGGATGACGTCGAGACGTACCTTGCCATATTTGAAAAAGTGGCGGTCCGGGAGAAGCTACCCCGTGACCAGTGGGCTGAGGTGGTCGCTCCGTTCCTGGCATCCGGACCCCAGCAGGTGTTTTTCGATTTGACAGATGACCAAGCTGCCAACTACCCGACCGTAAAAGGTGAGATCCTGGCGAGACTGGGCGTAAATGTCTTAGTCCGCGCTCAGCGAGTGCATCAGTGGGGCTACAAAGCGGCCGAACCGGCCAGGCCACAATATTACGATTTACTGCACAGACTGCAAAAATGGCTGCAGCCTGATCTGTTAAAGCCCACTGATATGCTGGACCGCTTATTGGCTGACATGTTTTGGAGGGCCTTGCCTTATCCCCTCCAGCACTGGATCGGCCAGGCTTCTCCTGACAATGCTCTGGATATGGTTGACCTGGTGGAGCGCTATGAGGCCACCAAGAACTTGCAGGGATGTACAGGGGGGAGGGGGCCAGTCAAACCCCGGAAATCTCCGCCACAGACCCAACGCTTGGTGGCAATGAGACACACTCAAGACGTACTCCCTGTACGCCCGGCCCCAATAGTCTGCTGGCGGTGTCAGGAGCCAGGTCACGTGAGGGCTGAGTGTCCCCAACAGGACGAGCCTATGGAGACTAACTATGGACACAGCCACTCGTTGTATGCACGAAAGCTATGCGCCACAGGCACTGGTGAGGTGATAGACAGTAACCATCTGTGTCAGGTGGAAGTGGGAGACACTTTGGCGGTGGCTCTGCTGGACTCAGGAAGTTTGGTGTCCCTGGTGAGAACGGCGTTAATACGGCCTGCTGAATATACCGGCCGCAGAGTCGGGGTTGTATGTATTCATGGAGACTTAAAGGACTATACCACAGCGCTGGTAACTTTGTCTACAGCGGCTGGCAAATGGACCCATGAGGTGGCTGTCGCTACCAAGTTGCCACATGAACTAATAATCGGAAGGGACTTTCCAGGTTTTCCGGCACTGTGGCCTACGGTTAAAGGGTCTGACAAGCCTGAGACAGGGACAACCCTAGCAGAATGGCCTGGTTCCAGTGTGAGGCCAGAGCCCTGGGAGCCTGAGTCCGAAGGGCCCTCGGTAGGGGTGACCACAGCTTCTGTGATAGAGGGGGACACCACCCCACTAAATGTAATGGTGGGAGACGTGGAGGACTTGCCATCCGGCCCTGAGTTGGCAGACCTCAATGTCTCCGGGGAAAATTTTGGGACCGCACAACACCGGGATACGTCCCTAAGCAGGGCCTGGGAAAATGTTGTAATCATTAATGGTAAACCAAAAAACCCTGGGGCTGAATTGATGTTTCCACGTTTTATTGTTCAACAGGAAATGTTATATCGAGTGAATCAAATCCGGGGTGAACTGGTTGAACAGTTGGTGGTGCCCACAGCGTACCGCAAGCTTGTTATGGAGCTTGCCCACCAACATGTTCTTGGGGGACACTTGGGGTGGCAGAAAACACAGGACCGCATACTACAGAGGTTTTATTGGCCCGGTGTGTTCAGAGAAGTGGAAGAGTATTGTAAGTCATGTCCGGTCTGTCAGATAACTAGCCCCCAGCCCCATTTCCGTAGTCCCCTGATACCTCTCCCGATAATTGAGGTCCCATTTGAACGAATCGCTATGGATCTAATCGGCCCTGTTCCAAAATCTGCCAGGGGTCACCAACATATTCTAGTCATCCTTGACTACGCCACTCGCTACCCGGAGGCGATACCCCTGCGACATACATCCGCCAAACTTATAGCTAAGGAGTTAATGGAAATGTTTTCCCGGGTGGGACTGCCTAAAGAGCTCCTGACTGACCAAGGGACACCGTTTATGTCCAAGGTTATGAGAGAACTCTGTAAGCTGCTCCACATAAAACAATTACGTACATCCGTCTACCATCCCCAGACGGATGGCCTGGTCGAGAGATTTAACCAAACATTAAAAAACATGTTAAAAAGAGTAGTTTCCAGGGATGGTAAGGACTGGGACCTGCTTCTACCCTATCTGATGTTTGCAGTGCGAGAAGTACCTCAGGCTTCCACGGGGTTCTCGCCCTTCAAACTGTTATATGGTAGGCATCCTCGCGGGTTGTTGGATATAGCCAAAGAGGCCTGGGAACAACAACCCACCCCCTACAAAAGTGTTGTTGACTATGTCACCCAGATGCAGGAACGGATGGAAAAGGTGATGCCCTTGGTCCGGGAACACATGGAGGCAGCCCAATGAGCCCAGAGTAGGATCTACAATCGACAGGCTAGGGTCCGGAACTTTAACCCGGGTGATCGGGTAGTGGTACTAGTACCAACAGTAGATAGCAAGTTCCTAGCTAGGTGGCAAGGTCCCTATGAGGTGCTCGAAAAGATAGGAGAAGTAAATTACAAAGTACACCAGCCAGGGCGGCGGAAGCCGGAGCAGGTGTACCACGTAAATTTACTAAAGCCGTGGAAAGATAGGGACTTGTCCGAGAACGACAGCCCCCAGCCAGGGTTTCTAGGTGAAAAGGATCCAGCCCCTCCTCTTGAAGCCTGTGAAGCAGTAACCTCGGTAAAAGCTGCAGATAGCCTGTCCTCCAAACAGGTCCAGGAAGTCAGGGAGTTCATTAGTCGGAACACAGATGTGTTCTCTGACCTCCCTGGACGTACGTCTCTAATCCTACATGATATCGTCACTGAGCCCCGGGTCAAGGTCCGGGTAAAGCCATATCGGGTACCCGAGGCTCGGCGACATGCTATTGAGGAAGAAGTACAACTCATGTTAAAACTCGATGTTATTGAAGAGTCTAAAAGTGAGTGGGCCAGTCCTATAGTCTTAGTACCCAAACCAGACGGGACGTTGCGGTTCTGCAACGATTTTCGTAAGCTAAACGAGGTCTCCAAGTTTGACGCGTACCCTATGCCCCGAGTAGACGAGCTGATTGAGAAATTAGGCCAAGCCCGATATTTTTCAGTGCTATACCTCACCAAAGGGTACTGGCAAGTACCCTTAACGGAGTCTGCCAAGGAAAAAACGGCTTTTGTTACTCCTCAGGGCCTATATCATTATAAGGTGTTACCCTTTGGCCTGCATGGCGCCCCTGCCACCTTCCAAAGACTAATGGACATAGTGTTGCGACCTCATCGTCAGTACGCCTCGGCTTACCTGGACGATGTCGTCATCCACAGCCGGGATTGGGAAAGTCATCTGCCCAAAGTGCAGGCGGTAGTGGATGCCCTTAGGAAGGCCGGGCTGACCGCTAATCCAAAAAAGTGTTCAATAGGATTAGAAGAGACTAAATACCTGGGGTATGTGGTTGGGCGAGGAGTCATCAAACCCTAAATAAACAAAATAGAAGCCATACGTAGTTGGCCCCTACCAGTCACCACTAAGCAGGTCAGATCATTCCTGGGAATGCTGGGATATTATATGAGGTTCATTCCCCATTTTGCCACCTTAGCTGCTCCACTGACAGGGCTACTAAAAGGACGAAAGTCCGTCATGGTTCACTGGAATGATAAGGCGGAAGAGGCCTTTTCCGCTTTGAAGTCGGCACTATGTGGGTCCCCAGTCTTGGTCACCCCAGACTTCAAGAAGGGATTTATAGTACAGACCGATGCCTCGGAAGTAGGTCTAGGGGCTGTACTATCACAGGAGGTCAATGGGGAGGAGCATCCTGTCGTGTACCTCAGCCGGAAGCTCACCCCAGCAGAGACCCGATACAGTATAGTGGAGAGAGAGTGCCTGGCTATCAAATGGGCACTCGAGTCTCTTCGCTATTATCTGTTGGGGAGGAAATTTCGTCTGGTGACCGACCATTCCCCTCTCCAATGGATGAGCCAGGCCAAGGAGAGAAATGCTCGGGTCACCAGATGGTTCCTGTCCCTTCAGAACTTCAAGTTCTCAGTGGAACACAGGGCAGGCCGCCTACAGGGAAATGCGGATGCCCTGTCTCGCGCACACTGTATGACATGTGTTCACCCCCTGAGGGTTGAACAAAGGAGGGAGGTATGTGGCAGGGCACATGGATCCGTGGTCGACGGAAGATACGTGTCACCGAGGTTCCTGGCCTCGGTGAGATAAGAGCCGGTAATTCTGTGTCAGCAGCAGCTAGTGCTGTTTGACATTTTTCTATTTTAGTGTGGCTGCAAAGCCGAATCCGGGCCGGCTCTTATTGGGAGCAGTTAAGGTATGGGTGGGTGGCTGCTCCCCACGCTCCAGGCCAGGTCTTGCCTGGGGTTTATAAGGCAGACAGCCTAACAGGTGTTTGAGATTTGTCTCCAGGCACCAGAAGGCTGTGGAAGTGAGTGTTGAGGCTGGAAAGCTTACAAGCAGATGAACTGACCCATTGCTGTGTGTGAACAGCACCAAAGAGACACAGGTGAATGGACTGGTTGCTGTGCTTAAACCTGCCTTTAAGACTGTCAGTTTTCCTTTTTGTTGGGTGTGAGTTAACACCAAGAAAGACTGTTACTTTTGTGTTCCTGAAGTGTAAATAAAACACTCCTGATTTACTTTGAAGAACCATCTGTTTTGCTTCTATACTGCACCCGCAAATCCTACCTACCAGAGCAAATCCCCACAATATATAGACATACTCATTAGCTGGCCTAATTCATTAGCTGCAAGTACTCCATTCAAGTACAACATTTTAAGTACAGTGAAGAGATATTGCAGGAGACTGAAGAGATTGAAGAGATACTAAAGGAGATTGGCTTGGGGTTTGCAACTGACTCATCTGTTTTTTTTTTTTTGCTGACCATTGCTTGAGAAGAGGAAAGGAATTTGGTCAGGTGTTTGCTATTGTGCATTTGCTAATGAGACCAGCTCATTAAGGTGTTACATTTGTTGCTGGGGGAGGAGCTGTGAAGGAGTGAGTGTATATATATATAGACATACTCATTAGCTGGCCTAATTCATTAGCTGCAAGTACTCCATTCAAGTACAACATTTTAAGTACAGTGAAGAGATATTGCAGGAGACTGAAGAGATTGAAGAGATACTGAAAGAGATTGGCTTGGAGTTTGCAACTGACTCATCTGTTTTTTTTTTTTTGCTGACCATTGCTTGAGAAGAGGAAAGGAATTTGGTCAGGTGTTTGCTATTGTGCATTTGCTAATGAGACCAGCTCATTAAGGTGTTACATTTGTTGCTGGGGGAGGAGCTGTGAAGGAGTGAGTGTATATATATAGTGAGTGTATATATATAGACATACTCATTAGCTGGCCTAATTCATTAGCTGCAAGTACTCCATTCAAGTACAACATTTTAAGTACAGTGAAGAGATATTGCATGAGACTGAAGAGATTGAAGAGATACTGAAAGAGATTGGCTTGGAGTTTGCAACTGACTCATCTGTTTTTTTTTTTTTTTTTTGCTGACCATTGCTTGAGAAGAGGAAAGGAATTTGGTCAGGTGTTTGCTATTGTGCATTTGCTAATGAGACCAGCTCATTAAGGTGTTACATTTGTTGCTGGGGGAGGAGCTGTGAAGGAGTGAGTGTATATATATATATAGACATACTCATTAGCTGGCCTAATTCATTAGCTGCAAGTACTCCATTCAAGTACAACATTTTAAGTACAGTGAAGAGATATTGCAGGAGACTGAAGAGATTGAAGAGATACTGAAAGAGATTGGCTTGGAGCTTGCAACTGACTCATCTGTTTTTTTTTTTTTTGCTGACCATTGCTTGAGAAGAGGAAAGGAATTTGGTCAGGTGTTTGCTATTGTGCATTTGCTAATGAGACCAGCTCATTAAGGTGTTACATTTGTTGCTGGGGGAGGAGCTGTGAAGGAGTGAGTGTATATATATATAGACATACTCATTAGCTGGCCTAATTCATTAGCTGCAAATACTCCATTCAAGTACAACATTTTAAGTACAGTGAAGAGATATTGCAGAAGACTGAAGAGATTGAAGAGATACTGAAAGAGATTGGCTTGGAGTTTGCAACTGACTCATCTGTTTTTTTTTTTTTTTCTGACCATTGCTTGAGAAGAGGAAAGGAATTTGGTCAGGTGTTTGCTATTGTGCATTTGCTAATGAGACCAGCTCATTAAGGTGTTACATTTGTTGCTGGGGGAGGAGCTGTGAAGGAGTGAGTGAATATATAGAGACATACTCATTAGCTGGCCTAATTCATTAGCTGCAAGTACTCCATTCAAGTACAACATTTTAAGTACAGTGAAGAGATATTGCAGGAGACTGAAGAGATTGAAGAGATACTGAAAGAGATTGGCTTGGAGTTTGCAACTGACTCATCTGTTTTGTTTTTTGCTGACCATTGCTTGAGAAGAGGAAGGGATTTGGTCAGGCGTTTGCTATTGTGCATTTGCTAATGAGACCAGCTCATTAAGGTGTTACATTTGTTGCTGGGGGAGGAGCTGTGAAGGAGTGAGTGTATATATATAGACATACTCATTAGCTGGCCAAATTCATTAGCTGCAAGTACTCCATTCAAGTACAACATTTTAAGTACAGTGAAGAGATATTGTAGGATACTGAAGAGATTGAAGAGATACTGAAAGAGATTGGCTTGGAGTTTGCAACTGACTCATCTGTTTTTTTTTTTGCTGACCATTGCTTAAGAAGAGGAAAGGAATTTGGTCAGGTGTTTGCTATTGTGTATTTGCTAATAAGACCAGCTCATTAAGGTGTTACATTTGTTGCTGGGGGAGGAGCTGTGAAGGAGTGAGTGTATATATATAGACATACTCATTAGCTGGCCTAATTCATTAGCTGCAAGTACTCCATTCAAGTACAACATTTTAAGTACAGTGAAGAGATATTGCAGGAGACTGAAGAGATTGAAGAGATACTGAAAGAGATTGGCTTGGAGTTTGCAACTGACTCATCTGTTTTGTTTTTTGCTGACCATTGCTTGAGAAGAGGAAAGGGATTTGGTCAGGCGTTTGCTATTGTGCATTTGCTAATGAGACCAGCTCATTAAGGTGTTACATTTGTTGCTGGGGGAGGAGCTGTGAAGGAGTGAGTGTATATATATAGACATACTCATTAGCTGGCCAAATTCATTAGCTGCAAGTACTCCATTCAAGTACAACATTTTAAGTACAGTGAAGAGATATTGTAGGATACTGAAGAGATTGAAGAGATACTGAAAGAGATTGGCTTGGAGTTTGCAACTGACTCATCTGTTTTTTTTTTTGCTGACCATTGCTTGAGAAGAGGAAAGGAATTTGGTCAGGTGTTTGCTATTGTGTATTTGCTAATAAGACCAGCTCATTAAGATGTTACATTTGTTGCTGGGGGAGGAGCTGTGAAGGAGTGAGTGTATATATATAGACATACTCATTAGCTGGCCTAATTCATTAGCTGCAAGTACTCCATTCAAGTACAACATTTTAAGTACAGTGAAGAGATATTGCAGGAGACTGAAGAGATTGAAGAGATACTGAAAGAGATTGGCTTGGAGTTTGCAACTGACTCATCTGTTTTTTTTTTTGCTGACCATTGCTTGAGAAGAGGAAAGGAATTTGGTCAGGTGTTTGCTATTGTGCATTTGCTAATGAGACCAGCTCATTAAGGTGTTACATTTGTTGCTGGGGGAGGAGCTGTGAAGGAGTGAGTGTATATATATAGACATACTCATTAGCTGGCCTAATTCGTTAGCTGCAAGTACTCCATTCAAGTACAACATTTTAAGTACAGTGAAGAGATATTGCAGGAGACTGAAGAAATTGAAGAGATACTGAAAGAGATTGGCTTGGAGTTTGCAACTGACTCATCTGTTTTGTTTTTTGCTGACCATTGCTTGAGAAGAGGAAAGGAATTTGGTCAGGTGTTTGCTATTGTGCATTTAATAATGAGACCAGCTCATTAAGGTGTTACATTTGTTGCTGGGGGAGGAGCTGTGAAGGAGTGAGTGTATATATATATATATAGACATACTCATTAGCTGGCCTAATTCATTAGCTGCAAGTACTCCATTCAAGTACAACATTTTAAGTACAATGAAGAGATATTGCAGGAGACTGAAGAGATTGAAGAGATACTGAAAGAGATTGGCTTGGAATTTGCAACTGACTCATCTGTTTTTTTTTTTGCTGACCATTGCTTGAGAAGAGGAAAGGAATTTGGTCAGGTGTTTGCTATTGTGCATTTGCTAATGAGACCAGCTCATTAAGGTGTTACATTTGTTGCTGGGGGAGGAGCTGTGAAGGAGTGAGTGTATATATATATATAGACATACTCATTAGCTGGCCTAATTCATTAGCTGCAAGTACTCCATTCAAGTACAACATTTTAAGTACAGTGAAGAGATATTGCAGGAGACTGAAGAGATTGAAGAGATACTGAAAGAGATTGGCTTGGAGCTTGCAACTGACTCATCTGTTTTTTTTTTTTTTTGCTGACCATTGCTTGAGAAGAGGAAAGGAATTTGGTCAGGTGTTTGCTATTGTGCATTTGCTAATGAGACCAGCTCATTAAGGTGTTACATTTGTTGCTGGGGGAGGAGCTGTGAAGGAGTGAGTGTATATATATATAGACATACTCATTAGCTGGCCTAATTCATTAGCTGCAAATACTCCATTCAAGTACAACATTTTAAGTACAGTGAAGAGATATTGCAGAAGACTGAAGAGATTGAAGAGATACTGAAAGAGATTGGCTTGGAGTTTGCAACTGACTCATCTGTTTTTTTTTTTTTTTTCTGACCATTGCTTGAGAAGAGGAAAGGAATTTGGTCAGGTGTTTGCTATTGTGCATTTGCTAATGAGACCAGCTCATTAAGGTGTTACATTTGTTGCTGGGGGAGGAGCTGTGAAGGAGTGAGTGAATATATAGAGACATACTCATTAGCTGGCCTAATTCATTAGCTGCAAGTACTCCATTCAAGTACAACATTTTAAGTACAGTGAAGAGATATTGCAGGAGACTGAAGAGATACTGAAAGAGATTGGCTTGGAGTTTGCAACTGACTCATCTGTTTTATTTTTTTGCTGACCATTGCTTGAGAAGAGGAAAGGAATTTGGTCAGGTGTTTGCTATTGTGCATTTGCTAATGAGACCAGCTCATTAAGGTGTTACATTTGTTGCTGGGGGAGGAGCTGTGAAGGAGTGAGTGTATATATATATATATATATATAGACATACTCATTAGCTGGCCTAATTCATTAGCTGCAAGTACTCCATTCAAGTACAACATTTTAAGTACAGTGAAGAGATATTGCAGGAGACTGAAGAGATTGAAGAGATACTGAAAGAGATTGGCTTGGAGTTTGCAACTGACTCATCTGTTTTTTTTTTTTTTGCTGACCATTGCTTGAGAAGAGGAAAGGAATTTGGTCAGGTGTTTGCTATTGTGCATTTGCTAATGAGACCAGCTCATTAAGGTGTTACATTTGTTGCTGGGGGAGGAGCTGTGAAGGAGTGAGTGTATATATATATATAGACATACTCATTAGCTGGCCTAATTCATTAGCTGCAAGTACTCCATTCAAGTACAACATTTTAAGTACAGTGAAGAGATATTGCAGGAGACTGAAGAAATTGAAGAGATACTGAAAGAGATTGGCTTGGAGTTTGCAACTGACTCATCTGTTTTGTTTTTTGCTGACCATTGCTTGAGAAGAGGAAAGGAATTTGGTCAGGTGTTTGCTATTGTGCATTTAATAATGAGACCAGCTCATTAAGGTGTTACATTTGTTGCTGGGGGAGGAGCTGTGAAGGAGTGAGTGTATATATATATATAGACATACTCATTAGCTGGCCTAATTCATTAGCTGCAAGTACTCCATTCAAGTACAACATTTTAAGTACAATGAAGAGATATTGCAGGAGACTGAAGAGATTGAAGAGATACTGAAAGAGATTGGCTTGGAATTTGCAACTGACTCATCTGTTTTTTTTTTTTGCTGACCATTGCTTGAGAAGAGGAAAGGAATTTGGTCAGGTGTTTGCTATTGTGCATTTGCTAATGAGACCAGCTCATTAAGGTGTTACATTTGTTGCTGGGGGAGGAGCTGTGAAGGAGTGAGTGTATATATATATATAGACATACTCATTAGCTGGCCTAATTCATTAGCTGCAAGTACTCCATTCAAGTACAACATTTTAAGTACAGTGAAGAGATATTGCAGGAGACTGAAGAGATTGAAGAGATACTGAAAGAGATTGGCTTGGAGCTTGCAACTGACTCATCTGTTTTTTTTTTTTTTGCTGACCATTGCTTGAGAAGAGGAAAGGAATTTGGTCAGGTGTTTGCTATTGTGCATTTGCTAATGAGACCAGCTCATTAAGGTGTTACATTTGTTGCTGGGGGAGGAGCTGTGAAGGAGTGAGTGTATATATATATAGACATACTCATTAGCTGGCCTAATTCATTAGCTGCAAATACTCCATTCAAGTACAACATTTTAAGTACAGTGAAGAGATATTGCAGAAGACTGAAGAGATTGAAGAGATACTGAAAGAGATTGGCTTGGAGTTTGCAGCTGACTCATCTGTTTTTTTTTTTTTTTCTGACCATTGCTTGAGAAGAGGAAAGGAATTTGGTCAGGTGTTTGCTATTGTGCATTTGCTAATGAGACCAGCTCATTAAGGTGTTACATTTGTTGCTGGGGGAGGAGCTGTGAAGGAGTGAGTGAATATATAGAGACATACTCATTAGCTGGCCTAATTCATTAGCTGCAAGTACTCCATTCAAGTACAACATTTTAAGTACAGTGAAGAGATATTGCAGGAGACTGAAGAGATACTGAAAGAGATTGGCTTGGAGTTTGCAACTGACTCATCTGTTTTTTTTTTTGCTGACCATTGCTTGAGAAGAGGAAAGGAATTTGGTCAGGTGTTTGCTATTGTGCATTTGCTAATGAGACCAGCTCATTAAGGTGTTACATTTGTTGCTGGGGGAGGAGCTGTGAAGGAGTGAGTGTATATATATATATATATATAGACATACTTATTAGCTGGCCTAATTCATTAGCTGCAAGTACTCCATTCAAGTACAACATTTTAAGTACAGTGAAGAGATATTGCAGGAGACTGAAGAGATTGAAGAGATACTGAAAGAGATTGGCTTGGAGTTTGCAACTGACTCATCTGTTTTTTTTTTTGCTGACCATTGCTTGAGAAGAGGAAAGGAATTTGGTCAGGTGTTTGCTATTGTGCATTTGCTAATGAGACCAGCTCATTAAGGTGTTACATTTGTTGCTGGGGGAGGAGCTGTGAAGGAGTGAGTGTATATATATATAGACATACTCATTAGCTGGCCTAATTCATTAGCTGCAAGTACTCCATTCAAGTACAACATTTTAAGTACAGTGAAGAGATATTGCAGGAGATAGTCAGGAGGTAGGCTGGAAGGTGGAAAAACGAAAAAAAAAAGTAAGATTTGTTTGACTTAAATTTACAATTTTTTTTTCTCCTCTTTAAAATGGCAGACTTGGTTCAGTGCAGGAATTGTTGTGCATTTATTTCATGTTCCACTCTTTGGAGATTCGGATGCTGTCAGATCTGTAGACAATTCTCCTTACTGCAGCAGGAAATTGCATTTTTGAAATCAGAGATATTTAAATTATCTGTTAAACAAACTCCAGCTGGGACTGCTGCAATGCCACTGCCACAGAGGACCCCCAGAAATGGCAGATGGGTTACTGTAGGTTCTGGAAGACTTAGAGTGGTGGATAGAAGGCATGTCCCACAGTCAGTGGTTCTCCAAAATTCATTTGCAGCACTCTCAGAATGTAAGGACAACATGGATATGGACTCAAGCACAGAGGGTGAGAAACCATCGACTCCTAGGTGTAATGTATGCAAGACTGCAGCCAAGGACAAAAAAGATAAAGTGAAGTCTCAAAGGAAGCAGCTGTTGCTGGGTGATTCAATCATAAGAAGTGTGGAGCTTAAAGAAAATGGTTTTGTGAGATGTCTCCCTGGTGCTACTGCTAGACGAGATAGAAGACGTATTATTAATATTGTTAAGCAAGCAAAGCAGGAAGGGGACGTGGATGTTCTTGTCCATCTAGGGACAAATGACCTGGCTTGCAATGAAGTGTCAGAGGTGAAAAAATATTTTATCACACTTGGTAATGACGTACAGGATTTTGCATCCACCATTTCATTTTCTGAAGTTCTGCCTGTGCATAATGTTCAGAATGATAGGCAGAGGCGCATAAAGGAGTTCAACATATGGCTTAGTAAATGGTGTCAAGAGCAAGAATTTGGCTTTGTTTCTCATGATAGCTCTACTTGGAATAGAAAGGAACTGTACAAAAAAGATGGTTTGCATTTTTCTCTCAAAGGAACAAATGTACTTAGTGAACAACTCCAAGAATTTGCAAAAGAGTATTTAAACTAGGAAGGGGGGGCAAAAGAGTGGAAATACAAGAGTCCAATTGCCCCCCGAAACAATGCCAGAACAGGTCAGAAGCACAGAGGTTAAGAAATTATAAGCTCAGAGTCCTGTCTACAAATGCTCGCAGTTTAGGTAAAAAAATCAATGAACTTGGGTCAATAATGGCATCTGAGAATGTAGATTTAGTGGCTGTTACGGAGACATGGTTTAATGAAAGAAATGACTGGGACATAACCATACCAGGGTACTCTTTATACAGAAGAGACAGAGAAGGCAAGAAAGGAGTTGGTGAGGCCAACATAGAGTCAGTTTGGGTTATGTTGCAGTTTGCTAATCATGCAGTAACTCGTGTAGGTGTGATATATAGACCACCTGGTCAAGTTAAAGAACTAGATGATCTACTAGTTGAAGAAATAGCTAAAATGACAATGAAAGGAGAAGTTATCATTATGGGAGATTTCAATCTTCCAGATATAAACTGGAAAACCAAAATAGCAAGTTCTACCAGGAGTACAGATATTCTAAATTCCCTACTGGGGTTGTCTCTGCAACAAGTGGTTGAGGAGCCAACCCGGAGGGAGGCCATTTTGGATTTGGTATTCACAAATGGGGATTCGGTATATGATGTCATTGTAGGCGAAACCTTGGGATCTAGTGATCACCAGTCAGTGTGGTTTAATATAAGAACTGTGAAAGAGTCACACCACACAAAAACAAAAGTTTTAGATTTTAGAAAAACAGTCTTTTCAAAAATGAAATTAGTCATAAATGAGTCCTTATCAGACTGGAACGGATTACATGGAGTCCAGGAGAAATGGGACTACTTAAAAGGTGCATTATTGAAGGCAACAGAAAATTGCATTAGACTTGTCAGTAAAAGCAAAAAAAGGAAGAGACCACTGTGGTACTCAGCAGAAGTGGCCCAAATCATTAAAAATAAAAAGCTAGCATTTTGTAATTATAAAAAAAACCCAGAGCAATGAAGATAAGGAAATCTACAAGATTAGGCAGAAAGAGGCCAAGCAAGTTATAAGAACTTCTAAAGCGCAGGCAGAAGAAAAACTAGCTCAGTCTATGAAAAAGGGGGATAAGACATTCTTCAGATATATAAATGAAAAAAGGAAATTAAAACAAGGAATAACTAAATTAAAAACAAAGGACAGAAGGTATGTAGAAGAGAATAAAGGGCTAGCCGACTGCCTTAATGAATACTTCTGTTCAGTTTTTACAGAAGAAAAAGAAGGAGAAGGACCTCCACTTGAAAGGATGACTAATGAATCGTTTGATGCATGTGTCTTTACAGAGGAAGACGTTCTAAGATTGCTGTCTAAAGTGAAGACAAATAAGTCACAGGGTCCTGATGAGATACACCCAAAATTATTAAAAGAGGTTAGTGGTGAGCTGGCAAAACCATTAACAGATTTATTTAACCAATCATTAGTAACAGGAGTCGTCCCGGAAGATTGGAAATTGGCAAATGTCGTGCCCATTCACAAGAAAGGTAGTAGGGAGGAATCAAGCAACTATAGACCAGTGAGTCTGACATCAATAGTAGGCAAATTAATGGAAACCCTATTAAAGGATAGGATTGTGGAACATCTTAAATCCCATGGATTGCAAGATGAAAAACAACATGGGTTTACTTCAGGGAGATCATGTCAAACAAATCTTATAGATTTTTTTGACTGGGTGACTAAAATAATAGACGGTGGAGGTGCAGTAGACATTACATATCTAGATTTTAGTAAGGCTTTTGACACTGTCCCACATAGAAGACTTATCAATAAACTGCAGTCATTGAGCATGGACTCCCATATTGTTGAGTGGATTAGGCAGTGGCTGAGTGACAGACAACAGAGGGTTGTAGTCAATGGAGAACATTCAGAACAAGGTCATGTTACCAGTGGGGTACCTCAGGGATCTGTACTGGGACCAATTTTGTTTAATATCTTCATAAGTGATATTGCAAAAGGCCTCGATGGTAAGGTTTGTCTTTTTGCTGATGACACAAAGATATGTAACAGGGTTGATGTTCCTGGAGGGAAATGCCAAATGGAAAAGGATTTAGGAAAACTAGAAGAATGGTCAGAACTCTGGCAACTGAAATTTAATGTGGATAAGTGCAAGATAATGCACCTGGGGCGTAAAAACCCAAGGGCAGAATATAGAATATTTGACACAGTCCTGACCTCAGTATCTGAGGAAAGGGATTTAGGAGTAATTATTTCAGAAGACTTAAAGGTGGGAAGACAATGTAATAGAGCAGCACGAAATGCCAGCAGAATGCTTGGATGTATAGGGAGAGGTATAAGCAGTAGAAAGAGAGAAGTGCTTATGCCGCTGTACAGAACACTGGTGAGACCTCACTTGGAGTATTGTGCGCAGTTCCTGAGGCCATATCTCCAGAAGGATATAGATACTCTAGAGAGAGTTCAGAGAAGAGCTACTAAACTAGTACATGGATTGCAGGAAAAAACTTACCAGGAAAGGTTAAAGGACCTTAACATGTATAGCTTGGAAGAAAGAAGAGACAGAGGGGATATGATAGAAACTTTTAAATACATAAAGGGTATCAACTCGGTAAAGGAGGAGAGCATATTTAAAAGAAGAAAAACTACCACAAGAGGACACAGTTTTAAATTAGAGGGGCAAAGGTTTAAAAGTAATATGAGGAAGTATTACTTTACTGAGAGAGTAGTGGATGCATGGAATAACCTTCCTGCAGAAGTGGTAGCTGCAAATACAGTGAAGGAGTTTAAGCATGCATGGGATAGGCATAAGGCTATCCTTCATATAAGATAGGGCCAGGGACTATTCATAGGATTCAGATATATTGGGCAGACTAGATGGGCCAAATGGTTCTTATCTGCCGACACATTCTATGTTTCTATATGTTTCTATGCCCGCATCTTCGGAGATCTTCTTCCGCCGGCCGCCGAGGCTATCGCTGCTTGACCCGCCCTCACCGCTCTCCTTCCCCGCCATCTCAGTCTCCTGGGCTGCCCGCTCACTGTGTTTCAGCCCTGGATGGAGCTGCATGCTGCCTGGAGGCGCAGGCTGAGCGGAGGGCGCAAAAATCACTAACCCTGCCAAATGATTTTTGCACCCTCCTGGCCTGCGCCCCTGGCGGGCGCCGGTCTCGCCATTCCCTTGCTACGCCCCTGATTCCAGGTATGAGAACCCATCAGTATGCAGAATGTACAGGATTACTTGACCTTTCTTTAACATTATGGGAGCAGCAGCACTGCAGTCAGCAACTAAGTGAAAAAGACAGCTAATACACTGGTCAACTTTTAATTTTAAAAAGATTTCTTCTAGTTCTTCTGGTACCTGAGAAGCCAGCCAGCCAGGCCTTCCGTCGACCGTTGCTGCAGTACATCCATCCACCACTGAACGCTGCCTGAAGAAGCTGACTGATGATGTCATGTGGGTGGAGGCAGAGCCCTGTGACAAGGGGAGCCGCCTATCACACAAAGCTCCTGACTCCAAGACTTGGCCATTCTAACACTTGGATATGTTTATTTGTGAACCATTCCATTGTAGATTTTGTGTTTTGGATTATTGTCTTGTTGGAAGACAAATCTTCGTCCCAGTCTCAGGTCTTTTGCAGACTCCATTAGGCTTTCTTCCAGAATGGTCCTGTATTTGGCTCCATCCATCTTCCCATCAATTTTAACCATCTTCCCTGTCCCTGCTGAAGAAAAGCAGGCCCAAACCATGATGCTGCCACCACCATGTTTGAGAGTGGGGATGTTGTGTTCAGGGTGATGAGCTGTGTTGCTTTATGCCAAACATAACGTTTTGCATTGTTGCCAAAAAGTTCGATTTTGGTTTCATCTGACCAGAGCACCTTCTTCCACATGTTTGGTGTGTCTCCCAGGTGGCTTGTGGCAAACTTTAAACTACACTTTTTATGGATATCTGTCTTCTTGCCACTCTTCCATAAAGGCCAGATTTGTGCAGTATACGACTGATTGTTGTCCTATGGACAGAGTCTCCCACCTCAGCTGTAGATCTCTGCAGTTCATCCAGAGTGATCATGGGCCTCTTGGCTGCATCACTGAAAGTTTAGAGGGACGGCCAGGTCTTCGTAGATTTGCAGTGGTCTGATAATCCTTCCATTTCAATATTATCGCTTGCAGAGTGCTGCTTGGGATGTTTAAAGCTTGGGAAATCTTTTTGTATCCAAATCCGGCTTTAAACTTCTCCACAACCGCATCTTGGACCTGCCTAGTGTGTTCCTTGTTCTTCATGATGCTCTCTGCGCTTTAAACGGACCTCTGAGACTATCACAGTGAGGGTGCATTTATACGGAGACTTGATTACACACAGGTGTATTTTATTTATCATCATTAGTCATTTAGGTCAACATTGGATCATTTAGAGATCCTCACTGAACTTCTGGAGAGAGTTTGCTGCATTGAAAGTAAAGGGGCTGAATAATTTTGCACGCCCAATTTTTCAGTTTTTTATTTGTTAAAAAAGTTTGATATATCCAATATATTTCGTTCCACTTCATGATTGTGTCCCACTTGTTGTTGATTCTTCACAAAAAATTACAGTTTTATATCTTTAGGTTTGAAGCCTGAAATGTGGCAAAAGGTCGAAAAGTTCAAGGGGGCCGAATACTTTCGCAAGGCACTGTAAACAGCGCCATTGGGAAATTGGGAAAGCATCTTATCACACCAATCTTGATGTGGTCAGATGCTTTAGGGGCACAGAGATCTAGAGTCTAATAGACCCCAAATTTTTCAAAAAAGAGTACCTGTCATTACCTATTGCTATCATAGGGGATGTTTATATTCCCTGTGATAACAATAAAAATGATTAAAAAATAAAAAAATTAAAGGGACCGTGTAAAAATAAAATAAAAAGGCAAAAAAATGCTAAAAAAAAAAATTAGAACACTTCTGTCCCCCCGTGCTTGCGTACAAAGGGAAACGCAAGCATCAGTCTTGTGACATATGTAAACAGCAGTTGCACCATGCATGTGAGGTATCACCGCAAACTCCTCTGTAAATCTAAAGTGGTAACCGGTAAAGGCTTTGAAAGACTTTTAAAAATGTACTTAGTTTGTTGCTGCTGCACGGGCGTGAACAATTTTATGTTTTCATATGTTATGTACTCGGCATAAGATCATAATTTATATTTTACCAAACATTTGAGCAATATAGTGCATTTTTGTGCATTAAAAATTAAAAAAATTGCGTTTGGAAAAATCGCTGTGCAAATACTGCGTGCAAAAAAAAAAATTTCAACACCCACAATTTTAATCTGTAGGGCCTCTGTTTTAAAAAAATATATAAATGTTTGGGGGTTCAAAGTCATTTTCTAGCAAAATTTTTTTTTTTTTTCATGTAAACAAAAGTGTCAAAAAGGGCTTGGTGTTCAAGTGGTTAGAAGAGTGGGTGATGTGTGGCATAAACTTCTAATATTTGGCATAAAATGTCAGGAGATTTCAAACCCCCCCCCAATAGACCCATTTTTGGAAAGTAGACACCCCATGCTATTTTCAGAGAGGCATGCTGAGTCCATGGAATATTTTATATTTTGCTACAAGTTTCGGGAAAAATTTAAAAAAACACATTTTTTTTTTTTTTTTTACACAAAGTTGTCACTGAATGATATTTTTCTCACACATGCCATGGAATTATGTGGAATTACACCCCAAAATACATTCTGCTGCTTCTCCTGAGTACAAGGATACCCCATGTGTGAGACTTTTTGGGACCCTAGCCGTGTACAGCCCCCGAAAACCAATCACCGCCTTCAGGCTTTCTAAGGGAGTAAATTGCACTTTACTTCTTCACTACCTATCACAGTTTCGGAGGCCCTGAAATGTCAAGAGAGCATAAAACCTCCCCAAATTACCCCATTTTGGAAAGTAGGCACTCCAAGATATTTGCTGAGAGGCATGTTAAAGCAGAGTTCCGGGCAAAAAAAAAAAAAAAAACTTTACCTAAAAATACCCCCGGGACAGTCAGGGCTAGTGCATTTAAGCAACGATAGCCTCTGAACTGTCCCCTGTTTCACTTACCTTTTAGAAGAAATACTTACCTTGAAAATGTCTTGTACAGCGCTGCCATCTCAGGTGTGGGCAACTGAAGCCGGAGCCGGACGTTGGAGTCCCAGAATGCCCTGCTCGCCACTTCCGGTGCAGGCACATCATCCCTGCACAGCTTCTGGGCATGCCCAATAGCTGTTCAGCAGGGAATGACGCGCCTGCACCGGAAGTGACGAGCAGGGCCGGTGCAGGCGCATTGACTCCTGGGATCGATGACGCTCAGGGAGGAAGAGGAAGGAAGGTAAGTATATTTTCATTAAAAACAAGGTAAGTGAAACAAAAAAAAATTTTCATTATCCAATTATTTTTCAGGTTTGTGTAAGCTAGCGGATGGTGAAATTTTTTTTTTTAGGGTGGAACTCTGTTTTAAGTCTATGGAATATTTTATATTTTGCCACAAGTTTTAGGAAAATGACAAAAACATTTTTTTAATTTTTTTTTTCTTTTACACAAAGTTGTCACTTAAATGATTTATTGCTCAAACATGCTATGGGTATATGTGAAATTACACCCCAAAATATATTCTGCTGCTTCTCCTGAGTATGGGGATACCCCATATGTGAGACTTTTTTGGTAGTCTAGCTGTGTACAGGACCCCAAAAACCAATCACTGCCTTCAGGCTTTCTATGGGCGTAAATTGTTGATTTCACTCCACACTACCTATCACAGTTTCAGAGGCCATGAAATTCCAAGATAAGCACAAAACCCCCCAAATTACCCCTTTTCGGAAAATAGACACCCCAAGGTATTTGCAGTTCTCATTTGTTGTGGAAAATGAAGAAAGGTAAGCAAAATGTATTTTGTTTTATTTTTTTAATTTTCAAAACTTTGTGACAAAAAAGTGAGATCTGTAAAATACTCAACATGCCTCTCAACAATAGCTGCAGGAGGGAAATGGAGGGGGATTGGTTTCTCTATATGTTGCCCCTCCTAATCAAGTCCTGCTGCCCTGATATTTTCATCTCTCCTGGCCCTGCTGTGCTCTCTCCTGCCCCCCCCCCCACCTCCATCCTCAAGCTCTGCCAGCTTCCCTCCTCTCCCATCTGCTCTTGCGTGGGTCTGTCAGGATGGAGAACAAGAAGGGGCCAGTAAACTTCTAATTTACCAGCCCCTTCCCAGTCCCTTCCTTGTCTGAAATGACATTGTCAGTGATCGGTAGCGATCACTTACTCTATGTTGTGTTTTTTCATTCATAGCTGGGGCATAGTAAACTGTGCTTCCTATGCTTCAGTTTATGAATGAATAGGAAGCTCTGTACAGAGTTATGGTGCCGTAAGCAGAACTCTTTCAATAAGGAATGAATAATTAAAATAACCCATACATTAGCTTTAAATATATAAAATTATGACACTACAGACTTGCATTGGTACAAACGGCCACGGCCTTTATTAAATATTTTTAAAATACTATGTGGGATTTAAACAAAGGTATAGCTTGGCCCTAAAGCCCAAACTAACCACCACTGAAAAATAAACAAATAATACATATATATACTGTAGGCTAGCCAAAAAGCACAGCCTATACCACAAAATAAAATTAAACATCCCACAACCACTAAGCCGTGACAAAAACAGAAAAACAGGGCGGGCGGGAGGGACAAAAAGTCCTGAAGCTATTGTCTGTTGCTCCCGCTGCTGAATGAATTTTAACCGTTAGATTTCCTCTTTATATAGGGGAGTCCAAACGGCTCAAGGTGAAAATTCTGTCACTTTTGGACCAACCAACAACAGGTAATAAAAAAGTAACCAGTAATATTACATTGTCATTGTCCAATCAATAATAGAGTTAAATGACCAATCATATATTCTGTCTTATCAACCAATAGACTGTCTTTAATAACATGTAATTAAATCTTTTTTTTTTTTTTTTTTATACCAACTGTCATGCTACGTCCCCACAAATGAATGACAGGTACATTTTATGACCTGTCCTTCATCTTTTTGGTGCCGTAAGCAGAACTCTTTCAATAAGGAATGAATAATTAAAATAACCCATACATTAGCTTTAAATATATAAAATTATGACACTACAGACTTGCATTGGTACAAACGGCCACGGCCTTTATTAAATATTTTTAAAATACTATGTGGGATTTAAACAAAGGTATAGCTTGGCCCTAAAGCCCAAACTAACCACCACTGAAAAATAAACAAATAATACATATATATACTGTAGGCTAGCCAAAAAGCACAGCCTATACCACAAAATAAAATTAAACATCCCACACGCCAAACCCATTAAGGGGATGGCACCACCACAAGGCCTAAGGCCAACTCAATGCAAGATTGTAGGCCTACATTAAAAATATAATTCGCCACATCTGAAAAATGAACCAAATCACTTCTATAAAAACCGCCTAATACCCCCTCCAGGTCAGAGTGTCTATAAGACAGTCCACCTACAGAGGGCATAAATTTAGCCACGGATCGATTTACACGTTTGCGATTTCTCTCCAAAAACAATTTACCTTCAGAGAACCAAAGCAAACGCGAAACCATCTCTGAAAACACCAACCTACAGGAAGGAAAAATAGAATTAAAATACACGAAATCAGACCTGACTTGCAAAATAATATCAATATTCTTGCGATTCCCCAAATCATTACCACCTGCATGTAGAATAATAATATCAGGAACGGGCCACTTCATGCAAAGAGCAGAAAACATAGAACGCATATCAGTCCATAGAAGACCACGAACACCACACCAATATATTTTCACTTATGTAGAAGGAAATCCTAGATTACTGCCATAAGTCCTTAAAACAGCTCTTCTGTGGGCCCAAAAAATATAGGAATGCCCGAAAATCCATACAATTTTAGCACTACCTGCAATTTCAAAATGAAAGGTTAGGTCTAACATAAGATCTGAAAGCATTTGATCTCCACCTGCCAATATTTTGAATAGAGCCACTGGAAAAACCTGCAACAGAAGCAGAAGTGGCAGCCCCAATTCTAAACGAATGAGACGTGATTGGCAAATGGTCCAAATGCAAGTTAGCCAAACATTTTTTAAGAATAGCACTAAATTGAAAGACAGTAACAGGAAGACCATTTTGGTGAATGAAAAATTGACCAAAAAACAGAGGCCTAACTTTCAAATACTGTTCCACCAGCAACACAACACAAATGGTAGTATCAACCTGTTTATTCAAGGAAATCAAAAAACCTTGTCCAGATTGGTCAGTTTTACATTGCCTCAAGCAAATCCTCAAGGACCCGTCAACCAAAGATACATCTTGAAACAGCAAACCATTACATGCTGTAGAAGACGAAGCAAATAACTCGGATACTCTAAAGGCTCCAAAATAACAGACACAAAAAGCAGTCTGAAACAATAAAGATTCAAAATTTGAAAAACAAACTGAAGATGTAGCACCACAAAGACTTTTCAAAATGGACAATGATATGGCAAACCTCTTATCAGAAACAACATGAGCCTTACGATAACCACGCAAAACAACTTTCACAGAAAAATAACTAGCACATGATGGATAACCACTCAAACGTGCAAAAAATGAAATTCCAGCCAAAGTTTTATTTACATAAGCAAAAGAAAAATTTTTACTACATAAGTCATTCAAAAACAACATAACAGACCCCTCATCCACAGGAAGTACAGCCCTCCCTCTCGATAACCAGAAAGAGGACCATAACCCCCACGAGGACAGATAAGACGACCAAGTAGAAGGAGCCAATGAATTCCGAATAGCCGATGCAACGTCAGTCAAACAAGGGTCCACAAGTGGCTGGGGCAAGACAGGCCAATTGGAGCAGCCTGGGGCGCCAACATCCGAAACCTGTGGAACTGCAGGCGGGATAAAGAATCAGCTATATCATTCGAAAAACCTGGGATATACTTCGCTTTTAACCAAACATTCAATCGAAGACACTGCAAAACTAAGAAACGTAATAGAGAAATGACAGGTAAGGAACGAGAGGACAAACAGTTGACAGCAAATACAACTCCTTGGTTGTCAGAATGTAAAATAATCCTCTTATTCCTAAATTGCTGTCCCCACAATTCCAATGCAACAAGCACAGGAAACAACTCCAAAAGCACTATACTAGAAGTCAAACCCCTACTAATCCAATCAGGATGCCAAGAAGCAGCAGACCAATTGCCATCCCAATAAGCCCCAAAACCGTGTGCTGCAGAGGCATCTGTGAATAAATTAAGAGCAGAAGCAGAACAAAAATCATCCTGCCAAACAGAAGATCCATTAAAGTCATCCAAAAACCTTAACCACATCCGCAAATCCTCAGATATAGCAGAAGAAATTCTCACAAAATGAAAAGGGGATGAAAAACCAGAAATGGCTCTATACAAACGTTTACAAAAAACCCTGCCCATAGGCAGCACACGACAGGCAAAATTTAAAAGTCCCAGAAGAGACTGAATAGTCCTCAACTGAACTTTTTTCTTACACAAAATGAATTGCAACAAAAATTTTATCTTTGAGATCTTGGCAGCTGGGAGGCGAAATTCCATCAATACAGTGTCTATTTCAATACCCAAAAATTCAAGCCTGGTGGTAGGGAATACAGTCTTCTCATTAGCCAAGGGGATCCCAAACTCATAACAAATAAATTTGAATTCAGTAAAGATTCTCAGACAATCCAGAGAATCAGCACCCCCAATGAACAAGAAATCATCAAGGTAATGTAAAACATCACCAGAAGACGCCCTACTGGATACTACCCATTCAATAAAACAAGAAAAGAGCTCAAAATAAGAGCAGGACAGCGAACACCCCATAGGCAAACATTTGTCGTAGAAAAACTGATCACAAAAAAAAATTCCTAAGGAGTTGAACGCAGAAGGGTTTATAGGCAAGAGTCTAAACGCAGACTTCACATCAGACTTGGCTAACAAAGCAGAGGCCCCAACACCCCTAATCTTCTTCAATGCATCTTCAAATGTGGAATAGGATACAGAACAAAGAGAAGGGTCAATGTCATCATTAAGAGACAGCCCGTCAGGGTAGGACAAGTGATGGATAAGGCGAAACTCGCCGACCTCCTTCTTTGGGATAAGCCCCAATGGGGAAATGCGGAAATCTGGAAAAGGGGGAGAAGAAAAAGGGCCAGCCATCCTACCAGCATCAATTTCTTTAAAAAGTTTTTCACGAACCAACTCTGGGAATTCACGTACAGAAGGTAAATTTTCAACGACAAAACATCCAGAACCAGAATATGGGGGCAAATAAAAACCAAATCTAAAACCCTCATACAAAATCAAAGCTGTGGGCCTGATTCATAGTACGGCGAATTGGCGTTTCGGCGTGATTTTGCGAAGCGGCGATTATTTAAGTCTGAAATTGGCATTCAAAGAACGGCGGGCGGAAAATAGCGCCTAGTGTGAGATTCATTAAGATGCAATATGGTCAGAGCGCGACTTAAAACCACGCCAGCTAAAAGCTCGACTAAAGTTTAGCCAAATTTTCCCCTGTACCCCCAAAAATCCCAAATCACTGTGGAAGGTGTGGAAGTCAATTTGGAGATGACTTGCGTTTAAAAAATCTCAAAAACTGACTTAGAAAGAGAGATATCTGCGAAAGTGTGGAAAGGTTAAACAGCTCCTCCAGCCGCGAGCTGCGAACTCGCGAATGTGCGCATGCGCAACGTCAAATTGGCTCAAAAAATTTCGCCAGCGCGATTTTGGGTCAATTTTTTTTTGAATACCGCTTGCAAATCCGCTGTCTCGCCCATAGAAAATGGCAAAAACCGGCGGAATTGGAAAAACATGCACACTTCCA